>NC_048579.1:25172565-25486565 GCF_013265735.2 Oncorhynchus mykiss
CTGAGCTAAATGACTATTCCTCCGTAGCAGTTCACTTCCGTCATCCTGAAGTGCTTTGAGAGACTAGTCAAGGACCATATTCCTGCACCCTACCTGACACCCTAGACCCACTCCAATTTGCTTACCGCCCGAATAGGTCCACAGACGACACAATCGCAATCACACTGCACACTGCCCTAACCCATCTGGACAAGAGGAATACCTATGTACGAATGCTGTTCATCGATTACAGCTCAGCATTTAACACCATAGTACCCTCCAAACTCGTCAATAAACTCGAGACCCTGGGTCTCGACCCCGCCCTGTGCAACTGGGTCCTGGACTTCCTGACGGGCCGCACCCAGGTGGCCCACCCCGCTGATCCTCAACATTGGGTCCCCACAAGGGTGCGTTCTCAGCCCTCTCCTGTACTTCCTGTTCACCCAAGACTGCGTGGCCATGCACGCCTCTAACTCAATCATCAAGTTTTCAGACGACACTACAGTGGTTATCTTGATTACCAACAACAACGAGACGTCCTACAGGGAGGAGGTGAGGGCCCTCGGAGTGTGGTATCAGGAAAATAACCTCACACTCAATGTCAACAAAACAAAGGAGATGATTGTGGACTTCAGCAAACAGCAGAGGGAGCAGCCCCCTGTCCACATCGACGGGACAGTAGTGGAGAAGGTGGAAAGTTTTAAGTTCCTCGGCGTACACATCCCGGACAAACTGAAATGGTCCAGCGTGCTGAAGAAGGCGCAGCAGTGCATCTTCAACCTCAGGAGGCTGAAGAAATTTGGCTTTGCACCGAAAACACTCACAAACTTTTGCAGATGCACAATCGAGAGCATCCTGTCAGGCTGCACAAACGCCTGGTACGGCAACTGCTCCACCCACAACCATAAGGCTCTCCAGAGGGTAGTGAGGTCTACACCACCCGAGCCACTGCCTGTTCACCCCACTATCATCCAGAAGGCGAGGTCAGTACAGGTGCATCAAAGCTGGGACCAAGAGACTGAAAAACAGCTTCTATCTCAAGGTTATCAGACTGTTAAACAGCCTTTACTAACATTGAGTGGCTGCTACCAACATACTGACTCAAATCTCTAGACACTTTAAAACTTCTTATGGCTTGGTGGCGCTATTTTCACGTGCGGATGAAAAGTGTGCCCAAAGTAAACTGCCTGCCACTCAGGCCCAGAAGGTTGGATATGCATATAATTGGATAGAAAACACTCTAAAGTTTCTAAAACTGACTGAATAAAATTTCAACTGACCATATGACCATATGACATTCTCCCAATCTTCCTCTGGATCATCCAAATGCTCTCTAGCAAACTTCAGACTGGCCTGGACATGTACTGGCTTAAGCAGGGGGACACGTCTGGCACTGCAGGATTTGAGTCCCTGGCGGCGTAGTGTGTTACTGATGGTAGGCTTTGTTACTTTGGTCCCAGCTCTCTGCAGGTCATTCACTAGGTCCCCCCGTGTGGTTCTGAGATTTTTGCTCACCGTTCTTGTTATCATTTTGACCCCACGGGGTGAGATCTTGCGTGGAGCCCCAGATCGAGGGAGATTATCAGTGGTCTTGTATGTCTTCCATTTCCTAATAATTGCTCCCACAGTTGATTTCTTCAAACCAAGCTGCTTACCTATTGCAGATTTAGTCTTCCCAGCCTGGTGCAAGTCTACAATTTTGTTTCTGGTGTCCTTTGACAGCTCTTTGGTCTTGGCCATAGTGGAGTTTGGAGTGTGACTGTTGGAGGTTGTGGACAGGTGTCTTTTATACTGATAACAACTTCAAACAGGTGCCATTAATACAGGTAACGAGTGGAGGACAGAGGAGCCTCTTAAAGAATAAGTTACAGGTCTGTGAGAGCCAGAAATCTTGCTTGTTTGTAGGTGACCAAATACTTATTTTCCACCCTAATTTGCAAATAAATTCATTAAAAATGTGATTTTCTGGATTTTTTTTTCTAATTTTGTCTGTCATAGTTGAAGTGTACCTATGATGAAAATTACAGGCCTCTCTCATCTTTTTAAGTGGGAGAACTTGCACAATTGGTGGCTGACTAAATACTTTTTTTGCCCCACTGTATATAGTGAAAACACTAGTGGTCCTAAAACGGAACATTGAGGAACACCGAAATTTACAGTTGATTTGTCGGAGGCAAACCATTCACAGAGACAAACTGATATCTTTCCGACAGATAAGATCTAAACCAGGCCAGAACTTGTCCGTGAAGACCAATTTGGGTTTCCAATCTCTCCAAAATAATGTGGTGATCGATGGTATCAAAAGCAGCACTAAGGTCTAGGAGCACGAGGCCAGATGCAGAGCCTCGGTCTGACGCCATTAAAAGGTAATTTACCACCTTCACAAGTGGAGTCTCAATGCTATGATGCGGTCTAAAACCAGGCTGAAGCATTTCGTATACATCGTTTGTCTTCAGAAATGGTAGTCTGTCAGGCAATCAGCAAAAAGGTCTGATTTCACAACTATTTAAACAAGACCCAGGTGGCAAATATAAAGATCCAGTTCATCAACAAAAAAATGGAGGCCTCTTACATTTCAATGTTGTGACGCAAAATACATGGCACTCAGAATAAAAAATGTTTTACCAGGTATTGTTCCTCCTGATCAGACAGTTTTTTTTTAAATGAACGATACATTGACGATATTACACATACTACTAGAACTAATAGAACAACATGAAACATCTAAGAAGCCACGCCTGGTATACAGTATATACAGTAAGGTCTTTGAAGAAGTAAGACTGGATTTGATATACAAATGCCTGTATTTTTTTCAATTTCGGTGTGTCTCTTATTCAATGGGTTAAAGTAATGTATAATGTAATGTAGCAACCCCAGGTGTAAAATAGTAAATAGTGGCTAGTTTTCAGAGAGTTTGTATTGTCAAACGGAGTTAAACAAGGGTGTCCACTGTCACCTTAACGATTTGTTATGGCCATAGAAATGCTAGCTATTAAAATCAGATTAAAAACATTAGAGGATTAGAAATCCAAGGCTTAAGTTTTATATTAAGTCCGCAAGCTAGATCCCTGCAATGTCTCCTTGAAGATAACTTTTCTGGACTCTCTGGACTAAAACCTAATTATGCTAAGTGTACCATCTTACTTATTGGATCTTTATAAATACAACTTTTACATTACCCTGCAGTTTACCTATAAAAAGGGCTGACGGTGAAGTAGACATACTTAGTATTCAAATCACAAAAGACATAAATGAGCTCTCCACAATGAATGTCAATAGAAAAGTAGTAACAATAGACACAATCCTGCAACCATGGAGAGGTAAATACCTGTCTATTTATGAAAATATTATACCGATTAACTTCTTAGTTATATCTCAGTTTACTCACTTATTGCACTGTCTACTCCTGATTATTCATTTTTCAAATCATATGAGCAAACCATATTTAACTTTATCTGGGATGCTAAACCAGACAGGCACTCTTTAGCTATAAAATGAATATGAACTGGGTGGGTTGAAATTATTAAATATAAACGCACTAAACCTCTCTAAAAGCTTCACTTATACAAAAGTTTTACTTGAACCCAAAATGATAACTAAGAAAAGCTTATCCATTGTTTAAAAATTGACTTTTGCCTTTGTGCAGATTGCCATGTCTCATTTTCAATTAATTGAAACCTTGAAACCTTTTTCAAAGTATCTTTCAAAGAAGCATTGTAGACCTGGTTACAATTCCAATTTCATCTTCTTGAAAAGATAGACCAAATATTATGGTTGAACTCAAGAGAGATTTTTGATGTACCGATTCCATGGCACAGGGTTTATGAGTTGATATATATATATATATATCAAGACACAAGGCGAGAACCAGATGCAGACACAGGAGGCAGATCAAATCAAAGTTTATTTCTCACGTGCGCCGAATACAACAAGTGTAGACCTTACAGTGAAATGCTTACCAATAGTGCAAGGCTCTAACCAATAGTGCAAAAAAAGGTATTAGGTGAACAATAGGTAGGCAAAGAAATAAAACAACATTAAAAAGACAGGCTATATACAGTAGCGAGGCTATAAATGTAGCGAGGCTACATACAGACATAGGTTAGTCAGGCTGATTGAGGTAGTATGTACATGTAGATATGGTTAAAGTGACTATGCATATATGATGAACAGAGAGTAGCAGCAGTGTTAAAGAGGGGCTGGTGGGTGGGATGCAATGCAGATAGCCCGGTTATCCAATGTGCGGGAGGACTGGTTGGTTGGCCCAATTGAGGTAGTATGTACATGAATGGATAGTTAAAGTGACTATGCATATATAATAAACAGAGAGTAGCAGCATCGTAAAAAGAGGGGCTGGGGGGAGGGACACAATGCAAATAGTCCGGGTAGCCATTTGATTACCTGTTCAGGAGTCTTATGGCTTGGGGGTAAAAACTGTTGAGAAGCCTTTTTGTCCAAGAGTTGGCACTCCGGTACCACTTGCCATGTGGTAGTGGAGAGAACAGTCTATGAATGGGGTGGCTGGGGTCTTTGAACATTTTTAGGGCCTTTCTCTGACACCGCCTGGTGTAGAGGTCCTGGATGGCAGGCAGTTTAGCCCCAGTGATGTACTGGGCCGTACGCACTACCCTCTGTAGTGCTTTGCGGTCAGAGGCTGAGAAATTGCCGCACCAGGCAGTGATGCAACCAGTGCTCTCGATGTTGCAGCTGTAGAACCTTTTGAGGATCTCAGGACCCATGCCAAATCTTTTTAGTTTCCTGAGGGGGAATAGGCTTTGTCGTGCCCTCTTCACGACTGTTTGGAGTCTTACAATGTTTATTAATCCAAAAAGGGGTCAGCAGGAGAAGGGTTGTGTACAGGCAAAAGGTCAAAACCAGTTCAGAGTCCAATAGGTACCGAAGGGCATGCAGCAACGAAGGCAGAGACGTCAGGAACCATTGTGGGCCACCGGAAACGTTAGAATGCTAGTGTACGACGGGACCCTGGATGACAGGTCAGCCTGGAGGAATGAGCCCATTCCAGGACTGGACTGGGTTAGGGACAAACAGACGGTTAGCCGGGCCCTCTTCAGGTCCAGGTTGGGAGCGCTGTGCCTCACGAACCAGGTTCTCAATACCCCAATCCACAGTGGCAGCAAGGCATGAGGTAGGGAGAAAGGTTTTGGAGGTCGAGGGTGTGGCAGAGGAACTGTATAGGTGGGAGAGAGCGTCAGGCTTCACATTTTTTGACCCTGGGTGGTAGGAAATGGTGAAGTTGAATCTGGTAAACACCGGGCCTGCCTGGAGTTGAGGCGCTTGGCTGTATGGAGATATTTTTTATGGTTGGTCCAGACAAGGAATGGCTGTTCTGCTCCTTCCAGCCAGTGCCTCCACTCTTCCAACCGCCGGGAGTTCTCGATTGCCTACATCGTAGTTCCTCTCTGCAGGATTGAGACAACGGGACAGGAATGCACAGGGATGAAGCTTTTTGGTCCTGGGCAGATCACTGGGACAGGATGGCCCCCACTCCAACATCCGAAGCATCAACTTCTACCACAAATTGATGCGAGGGGTCCGGATGGATGAGGATGGGGCCTGTTGTGAACCGATGCTTCAGGTCCACAAAGGCTTTGTCGACAGCTGGAGACCATTTGAAGGGCACCTTGGGAGAGGTGAGTGCCGAGAGGGGGCCGCCAAGGTGCTGTAATCCCGAATGAAACGGCGGTAGAAGTTAGCAAAACCAAGAAACATTTGCAACTGCACCCTGGACATTGGTTGAGGCCAATCCACCACTGCTTTCCCCTTTCCAGGATCCATCTGAACATTGCCCTCAGCAATGACATATCCCAGAAAGGTGATAGTAGAGCGGTGGAACTTCTCAGCTTCTCAGCTTTCACAAATAATTGGTTCTCCAGGAGGCGGCTGATGGACCTGATCAACATGAAGTACATGTTCTTGGGCAGATCGGCCCCAGTGGCCAGAGACTCCTCTATGTACTCCTCCATAGCTTTGGTCTCTGGTCCCGACAGAATACAACCGACCCCGAGGTGGTGTAGTGCCTGAGAGAAGATCAATGGCACAATCATCAAGATGGAGCGGGGGAAGGGAAGTAGCACGTGCCTTACTGAACACGTCCAGGAGGTCATGGTATTCAGTGGGAATAGCAGAGACATCCACAGTCTTGCTAACATCCTGAGGAAGACAACTTGGGGAAGGCTGTGCTGTTTGAAGGCAGTGGGAATGGTAAAATGGGCTCCAATCCAGGATGGAACTTGTGGTCCAGTCATTCACAGGATGGTGCTTTTGGAGCCAGGAAAATCCCAAAACAACCGGAAAATGGGAAGATGCAATGAGGAGGAACTGTATGGTCTCACTGTGGTTACCAGAAACCCATAATTGAACGGACACAGTACTATGGGTGAATTCCCCTATAGAGCATCCGTCCAGTGCCCTAGCATCTATGGGAACAGAGAGAGGCTGAGTGGGAATACCAAGTTCCAAAGCAATAGTGGCATCCATAAAACTTTCATCAGCCTCAGAGTCAATGAACACTCGGAGAGACTTAGATTGGTCTCCCCACAGCACAAGCACAAAAAAGTGTGTGCGGGTGATGGAGTTCTCTAATTACCCAGTCTTAAGTAATGGTACCCACTAAAGACAAGGGTTTCCTAATAGGGCAGGTAGCTATAAAATGTCCTTCTCCACCACAGTACAGACAACAGTTACTATTCATCCTCCGTGAGCATTCCACATCTGATAACCTACTGCATAGGCTCAGAAGTATCCAACTCACCCGTCGTAGATTCACAAGAGGGCTTGGGTGGCTTCGAATCCTCTCTGAAAATATGCCTTAGGAAACATCCGGGTTCATGAGTGTGCCCGAGACCAGACCTCCTCTCACTCCTGCATTCCCTTAGGCGTCCATCGATTTTAATGGTTAGGGCAATAAGGGAGTTGAGGTCCACCGGAAATTCCTGAGCAGCTAGCTCATCCTTTACCTCCTCAGATAATCTGTGCAGAAAAGAGACTCTGGATTCCAGGCACTCTCGGCGGCAAACGTGTGAAAATTAACCGCGTAGTCTGCCACATTACGGGAGTTTTGACGTAAGTCAAGCAGTTCACTGGCCGCCTTCCTCCCAGATACCGGAGACTCAAATATATTTCTCACCTCTGCCATAAATTCCTTCAGATGACCACAAATGGCATATTGTTTCTCCCAAACTGCCGTAGTCCAATAATAATAAACGCTATCTTTGATCAGTCTGAAGGAAACAAAGATGGCTGTGGCTTAAAAATAAGCGAGCACTGAGTATCACTCCGGAGGAGGTAAGTGGGGTTCTCAGGGAGTGGGGAAAGGCTGTACAAAGTCACCACAGATAGGGAAACAAATGACTACGTGATTGGGGTTTTTCAGAGATGGCAGGTAGCCTCTGAGCTAACTCCCTGATTTGCTCCATAATAGCCTTTAACACATGGTCGTGGCGCTCCGTCAAGGAACTGAGCCCTTCCGAAAGCCCTGTAACAACTCCTCATGTCTCCCAATGGTGGCTCCCTGCAGGGAGACATCGTGGCGGAGCTGGTCCAAGTCTCCTGGGTCTGTCATGGTCAGTTCGTTCTATCAAGGCACACAGTGAGACCCAGATGCAGACACATGAGGCAGATGGTTGGAGTCTTACAATGTTTATAAATCCAAAAAGGGTAGGCAAGAGAATGGTCTTGTACAGGAAAAAGGTCAAAACCAGTTCAGAGTCCAATAGGTACCGAAGGGCAGGCAGATTGAAGGTCGGGGCAGGCAGGATGATCAGGCAGGCAGGAAAGTAGTCCAGAGTCAGGCAGTGGTCAAAACCTGGAAAACTAGCAAAAGAGAATAGAAAAGGAGTACGGGGAAAAACACACTGGTTGACTTGACTAAACATACAAGACAAACTGTCACAGAGAGACAGAAAACACAGGGATAAATACACTGGGGAAAATAAGTGACACCTGGAGGGGTGGAGACAATCACAGGGACAGGGGAAACAGATCAGGGCGTGACAATATAAAACAACACAAGATTCAAGACATGGTACTTTTCAGCTAAAATTATTGTATTAAATTCTTGCCACCAACAAAATGTTGAATATTTGGGGCATACAATCATCGCAGCTCTGCAGATTTTGTTGTAAGGATACAAAATCAATAGACACTTTTTTCTGGTATTGCCCTCAGGCAGCCTGTTTCTGGTCTCTGTTTCAGGAATGGCTGAAAAACCATAATATTATTCTGAAATTTACCATAGAAATAGCATTGTTAGGAGATCTGGAGAGACCTGGTCAGTCAATTATTAATATACTAATACTCTTAGTAAAAGTATTCATCTTCAACACGCAATCTGTGGATTCTATTTGATTAGGTAGATTTAAATTGTATGTTAAACATCACAGCATAGTTGAAAGATATACTATGTGTAGAAATCCGAAGAGGGTGCCCAGCAGAGATAGATGGGATGAGCTGAGGGAAGCTGAGGATTGGGATGTGGAAATGGAGACAAGTGGGAGTGGAGTAGCTGGACGGGGAATAGAATGACGGTCAAAGATAAGTCAAAATAAACTCAACGAAAAAGTTGGTTTGAATGACACAGAGGGGCAATGCTGTTACATCCAATGCATGTTTGTCTGAGAATAATGCTGCGCAGAAGCTTGTACGCGTTTACACATGCACATACACATGCTCGCATTTTGCATTGTTGTTTTCTGTTGTTTTTCTCCTTTTTTTATTTTGTTCATTTTGTTGGTTGTTGGTGCATTGGGAACAGCGGCTTGGGGGGGTTGGAATGGAGGGAGAAGTATTTTATTATTATTATTAAAAAAAAATTGAGGTTGGTGGGGTATCAGATGGTTGAAGGGCAGCTTTCAAGGAAATGTGGGGGGATCTTGTAGGGTTGAAGGCCTGGCGGTTGGGAGCTTGGGCCGGGTTCCCGTTTTGACTTGGTGGGAGACCTGTCGATGTGCCTTTGGGCAGGGCGTTGACCCTGGTTGCTTCTGTGGGTCGCTCTGGATCTTAGTCTGTTACATGACCGAATGTAATGTAAATGTTGAGCGGCTTCACTGCATGTAGATTGTATGTTCAATAAAATAACTAATAAAAAAGCGTAGTAGAATGTTACTGTATGACAAAAAACACCACCTAATTTATTCTGAGATTTTCGGATGATTGTGTGAATTTCTCTCATACGGCCACAACTCAACAGTGCAGCAAAATATGTGCTTTGATTGAAACAAAACACAGGTATACTATGGTTTGTGAACACAATTCACTCACTGTACATAATTCAAAATCACACTGTCCGCCACTTCTAAACAACACTGTACATAACTAAGTAGATCTAAATGTATATTTCCATAAAACTGATTAAGATCAAATGGTTGGCATGCAAATGCTGCATGGACATTTCACCGGTAAAACTTGAAGAATTGCCATTCATGATTGACAGTGAGAAATGGGAGAGAGACACAAATATGTGTGCATAAAATAAAATAGAGGTAAAGAAACACGAGCAGAATGTGAAACGGATCTTTAGCTCTGGGGAAGAGGTTTCCAGGGGGGCAGAAGGGGGCAGTTACCTACATGTCCACAGCATCGGCCATCGGGAAAAGGGTCATTTTGAAAATATCTCCCGCATGAATTGCCGATACTGATTTGTTCATCTTGGTCCCTGTGACAGTTAGGGACCATGGCTGATTAGCACAGTATAGTGAATTAGGATATCATCCCAAGAGATGACCATGACAAGTTTAGATGTAATCGTTAAGGAAGATATGCTCTAAGTGAAAGAAAAGTCAGTGTATGCTTTATTGCAAAAGGCAGATGCTGACAACACATTGCTCGTCTTTCAGCATTAGCAGGTTATCTCAGAAATACTGCTCAACCCTGCAGAGAATTGGAGCTTATTAAACACATAAAATCTAATTACGTTTTCACAACACTAACCATTCACAAGAGACTTGGTTTTCATCTAATTATTGATTTCAGCTGCATTTTCAAGCGCAGTCACATGAATAGTTGCTACGTCAAATGCAAGAGTAAATGTTTTATTAATTTGGAGCTCTGAGAAATACATTTGAATATTTCAGTGTTCCTTTGGGGGCTGATTACGACCTGAGTTAAGCGCAGAAATAGAATGTAATTCCCTTTTTAGGGACTTTTCTCTCTAGCGTATTCTGACCTTGAACGTAAGCATGAGAATGGCGTGCTGTTCACCCACTATTCATTGTGGGTGGAGATCAAAGAAATTAAAGTGTGGTGGAAGAGTATCTACAGAAACGCAGAACTCTGACCTAATTCTGACTGAATTCTGACTCTGACTTAATTCCCTCATACACGCAATGAATAAGGTTTAGCAACCGGTCGGTTCCAAGTGGAACAACAACTGCTTTATCTTTTCTGATAGAATTAACACCATTCTCCATGGACTGTAATCTACAAATTGACAAGAGATATTGATAAGAGCTAGGTAAATTAGTAAGCCGTTTGTATACGGTGATTGTAAATATAAATTACACTTGTTTTAGATCTATTTTACCTTATGATCACTGGAGACAAATGTCGAACCAGTCAAATGGCAGCAAACTGAAGCATATCAACATATCACCCTTTCCACAGTGAAGTTTATGAAATGTTTATGAAATGCTGGCCTTATAATATTTGGAGATCCAAGCTATAGGCTTCTGTAGCCATGCGCAAATTAAGAATATTAATATTAAGAATATTTGAATTATATGCCCAGACTTTTTACTCACTTATACCCACATATATGTATCACTGCCACTGACTTTAATGTTAGTTTCCTTACATTTTGCTTCATTCCATTGCATCGTTAGGTTACATGTCTTTACTCTGTCACGTTCATGTGGTTGTTCCTGAGGATCACAAGCAATAGTGGATCATATTAGGTTAACGCATTACAAGATGTTTAATATTTTGGGACATGTAGTCTATTTGAATCATTACGGAATTCAGAACACACCTAACAGTTGAAAATCCATGCGTCAATCTAAATAATAATAAAAACATTTTAAAAAATCCCAATCAAAATCCATCAGCTATGCTGGAAATATCATTTTTTTGCAATGGCGGCATCTCAATCCACCACATTTGCCTATGTTAGCCTTCCGCCTCTACGCTGGAAGGTGACCGAGCTACAGCTGTAACGATGTGCACTGAGAGTCGTGAAGCAAGTTCAGGGAGTACATAATTTAATAAACAAAACAAGAAACACGAACAACGCACAGACATGAAACTGAAACAGAAACCACACCTGGGGAAGGAGCTCTCACGATGATGTTCTCCGTTTTGCTCTACGACCCCACAAGTGTGACGGGACTCATCTGAAGGTAACCCATACAAACGAATGGAAGTATGGAGGTAGTTTTGTGCCAATAAAATAAGGGGTTAAATATGTGTCCAAAACCCCCAGATATATCTTATTTCTCCTAGATATAGGACAGACACTTCAAAACCTTAGTAAAAAAAATGTATCATTTGGAATGTCATTTTGACCATTTATCAATGTGTTATTCATTGCGTTCTATGAGCTATAGTAGTAAAGGCCAAATTCAATATTGTATCAAATATTATTTATATATTATTTGGGGATACCTAAAGGGGTCCTAAAATTCTAAATGAAATAGCTAAATGATCCATGGTATGACCATATTAAAACAATTCCATATGTTAGCTTAGTAACCCCCTCCAATCTTTAAACTTTAATTAAACATGGAGTCTGATGCACAAATCACAATGGCTGGACCCTTGTCATTACCCTTCCATGATGATTGAGGATCAGGGTACATTTATAGGACTAGCCTATTGTTCAACCCCTATTGTACACTTTTTTTCACCTTCCAATAGTTCATGGATTGAACTTGAATATAGCAACTTTCAGGATGAACCACTGTATGTTTGATTCATCAATATATTTTGTACATAAAGGCTCTCCATACATACTTCTCTAATCCTAAAATTGGCCAAAAATAATCTACAAGATTTTTAAACAAGTTGTACTGAAAACTCTATTGAATTAAAGCTTAATGAGAAAATGTGTTTGCCAGCAAGTGGGAGAGTTTTCAGCTGTTGAATAAAATGTATTCAGCCTGTGCAAGGGAACCACGCCTGCAAAATCCATTATGCGCCTGCATAAGGTAAGCATGAATACCAATGACTGAGAAGTGCGTAGGAAAGGCGTGCGTAGGAAAGGCAAACATTTCCTGAGCCTGAATCAGCCCTTTTGAGACTAAGGTAATGATAAGAAAACCTTAACCAAGAATAGGACATTATTTCTGTTTGGGTGATCACAAT
Organism: Oncorhynchus mykiss; assembly: GCF_013265735.2. Classification (NCBI taxonomy): domain Eukaryota; kingdom Metazoa; phylum Chordata; class Actinopteri; order Salmoniformes; family Salmonidae; genus Oncorhynchus; species Oncorhynchus mykiss. The sequence continues at coordinate 25,184,860 of NC_048579.1, forward strand.
TCCGTAAGTTTAATTACAGTGGTCCAGTGCATGATTGTGGACCAATTGATGCTGAGAGTATCACTTGATATAACTACTTCTATCCAAAATTTCTCACTAGATTTTTCCTAGCACTGCAACATATTAGTTGTGAACCAAATCACAGTCAAATCTGTACTAATAAGGTTTGTTTTCTACAGATCAATGACTCTCCCCCAATCACCGGGGAGCCTAAGAACAACTATTTAATTAAACCTAATAAGCTTATTTTTTTAGTATGCACACTGCTCCAATGAATTGCAATTTATGATAATATACTGAGGGACAGGTAAATAAACAGCAAGTGATTCAGTATTAGCTGATCCATCCCATATCAAGTGATCTTTACAATGAACCATAGAACTTACAAAGGATCACATCACACCAATGTGCATTGCATTTTGACAAGGGCTTCCCAAAACACTTCATTTAGCAAACGTTCAATAGATCCATCGTTAGAAGAGAGAGGATTGTGCTGATCATGAAATTAACAATAGTCCAAAAGTGTAAGACTTTTGCTTACTGATTATAAATTTGCAAAGACGTGTTTGTCTTCAGGTACATTTGTGTCTATTTGGCACACCCAAATCTTCAAAATACAAAACGCCCCTGAGTGGCTCAGCCTTGTTTGCAGTTGTAATTCTGTCCTTAAAAATAAGATTACAAACCTCAACTATGTGTTAGCCTTCTGTTAGCCTTGTCTAGCCATGTATTGGGAACCTGTTGACGAAAACAGAATACATGTGTAAATAGACTGAACAATTTTCTTAAGTTTCTGAATTACAAATCAATCTATTAAAAAATAACAAATGAATAACAAATCCAACTATGTACCCTTTACTCAGAAATACATTTAAAAAGAAAAAGAAGACACATTACAGTTGAAAGCCTTGGCAGTTCTCCTCAGAACATGTACTGGATGTAAAATTGATTATGCCCATGGACACACTGAGGCAGCTATCTTCAAAGGAAACCACAGGTAAAGATAAGGTAATTAGACAAAAGAGTTATCTCAGACAGACTATGGCACTATCTTCACTGCCTAGCAAGGGATACTGAAAAACAGGGAGCTTAGCCACTACTTTTTCTACTCATATTAATTGCTACCAAAGGGAGTACAGAAAGTGATGAAAAACATTTCAGAATACTTTAAATTATGTCATTGCACAACCGGATAAAACATTCAGCAAAAACAGAGTTTGGTTTGCGAGACACTATAGTCTGCACTGAATCACAATGAAAGGCCATGCCTTGGACACACCCACCAGGAGAGAGAACTATGACATTGAATAAGGCCCTGCGTATTGAACTAAGGGGTTTGGCAAGGAAGCTAAATTGAACATTTAAGTTTTATCTGCTTGTACCATTCCGAGTGCTCCCTAGAAATACAATGACCTTGTAGGCTTGATTAAGTGTTCCTAAAGAACCTTAGGCATGTGTCAAAAAAAGAACTTCAGTGTTAGAGCTTAGAGGGAAAATGTATTTTTCATGTTACTGCTAAAGTGTGATAGTGGGATTAAACAGCAGAGAGATTTGTAAGACGGCTCATCTTGGGGAGGGAGAACTGCACCGATGATGGAACCATGCATCCCAACTGTATGTCTGGCACACTTTGTGCACAAACTGAAGCTGGTCATGTCAAAAACATGAGTTTTGTTATTTTGTTTTGTTACATGTCTTAGTCATTTTGTAAGTATATTACCTTACGCATCCCCTATTTAGAACTTGAATCTGGCGACAAAAAAGTTACAGAATGCACTTTAAAGGCACATTTTGTGTGCATGCACATACCATATTCCTTTATATTGCCCTGAGTCTTTGAGATATTATTGTGCTTCTTCCTCATGTGCACACTCAGTGTTTAGATGGCTCCCCACTGTGCCTGACTTGTTTCTCATGCCATGATGAAAGGCACATGCTGTTCTCAGTAGAAACTTCTCTCAGTGTCATTGAGATTCATTTAGCATTATTTCATAGGATTGTGGAAAAACCTTCACAGGGACAGTTTTCACGGGGACAAAGGGAAATAAGTCATCATCACCTTTGAGGCTTGGCTAACAGGGTCGTGATTGGCATCTCTTTATTTGCCCCCATATAACCACAGTGACATTGATCAGGAAGTAGGGGCAACACTAGGTATTCATTGGATCACCCTTGTAATTGAATCTTGGAGCAGTACTGTATGCTCAATGAAGCCAAGTGAAGAATAGAAGTCTTGCGATCAGACCAGTATGATGCCACAGTGTGCACTGATCTTGAGAACAAGATGAAATATAGATCTAAGATAAATATGTGATATATAATTCACACTCATACTAAAAAAGAAAATTAATGCATTTGCACATCTCATTCATTAGTAGTTATTTGTTTATGCCTTTCATTTCACCTTTGCAGTGGCGACCTGTCATTCAGGGCAGGTAGGGCAGAAGCTGCTTTGAAAGAAAAACAATAGTAAATGGTCTGTTTGACATGTAATTCTGGCATTAATTTGTGTCACATATCAGTTCAGCAAACAACAACGTAAAGAAATAATATTGGGTTAATAGAGCAGCATACAAACTTGGTCTCTTTCTTTGAGTAAGGCATCTCCAAAATGCAGCTGTTTCAGCCTAGCTCAGTGCTTTCTGAGGTGGAGGACCAGCCAGTGAAAGAACAGAGCATAGGCGTTGTTAATATTCTCTGGTTGTGCCATGATTGGCTCAGGGTTCTGTCCCTCATGGGGACACTACGTAACCGCAGAATCTACTGGAGAGCTAGGCAGTTCAAGCCCTCCTTGGGTGCTGCCATAGATTTACTTTTTGATGTCAAAGGACTGTATTCAATGCAGAAATGCTATGCTACTAGCCTCATGCCATGAATATACATTGCATTCTCGAGAGAACTCCGATATAAAGGGCTCTATTTGAACAAACCTAATGCAATGATCAATCTAAGCACCGGGCTATAGGTTCGAGCGCTATAGGTTCATTCGGGGGTGTGTCATAAATATTTTAGCTATTTTCACAAGTACAAGTTGGCGCGAAAGGGCTGGGTTTTGATGAATGAACAAGTTGTGGGTGGCCAATCAGAACGTGCTGGCCAAATGTATGGTTGCTTGAAGTTGTGTATTTACGGTCTTTTATGTATTGCCTTGGAATCAAGGCAGAAGAGGAAGACATCCTCTTCTGCAAACCACTGGAAACCAGGACAACAGGAGAGGATATTTTTAAAGTACTGGACAGCTTTGTGACATCAAATAGTCAAGATGTGTTGGTATCTGTATTGATGGCGCAAAAGCTATGACAGGTAGACAAGCAGTTGCTACCGACACCACTTGGGTACACTGCAGCATCCACCGAGAGGCTCTTGCTGCCAAGGGAATGCCTGACAGCTTGAAAGACGTTCTGGACACTACAGTGAAAATGCTTAACTTTGTTAAAGCAAGGCCCCTGAACTCTCGTGTATTTTCTGCACTATGCAGTGATATGGGCAGAGACCATGTAACACTTTTACAACATACAGAAGTGCGCTGGTTATCAGGGGCCAAAGTATTTACACAAGCTTAAAGTTTTCTTTACTGACCATAATTTTCACTTGTCTGACTGCTTGCATGATGACAAGTTTCTCATACGACTGGCCTATCTGGGTGATATTTTTTCTCACCTACATTCTAGGATTACAGGGACTCTCCGCAACTATATTCAACGTGCGGGACAAAATTGAGGTTATGATTGAAAAGTTGGAGCTCTTCTCTGTCTGAATTAACAAGGACAACACACAGGTCTTTCCATCATTGTATGATTTTTTTTGTGTTCAAATTAACTCAGGCTTACGGACAATGTCAAATGTGATATAGCGAAGCACCTGAGTGAGTTGGATGTGCAATTACAGAGGTACTTTCCCGAAACGGATGACACAAACAACTGGATTCATTATTCCTTTCATACCCTGCCTCCAGTCCACTTATCAATATCTGAACTAGAGAGCCTCATCGAAATTGCAACAAGCGGTTCTGTGAAAATTGAATTTAATCAGAAGCCACTGTCAGATTTCTGGATTGGGATGCGCTCAGAGTATCCTGCCTTGGCAAAGCGCGCTGTTAAGACACTGATGCCCTTTGCAACCTCATACCTATGTGAGAGTGGGTTCTCGGCCCTCACTAGCATGAAAACTAAATACAGGCACAGACTGTGTGTGGAAAATTATTTAAGACAGACTCTCTTCAACAAAACCCAACATTGCAGAGTTATGTGCATCCTTTGAAGCACACCCTTCTCATTAGCTTGTGGTGAGTTATTCACAATTTTAGATTTTATATCTAAGATGGCTAAATAAAGAGCAACATTATTGATTATTATTATGTTATTATTTGTGCCCTGGTCCTATAAGAGCTCTTTGTCTCTTCCCATGAGCCGAGTTGTGACAAAAACTCATAAACACTCATTCTCATGTTTAATAAATGTTGATGGCAAAAAAACATATTTGAGAATGCACTTACCCTGGTGCTAGAGGGGGTACACAGCTGGAGGTTGAATGTTTGAAGGGGGACTATAAAAAGTTTGGGAACCACTGTTTTAAGTAAATGCATGGCTTCAATGTTTAAAGATTTATATATGATGGGCATGTAGTCTCCATCAAGGAGGGGGTTTTACGTATGACCAAATCATGGATAAAATAATGTAGGCCTGCCTACGATACATACATAAATAGGGAATGCCAGCTCACTGTTTTTCTCCTCTCAAAGCTGATATTTGAATAAAGCTTTGGTGATTAAGATTTATTTCCAAGCAGTCTCACAAGCCAAACACTTTATCAACGGTCTTAAAACTAGCCTACTTGATTACATTGGGAAGGACACAAAGAAAGCAGCCTTCATTGAGAGGAAGCGAGGCTATGTTTGGTTTTTAATACAATAAAACAAAATGGGAAAAAAAACATTGTTTTATGTTTCTAAATCTGAAGTATAGAGTATGAGTCATAATACCCATAAAACCTAGCAGTCAAACAGGGAAATGGTTCCAATTGTTTTTTCATCATTCATTTCTCATGTAGGGGATTTTAGAAACACTCAAAATAAGGACTTAGTTTCCTGTAGGCTACCCTGGAACATTTTGATAACCACGTAAATCTCTCTAGGACAAGGTGTCTTTTATGAATAGCCTGTATTCACCCCACCCGCCTGCCTAGGTGATAATTACAATTGCCCACACCTGTGTGAGGGCAGTACATAGTGGTAATAAAAACAGTAGTGAACCAACAATTGTTACAGTATACTAACAAATACATATAGAAATACACAGATTAGCAGAATAAACTTGAAAAATAGCATTTAGGTATCATGATGACATGTAGGAAATGTCCGAAATTTGGCTGCATTTATTTACTTCCTATTGCACAGTAAAGCCTACAAAAATAGATGCTTTGGGATTTTTTTTCTTTTTACATCTGACAAAGATTGTAATTAAATGTACGAAAATGTAGATATACATAAGCATTCAAAACACAGTGCAGCCCTATAATCTACAAAAAAAGATCGGAATGAAAAATCATCATTAGACTTCGAAAATGCGTAATATTTCATCTATCAATCAAAAACATCTCTCGTTGTGAGAGCATTTTAGGGAGGTTACCACGTCTATAGGATGTGATCTGTTCCAGGCCCACGTAAGCATATACACACATTGGTAGAGTTACAAGTGATGAACTGTCTCTGGTAGAACCAGTAAGAGAGATAATATATAATGTTGTTGGGTGTATAACCATGTTTGCCAGAGACAGTGTCTTTCAATTTAAATATCTTCGTTCAAAAAAAGTTCAATAATTGACTCATGTAATTCCAATTCATATTGCGAGGGTTGTTTTGTTTGCGCAATGCGCTGTGTGTGCGTCAGTATATAGTCTATAAAAACGGATCCTTGTGATTGAATTTCCCTCCCTTTTTAGAACACATAATAAATTACTTCAAATTGTAGGCTAATTGCTGAGTTTCTCTCTCTCTCTCTCTCTCTCTCTCTCTCTCTCTCTCTCTCTCTCTCTCTCTCTCTCTCTCTCTCTCTCTCTCTCTCTCTCTCTCTCTCTCTCTCTCTCTCTCTGGTGACTTAAAGAAGAGTAAAGTTAAGGTCTCAACATCTTGCTGAATTTATCTGGTCAAACGTCTATCTGAATTTCTGTAACTGTCCATTTCAAAAGAGCTGAACTTGTTGCAGCTTGTTTGCTTGCACTTGCTTATACATAGAGCGAAGTGTTAATGATATAATAACAAACATTATGAATTTACTGAACATAAATATAATAATGTTTGTGTATGGTTCAAAAGTCAAAACTCATGTTGGCATTTGTTAGTATTGAAGGAGAATGTTGTTCTTATTGAGTTACAGAAATCCACAAGGAGTCAGTAGAAACCATATATATTTAAAACCTGGTCTCAGAGCATTTCTTATCATTCTGTAACTCCGAGACACTCTATTTAGTATGATACAGTATGTATACGTTTCGTATGGTATGTATTAATTTGTGGATGACCATTTTGTGTGATATGTTGCGAATTACAATTCGTCATATGTTCAATATGTTATGAATATGCAAAAAGTAAATGTTACGAATTTGCAAAACATATGATATGTTACGAATTCTAGCTAGCTCGCCAACATTAGCTAAGCTAGGGGTTAGGGTTAAGAGTTAGGTTAAAGGGTTAATGTTAGAGGTAGCTAAAATAGTTTAGGTTAGATGAAGGATCAGCTAAAAGTGTCAAGGTTAGTGTTAGGGGAAGGGTTAGCTAACATGCTTAGTAGTTGAAAAGTTACTAAAGTTATCCGTAATGAGATTAGAATTAATGTTAAACAACCACCCATACACCTTGACTAACCACCTTCCTTTAGTTTTGCCTTAAGTAACCGTCTGCTAATTATGCCAAACGTAACATACTAAATGGACTAGCTCAGATTTACGTAAAGAAAAATACAAAATACTCTGAGACCAGGTTGTTATTGAGGAAAGTCGGCCATATTAGCTATGTTTTTCAAAAAGGCAGTAAAGGCTGAATTAACTGTTCCGATGCCAGATGAGGCCATGTGTAGCAGTAGTAAGGATTCACTCCATGGTGCACAAAGGAAAGCTCCACAGTCAGAAACAGTTTGTACTGGGCGAAAAGGGTAAATATCAGGGGATATATATAGTACCAGTCAAAAGTTTGGACACACCTTCTCATTCAAGGGTTTTTCTTTCTTTTTACTATTTTCTACATTGTAGAATAATAGTGAAGGCATCAACACTATGAAATAACACATATGGAATCATGTAGTAACCAAAAAAGTGTTAACTTCTTAAGGTATATGGGGCAGCATTTTCACTTTTGGATAAATAGCGTGCCCAATTTCAACTTCCTGCTACTCATGCCAAGAATATAAGATATGCATATTATTAGTAGATTTGGATAGAAAACACGCCGAAGTTTCTAAAATTGTTTGAATCATGTCTGTGAGTATAACATAACTTATGTAGCAGGCAAAACCCCGAGGACTAACCGTTCAGATTTTTTTTTTTTAGATCTCTGTCTGTTCAGTGGGTTCTCATTGGGAAACGATATTTCTTAGGCACTTGTGTTCAGTTCCTACCGCTTCCACTGGATGTCGCCAGTCTTTGGAATTTGGTTGAGGTTATTCCTTTGTGCAATGAAGAAGTGCGGCCGTCTAGGAAATGGGTAACACTGTTGAGAGTTGCGCAAGACTTGAAAAGTAACGTTAGTTTCCTCTCGTCCTCTATTGAAAACAGATAGACCCGTCTTCAATTTGATCGATTATTAACTTCTTATGGTATAGGGGACGGTCGCGTCCCACTTGAGCAAAAGCCAGGGAAAATGCAGCGCAGCAAATTTAAAAAAATTATACAAAAATCAAACTTTCATTAAATCACACATGTAAGATACCCAATTTAAGCTACACTCGTTGTGAATCCAGCCAACATGTCAGATTTTAAAAAGGCTTTTTCGGACGAAAGCATAAGAAGCTATTATCTGATGATAGCACAACAGTAAACAAAGAGGGTAGCATGTTTCAACCCTGCAGGCGCTACACAAAACGCATAAATAAAATTTAAAACATGCCTTACCTTTGACAGGCTTCTTTTGTTGGCACTCCAATATGTCCCATAAACATCACAATTGGTCCTTTTGTTCGATTAATTCCGTCCATATATATCCAAAATGTCCATTTATTTGGCGCATTTGATCCAGAAAAAAACTGCTTCCAAAACGCGCAACGTCACTACAAAATATTTCAAAAGTGCCTATAATAACCCCTCAGTCCTGAGCTACCCCTCAGTCCTGAGCTACCCTTCAGTCCTGAGCTGCCCTTCAGTCCAGTGGGCCCTTTAGTAGGGTTGCCAGTCTTAGGTTGGCGGCGAGGGTCGCCGTTCCTAGGAGGCCACAAAAGCGGACTAAAACTATGGTGGAGTGGGGTCCACGTCCAGCACCCAAGCCGCCGCCGTGAAAGAGGCCCACCCGGACCCTCCCCTTTAGATTAGGTTTTTGCGGCCGGAGTCCGCACCTTTGTGGGGGGGGTACTGTCACGCTCTGACCTTAGTATTCTTTGTTTTATTTATTATTTTGGTTAGGTCAGGGTGTGACATGGGTGATGTGTGTTTTGGCTTATTCCAGGGTGTTTGTACTGTCTAGGGGTTTTTGTAGATTTATGGGGTTGTTTTCATCTAGGTGTTTAGGTTGGTCTGTGGTTGCCAAGATTGGTTCTCAATTAGAGGCAGGTGTTTATCGTTGTCTCTGATTGGGAATCATATTTAGGCAGCCATCTTCTTTGGGTATTTCGTGGGTTATTGTCTATGTTATGTTGCACATTTGCACATTGTTTATATAGAGGTCACATTCGTCTTATTCATTTTGTTGTTTTTGTTTAAGTGCTCTTCGTGTTCTTCATTAAATAAAGAAGAATGTATTCTAACCGCGCTTCGCTTTGGTCTACTCCATACGACGATCGTGACAGTGTGGCTACTTTGAAGAATATATTTAGATTTGTTTAACACTTTTTTGGTTACTACATGATTCCATATGTGTTAATTAATAGTGAGTAGATGTGTCCAAATTTTTGATTGGAACCATATGTCTGATCAAAAATGAGCTAAATCCAACACATTTTTAATGTTTGGTGCCCAAACTATTTTGCCTGTTCAGGTGCCTAACTATATTCAATAGGAGGCTACAAGGCACTGAAAAGCAAACATAAATCCTATGCATATTTAATGCAAAGGACATCTCGGCTATTTCTGTTTGAAAAAATGCAGCATAGCAAATCCAGAGCTACAATCACAACACGTTTTCCATAAAAAATGGAAACATAGGTCAATCTTAGCTGAAAATGTATTTAAAAATAAAAATAAAAGTTGCACACACTCAATACCTCTTCCTGCCCTGTTTGTTATGGACGATGGATGCGATTGAGTCATTAGTGATGTTGGCGGTGTCCCTCGCAGTCCAGACGCAACGTGGTGGTAGTGTTGGTCTGTAAACCACTCCAGACTGTCAATGCGTAAATCATTCATTAAAATTGTGTCGATATTGCAAGAAATTATTGTCATTTCACATAACCATACCCAAGGTAGCTACTCTTCCTGCTTCATTCATGACGAGAACGCTAACTGGAACAAGCTAGCTTGCCAAGTTGCTAGCTAAACGAGTTAGTTAACGTTAGCTATATTAACCGGTAATACAAAATATACCCAAATGTTTAAAAATTTTAGCTGTCACCTTGAGGCTTGATAGGGGTTAAAAAAAAATCCCTGAAGTGAAGGAAATTTTTGTATTTGTTAGCAAGCTAGCTAGCTAGGCTACCAGTTCTTATTATTTTATTGTTTTATTATAATTTTTTATTATGAACACAACAAATACAAAAAAACAGAAATATACAAACAAGAGTACATAAACCTTACAGACAGAGGTACTACATATCAAGACTAATTTTCAATTTGTTGAATACTTTTATGGTGCATTTGCTTTTTTGTTTTTACATTTACTGATCATTTCAAAATAATATTTCAATTCTATCTTAAACAATGTGAAGATGGGTTTGTTCTCTGCCCACTTCATTTTATGGACAAAGTATCTTCCAAGAAAGATAATGTCATGTGTGTCTAAAGGTGAAGTCAGGTGCAGGAGAGCAGAGTATGATAATTAAAGCGCACTTTTTTAAAGTTCCAAAACGGGAGCACAACAAAACAAACGCGCTCAAAAACACGGAACAATAAAGTAAAGCGCTAAAGAACATCGTATGACATGAAAACAATTACACACAAAACATGATGGGAAACAGAGGGTTAAATACAATTAGATTGATTGGGGAAATGAAAACCAGGTGTGTATGGAAACCAGACAAGACAAATGGATAATTGAAAAATGGAGCGGCGATGGCTAGAAAGCCGGTGACGCCGAACAAGGAGAGGAATCGACTTCGGTGAAAGTCGTGACAGATAAACAAATTAATAATGAAAGTTAAATCGGGCTTCATATCATTTGGATCAACATAAAACATAATATCAAAGTCTTTCAAATTAACATTAACAGTTGTTTCTTTTAAAATAAAATCTAACTCACACCAACATCTTCTGACATAAGAACATTCCCAAAATAAATGGTCAAGAGTCTCTGGGTCACAAACACAAAATACACATTCGTTATCAATAGCTATTTTAAATCTGTGTATAATAAAGGTCTTTACAGGGTAGATTCTATGAATGAGTTTGTATGATACTTCTTTCACCTTAGTAGATATACAATATTTACCAGATAACAACGAAACTTTGTTCCAGTTCACTTGTCCTAGGGCTACATTCCAGTACATTTTAGCAGAGGGAACAGTAACATATTGACATAGTTTCCTTATATACATGTTATTACATTTAGAGTTTTTAAAATGTCAATTCCTTCTAATTGTATTGAGGTTACAAAATCCTCAACAGTTGCACTTGGAGTATTGTTATAATCTCCTAAAAGAAGAATAGCATCTTTAGGGATAGCTCTAACAACAATTTGATACTCCTCAGGAGTGAATATAACATTGAGTGTTCTAATAAATTCTGGATAATCATAAATAATCATATAGTTGTCCATCATTATTCAATAATTGTTTAAACCAAATAATGTTGTTGTCAAACCAGTTCTGGAAAAACAAAGACGTGTTTTTGTATTTTGTATTTATTATTCCAGATTCTATACCTATGTGGGGGGGAAATTGTGTTTGCACATGAGGTTCCAAGTTAGAAGTACTTGTTAATGAAAGTTTGCAAGCTTAATAGGGATTTAACCCACATCAAAGTTGCATTTGAGTAAGAATTCTAGACCACCAATCTATTGGAATATTAAATTAGGGATGATATTCCAAATGCAATCCTTATTTCTTAAATAGTTTTGTATCCATTTAATCTTAAATATTATATTACAGGTTTTAAAATCCAGAGCATTCAACCCTCCCTCACCTTAGATGCTACATATTACTATTTTTCTTTAAAAATTAGGTTTATTCCTCCATATGAAGTAAAATAATTTAGTATCAACCATTTTAGTTACTTACAGAGGAACATTCAAGGCAAGGGAGGTATAAACTAATCTGGACAGAACTTCAGATTGTGATAAAAGTACACGTCCAGATTGTCAAGTATTAACAAGGTGGGTGGAATCAGGCGCAGAGAGCAGGTGCAGTGAGTCGAATGTTTATTCTCCGGAACCAAACACGGTCAATCCAAAATACAGGGTGAAATAATCCAACACAGGATTAAAATGTATCGGAGCAAATAACACAATACGTATTCACGAAAACACATGAAACCAAAACAATCCCGCACGAAACAAGGGCGGGACAACCTACTACATATAAGGACGTCAATAAACTAAAATACACACAGGTGAAACTAATAAGACAAAACCAACAGACAAACGAAAAAGGGATCGATGGTGGCTAGTAGGACGGTGACGACGACCGCCGAGCACCGCCCGAACAGGCAGGAGAGCCAACTTCGGCGGAAGTCGTGACAGTACCCCCCCCCTGACGCGCGGCCCCCGCAGCGCGCCGCCACCGTCCTCGAGGACGACCCGGAGGACGAGGTGCTGGGCGATCCGGGTGGAGGCGGTGGAAATCTCTCAGGAGAGAAGGGTCCAAAATGTCCCTCACCGGAACCCAGCATCTCTCCTCCGGACCGTACCCCTCCCAGTCCACGAGGTACTGTAGGCCCCCCACCCGGCGTCTCGAATCCAGAATGCCCCGAACTGTGTACGCCGGGGACCCCTCGATGTCCAGGGGGGGCGGAGGGACCTCAGGCACCTCACCTTCTTGCAGGGGACCAGCCACCACCGGCCTGAGGAGAGACACATGAAACGAGGGGTTAATACGGTAATACCTAGGAAGTTGTAACCTGTAACACACCTCGTTTATTCTCCTCAGGACTTTGAACGGCCCCACACACTGCGGCCCCAGCTTCCGACAGGGCAGGCGGAGGGGCAGGTTCCGGGTCGAGAGCCAGACCCTGTCCCCCGGTGCAAATACGGGGGCCTCACTGCGGTGCTGGTCAGCGCTCCTCTTCTGCCGTTCGCCCGCTAACCGTAGTGAGTCCTGAACGGCTTTCCATGTGTCCTTGGAGCGCTGTACCCATTCCTCCACCGCAGGAGCCTCGGTCTGGCTCTGATGCCATGGGGCCAGGACCGGCTGGTAACCTAACACACACTCAAAAGGAGACAAGTTAGTTGAGGAGTGGCGTAGGGAGTTCTGAGCTAGTTCAGCCCAGGGAACATACCTTGCCCACTCACCATGCCGGTCCCGGCAATAGGACCGCAGAAACCTGCCCACCTCTTGGTTTACGCGCTCCACCTGCCCATTACTCTCGGGGTGAAAACCTGAGGTTAAGCTGACCGAGACCCCCAGTCTCTCCATAAACGCCCTCCATACTCTGGACGTGAATTGGGGACCCCGATCAGAAACGATGTCCTCAGGCACCCCATAGTGCCGGAAGACATGGGTAAACAAGGCCTCAGCAGTCTGCAGGGCCGTAGGGAGACCGGGCAACGGGATGAGACGACAGGACTTAGAAAACCGATCCACAACGACCAGGATCGTAGTACTTCCCTGGGACGGGGGAAGGTCGGTAAGAAAGTCCACCGATAAGTGTGTCCACGGCCGTTGTGGAACGGGGAGGGGTTGTAATTTCCCTCTAGGCAGGTGCCGAGGAGCCTTGCTCTGAGCACACACGGAGCAGGAGGAGACATAAAATCTCACGTCTTTAGCTAGCGTGGGCCACCAGTATCTCACTCTCAGACTCCGCACTGTCCTCTCGATGCCAGGATGACCCGAGGAGGGGAGAGTATGAGCCCACCGAATCAGCTTGTCCCGGACCCCCCTCGGTACGTACTGGGTTCCTACTGGACAGTTGGGGGGGGCCGGCTCTGACCGTGAGGCCTCCTCTATCTCCGCGTCCACCTCCCATACCACTGGTGCCACGAGACATGACGGTGAAATGATGGGAGTTGGCTCAACGGGCCGCTCCTCGGTATCATAGAGGCGGGACAGCGCGTCGGCCTTGGTGTTTTGGGAGCCGGGCCGGTATGAGAGGGTAAACCGGAACCTGGTAAAAAACATGGCCCATCTAGCCTGACGTGGATTTAGTCTCTTCGCTGCCCGGATATACTCGAGATTACGATGGTCAGTCCAGATGAGAAAGGGGTGTTTAGCCCCCTCAAGCCAATGTCTCCACACCTTCAGAGCCTCGACTACAGCTAACAACTCCCGGTCCCCCACATCATAGTTTCGCTCCGCTGGGCTGAGCTTGCTCGAAAAGAAAGCACAAGGGCGAAGTTTGCGTGGCACGCCCGAGCGTTGGGACAGCACGGCTCCGACCCCAGCCTCGGACGCATCCACCTCCACTATGAACGCTAAAGAGGGGTCCGGATGCGCCAACACGGGCGCATTGGTGAACAGCTCCTTCAAACGAGTGAATGCTCTGCCCGCCTCTGCTGACCAGCGCAAGCGCACCGGTCCTCCCTTCAGCAGCGAGGTGATGGGAGCAGCTACCTGACCAAAACCCCGGATAAACCTCCGGTAGTAATTGGCAAACCCTAAAAACCGCTGCACCTCTTTCACCGTGGTCGGAGTCGGCCAATTACGCACGGCTGTAACGCGGTCATCCTCCATCACCACCCCAGAGGTGGAAATACGATATCCCAGGAAGGAAACGGACTGTTTGAAAAACTCACATTTCTCCGCCTTGCAATACAGGTCATGCTCCAGCAGTCGCCCAAGTACCTTACGCACCAGAGACACATGCGCCGCGCGTGTGGCAGAATAGATCAAGATGTCATCGATGTACACTACCACTCCCTGCCCGAGCAGGTCTCGGAGAATCTCGTCTACGAAGGATTGGAAGACGGCTGGAGCATTCTTCAACCCGTATGGCATGACGCGGTACTCATAATGACCAGATGTAGTACTAAATGCAGTTTTCCACTCATCTCCTCCCCGGATACGCACCAGATTATACGCGCTCCTCAGGTCCAGTTTTGTGAAGAAGCGCGCCCCGTGAAATGATTCCACCGCCGTAGCGATGAGAGGTAGTGGGTAACTAAACCCCACTGTGATGGAATTTAGACCTCTATAACCAATGCACGGACGCAGACCTCCATCCTTCTTCTTCACAAAAAAGAAGCTCGAGGAGACGGGTGATGCGGAGGGCCGAATGTACCCCTGTCTCAGCGATTCAGCAACGTATGTTTCCATCGCTACCGTCTCCTCCTGGGACAATGGATACACGTGACTCCTAGGAAGTGCAGCGTTCTCCAGAAGGTTTATCACGCAGTCCTCTCGACGATGAGGTGGTAATTGGGTCGCCTTCCTTTTACTGAAGGCGATAGCCAAATCGGCATATTCAGAGGGAATGCGCACGGTGGAAACTTGGTCTGGACTCTCCACCGTAGTCGCACCAACGGCAACTCCTCTACACCTACCTGAACACTCCTCTGACCACCCCTTAAGAGCCCCCTGTAGCCAGGAAATCACCGGGTTGTGTTGAGCTAACCAGGGAACCCCCAACACCACCGGAAACGCAGGTGAATCTATAAGGAACAGACTAATCTGCTCCTTATGATCCCCCTGCGTTACCATGTCCAGTGGCACCGTAGCCTCCCTAATCACTCCTGACCCTAATGGTCGGCTATCTAAGGAGTGCACGGGGAAAGTTTGGTCTACCGACACCAGGGGAATCCCTAGCCTTAACACAAGCCCACGATCCATGAAATTCCCAGCTGCGCCTGAATCGACTAGCGCCTTATGCTGTAGAGAGGGAAAAAACCCAGGGAAAGAAGTCAAAACATACACATGACCGACAGGAGGCTCTGGGTGAGTCTGGTGCTTACTCACCTGGGGTGATCGAGCAGTGCTCCGCCTGCCCTCCCGACTCCCAGACGAGTTCCTCCAGCACCGGTCTGACGTGTGCCCTCGTCGACCACAACTGGTGCAGGAGGACACTCCTCCTCCGGTCTCCCTCGAAGCTGCCCCTCCTAATTCCATAGGGATAGGGGCAGGAGGGCTGGGAAGTGGAAACGACAGGGCCTGATCCGAACGCCCGCGGGCAGCCAGCAGATTGTCGAGACGGATAGCCAAGTCAATGAGCTCATCCAGTGTGCAGGTGGTGTCCCGACATGCCAGCTCCCTGCGGACGTCCTCCCTGAGACTGCATCTGAAATGGTCGACCAAGGCCCTGTCGTTCCATCCTGCTCCTGCGGCCAAGGTCCTGAACTCCAGAGCAAAGTCCTGTGCGCTCCTCGTCTCCTGCCGCAGGTGGAACAGCCGTTCACCCGCCGCCCGACCCTCTGGTGGATGGTCAAAAACAGCTCGGAATCGGCGGGTGAACTCTGGGTAATTATCCCTTGCCGAGTCTGGACCATTCCATACTGCGTTGGCCCACTCGAGGGCTCGCCCAGTCAAGCAGGAGACGAGGGCGCTCACGCTCTCCTCTCCAGAGGGAGCAGGACGCACGGTAGCCAGGTATAGCTCCAGTTGCAGGAGGAAACCCTGGCACCCAGCCGCCGTTCCGTCATACTCCCGTGGGAGTGTCAACCGCAGAGCCCCGGAGCCAGATGTGGTCGCAGGAAAAGGAGGTGCTGGAGAAGGGGGTGCTAGCGATGATGTGGGAAGACCACTCCTCTCCCATCGATCCATCCTCTCCATCATTTGGTCCATGGCAGAACCAATCCGATGGAGCACGCTGGTGTGGTGGAGGACTCTCTCTTCCATCGATGGGAGAGGAGACGCGGCTGCTCCTGCTGATTCCATTGGTGGTGCGGGATTCTGTCAAGTATTAACAAGGTGGGTGGAATCAGGCGCAGAGAGCAGGTGCAGTGAGTCGAATGTTTATTCTCCGGAACCAAACACGGTCAACCCAAAATACAGGGTGAAATAATCCAACACAGGATTAAAATGTATCGGAGCAAATAACACAATACGTATTCACGAAAACACATGAACCAAAACAATCCCGCACGAAACAAGGGCGGGACAACCTACTACATATAAGGACGTCAATAAACTAAAATACACACAGGTGAAACTAATAAGACAAAACCAACAGACAAACGAAAAAGGGATCGATGGTGGCTAGTAGGACGGTGACGACGACCGCCGAGCACCGCCCGAACAGGCAGGAGAGCCAACTTCGGCGGAAGTCGTGACACAGATAAAGAAAGATCTCTTAATAACCAGGAGTTAAATCTCTTTCCAATTTTCTCTACAATAGGAGAGACATTTTTGGCCCTTTTTGATATTTGCTAACTGTAATAACTGTAATACCAAAATATGTGATCACATATTTTACAGGGATATTACATACTGAGTTTAAGTCACATCTTTTCAACGCAAATAATTCACATTTCCTAATATTCAGAGATAAACCTGATACACGTGAGAAGGCATTAATACACTCAATAGCTTTCTTGACTTCATTATGATCTTTCAAAAAAAAAAATGGTGGTGTTTCAGCCATTGTGAACATTTTATCTCTTTGTCTTGTATCTGAATACCCCTAAAACTATCCTTATTTATATGAAGTGCCATAACATGTTTGACCAATAAAAATAAGAAAGGAGAAATTGGGCATCCTTGTTTATTCAACGTCTAATGTCGAATCTTTGTGAAGTTCCATGGGATAATTTAACAGAGCTGTTACTGTTATTGTAAAGTGTCTTAATTACACTTTGAAAATAGTGACCAAAACCAAAAATCAAAGAGTCTCAAAAATAAAATAATGTTCAACTGTGTCAAATGCCTTGTAAAAGTCTACAAATGAAATAAAGCTATCTTCCATAATGTGCTCACTGTAGTCAATCAAGTCCAATACTAGTTGAATATTATTACATACAGTGGGGCAAAAAAGTATTTAGTCAGCCACCAATTGTGCAAGTTCTCCCACTTAAAAAGATGAGAGGCCTGTAATTTTCATCATAGGTACACTTCAACTATGACAGACAAAATGAGAAAAAAAATCCAGAAAATCACATTGTAGTAGTTTTAATGAATTTATTTGCAAATTATGGTGGAAAATAAGTATTTTTGTCTGTCATAGTTGAAGTGTACCTATGATGAAAATTACAGGCCTCTCTCATCTTTTTAAGTGGGAGAACTTGCACAATTGGTGGCTGACTAAATACTTTTTTGCCCCACTGTATATGTCTGCCCTTCATACAATCAGACTGGGTATCATCAATGGTTTGGTCAATACCTTTTTTAAGTCATTCTGCAAAGATGGATGCAAGTAGCTTTCCACCATTGTTCATTAATGTGATTGGTCTCCAATTTTCTAAAATCATAGATACTTTGTTTGGTTTGGGTATTACAGAAATTAGGCCTTGTGTCATAGAAACAGACAGGACCCTTAAATCAATTGCCTCCTTAAAAACATTAAATATACATTTAATAATATCCTCCCGAAAATATTTATAGAATTCACTGATAATGCCATCATTCCCTGGAGATTTGTTCTCTTTTAACTTGCTGATACATGTTTTTATTTCATTGAGGACAGTAGGACAGGCATTGCTGGTATAAAGGTTACCATAGAAATCTGAAACATATTTTGAAATATCTTTGGGGCTTTCATTTTCTTTGCGAATCCATGTTGAGCTTATAAATAGATGTAAATTCAGACTTTTTTCTTTCTAAATTATAAAAGTATTTTGTATTTTTTTCACCTTCCTCCAACCATCTCCTTCTTGATCTTACAAATGCCCCTTTTGCTCTCTCTTCATACATTCAGTCCATTTCTAGTTGTAAAGAGAATAACTGACTCTTTCCTTCTTCGTCAAGGTCCTCCATAGAGATCTAGGCTACCAGTTAGCATTTACCCAATATCAAGCCTAGTAGCTAGCTAGCTAGCCCTACTGGCTGCTGGCCAAATTAGTTAATGTTCTAGATTCTAGTTATTAAGATAAATAAAACATCTCAAATGACCTACTCACTTCAGCATTCACTTCTTTGAGGTATTTTCTTTACAGCTTTTCACTTCTTTGATTCTCCAGTTGTCAGTTCGATCACACACTGTTCACAAACTCATTTATGGCTCCCAAATTCAAAAATGACAATTAGAATTCAGTATCATAAAAAATGTGATTGTTGTTGCTAGGCTACCAGTTACAAGAGCTTTTAGCTTGCGGTTTACCTTTGTCTTTATGCAGATGTAATATAAAAACTTTAGCTAGTGTCTGAATTTTTTTGGGGGGGGGTTTGTATTTGGCAAGGTATTGAACATGTCCACAAAACTCGAACAAGCGTCAGAAATTGTCCTTTTTTAGCATATCAAAAAGCATATCAAGATCCTGATATGGATCTCAGTCAAGAGCATATGCATTGTATGTGCTGAGAAAATACACTGTGTAGGCCTACTGTCAGTATTTTTCATCATATAGAGAAAACAAAATGTCTGCATAGGCCGATCTCAGGATATTTAATGAGTCAATAACCGGCCATTACATGTATGATATCCAGAGAAAATCAAAAAAGGATTGGTGCATGAAAGAAAAATATGGATGTCATATTTGACAAGTTATGAGAAGCATATCTGGAATCAACATATTTTAATATCTTGACTGTAGTGAGAAAACACGTATGTGATGTATACAATCAGTATTTGTCAATACGAAGAAAGAAAATAGGATGTCACATACAGTATCTCAGGATATTGATTAACTGGCAATAGGAAATGTCCATGTGTGATATTCAGAGTAATCCCAATATCATATATGTCTAAAAGACACATCTGGGTTCTGAATTTGTCAGGATATGGTGCTTATCCACAAAACTCAAAATATGCATTGGAAATGGCCTGTATTCTGTAGAACATCAAAAAGTTACGATATACCCTGATATGGATACTTTTTGCCCAGTGTTGTGGGCACCTTTTGTCACTGTTGAATGTATTGTTTAGTGTTGTGCTGTGTAGTGGCTTTGCTGGCATGCATCAAAAAAACTTGAGGGGGAATTTGACCCACCATGATTTACATGCTAAAATAGCCACTGCACATACTATTCCTCCTCTGAAAATCCAGAGCCCTCAAGTCACTCATTTCAAGGGCAAACAAGTGCTAAAATCAAATCAAATAACATTTTATTGGTCACATACACATGGTTCGCAGATGTTACTGCGAGTGTAGCGAAATGCTTGTGCTTCTAGTTCCGACAGTGCAGCAATATCTACCAAGTAATCAAATAATTCCACAACTGCCTAATACACACACATATAAGTAAAGGAATGGAGTAAGAATATATACATATAAATATATGGATGAGCAATGACAGAGTGGCATAGGCAAGATGCAATAGAGGGTATAAAATACAATTTAAACATATGAGTTGAGTAATGCAAGATATGTAAACATTATTAAAGTGGTATTATTAAAGTGACTAGTGATCCATTTATTAAAGTTGACAATGATTTCAAGTCTGTATGTAGGCAGCAGCCTCTCTGTATTAGTGATGGCTGTTTAACAGTCTGATGGCCTTGAGATAGAAGCTGTTTTTCAGTCTCTCGGTCACAGCTTTGATGCACCTGTACTGACCTCGCCTTCTGGATGGTAACGGGGTGAACAGGCAGTGGCTCGGGTGGTTGTTGTGCTTGATCTTTTTGGCCTTCCTGTGACATTGGATGGTGTCGGTGTCCTGGAGGGCAGGTAGTTTGCCCCCGGTGATACGTTGTGCAGACCACACCATCCTCTGGACAGCTCTGCGGTTATGGGCGGTGCAGTTGCCGTACCAGGAGGCAATACAGCCCAATAGAATGCTCTCAATTGGGCGTCTGTAATGGTTTGTGAGGGTTTTAGGTGACAAGACACATTTCTTCAGTCTCCTGAGGTTGAAGAGGCGATGTTGCTACTACTTCACCACACTGTCTTTTTCTCTGTGATGTGTACACAGAGGAACTTAAAACTTTCCACCTTCTCAACTGCTGTCCTGTCGATGTGGATAGGGTGCTCCCTTTGCTGTTTCCTAAATTTCACAATCATCTAATTTGTTTTGTTGATATTGAGCGAGAGGTTGTTTTCCTGAAACCACACTGAGTGCCATCACCTCCTCCCTGTAGGCTGTCTTGTCATTGTTGGTAATTAAGCCTACTACTGTTGTGTTGTCTGTAAACTTGATGATTGTGTTGGAGGCGTGCATGGCCACGCAGTCATAGGTGAACAGGGAGTACAGGAGGGGGCTGAGTACGCACCCTTGTGGGGTCCCAGTGTTGAGGATCAGGGAAGTGGAGACGTTGTTTCCTACCAGGGCCTCAAGCTTAATGATGAGCTTGGAGGGTACTATAGTGTTGAAAGCTGAGCTATAGTCAATGAACAGCATTTTTACATACTGTAGGTATTCCTCTATTCCAGATGGGATAGAGCAGTGTGCAGTGTGATGGCGATTGCATCATCTGTGGACCTATTGGGGCGGTAAGCAAATTGAAGTGGGTCTAGGGTGACAGGTAAGGTGGAGGTGATATGATCCTTGACAAGTCTCTCAAAGCACTTCATGATGACAGAAGTGAGTGCTATGGGGCGATAGTCATTTAGTTCAGTTATCTAAAAGTGTAAATATACAGTGCATTCGGGAAAGCATTCAGACCCCTTGACTTTTACACATTTTGTTATGTTACAGCCTTATTCTAAAATGGATCAATCTACAGACAATTCCCCAAAATGACAAAGTGAAAACAGGTTTTAAGAGTTTTCCGCAAACGTATAAAAAATGAAAAACAAAAAACATTTATATAAGTATTTTGCTATGACCCTTTGCTATGAAAATCGAAATTGAGCTCATGTGCATCCTGTTTTCATTGATCATTCTTCAGAAGTTTCTACAACTTGATTGTGGTAAATCGAGTTGATTGGACATGATTTGGAGAGGCACACACCTGTCTGTATAAGGTCCGACAGTTGACAGTGCATGTCAGAGCAGAAACCAAGCCATGAGGTTGAAGGAATTGTCCGTAGAGCTACGAGACAGGATTGTGTCGGGGAACAGATCTGCGGAAGGCTACCAAAATATTTTTTGCAGCATTTAAGGTCCCCAAGAACACAGTGGCTTACATCATTCTTAAATGGAAGAAGTTTGGAACCACTAAGACTCTTCCTAGAGCTGGCCGCCCGGCCAAACTGAGCAATTGGGAGAGAAGGGGCTTAGTCATGAAGGTAACCAAGAGTTCCTCTGTGGAGATGGGAGAACCTTCCAGAAGGACAACCGTTTCTGCAGCATTCCACAAATAAGGCCTTTATGGTAGAGTGGCCAGATGATAGCCACTCCTCAGTGAAAGGCACATGACAGCCCACTTGGAGTTTGCCAAAAGGCATCTAAAGGACTCCGACTATGAGAAACAAGATTATCTGGTCTGATGAAACCAAGATTATACTATTTGGCCTAAATGCCAAGCATCACATCTAGAGGAAACCTGGCACCAGCCCTATAGTGAAGCATGGTGGTGGCAGCAGCATGCTTTGTAGATATTGTTCAGCAGCAGGGACTGGGAGACTAGTCAGGATCAAGGGAAAGATAAACGGCGCAAAGTACAGAGAGATCCTTGATGAGGTCCTGAGCGCTCTGGAGCAGGTTCTCAGACTGGGGCGAAGGTTCACCTTCCCACAGGACAATGACCCCAAGCGCACAGCCAAGACAGCGTAGGAGTGGCTTCGGGTCAAGTCGCTGAATGTCCTTGAGTTGCACAGCCAGAGCCTGGAATTGAACACAATCGAACATCTCTGGAGAGACCTGAAAATAGCTGTGTAGCGACGCTCCCCATCTAAACTGACAGAACTTGAGAGGGTCTGCAGAGAAGAATGGGAGAAACTCTCAAATACAGGTGTACCAAGCTTGTAGCGTCATACCCAAGAAGACTCAAGGCTGTAATCGCTGCCCTGCCAAAGGTGCTTCAACAAAGTACTGCGTAATGGGTCTGAATACTTATGTAAATGTGATATTTCCTTTTTTTTGCTATGTCATTATGGGGTATTGTGTGTCGATTGATGAGGGAAAAAAACAATGTAAAACATTTTTGAATAAGGCTGTAACATAACAAAATGTGGAAAAGTTAAAATTGTGAAAACTTGGTCTAGGGCACTGCATTGCAGTGGGTTCGCGCCCAGGCTTTGTCGCGGCCATGACCAGGAGGTCCGTGGGGCGACGCACAATTGGCCTAGCGTTGTCTGGGTTAGGGAGGGTTTGCCCGGTAAGGATATCCTTGCCTCATCGCACACTTGCGACTCCTGTGGCGGGCCGGGCGCAGTGCGCGCTAACCAGGTCGCCAGGTGCACGGTGTTTCCTCCGACACATTGGTGCGGCTGGCTTCCGGGTTGGATGCACGCTGTGTTAAGAAGCAGTGCGGCTTGGTTGGGTTGTGTTTCGGAGGACGCATGGCTTTTGACCTTCGTCTCTCCCGAGCCCGTATGGGAGTTGTAGTGATGAGACAAGATAGTAACGACTAACAATTGGATACCACGAAATTGGGGAGAAAAGGGGGTAAAACATTTTTTTTTTTAAATAAACAAATAAATTGTGATGTATTGAAGCAGTGCAGTCCATTGACTATTTCAGCATTGACATGTGTCATGAATTACTCTTTTGTAGATGCCATCGCTTGTCAGGTACCCCAGTGGCATGATTGAACCGTACCACACTTTTGTTATTTTGCCATTAGTGACAACTCGCTATCAATCACCAAAAAAGTTAGCTACCTCTGGAATTAATTATGGACTGCTCATCCTATAGTCAGGAAATGAGTGAAAGCCTCGGATCAGCCTGGGGAATCTGAGACATAAACATATGTCAACATATGACATGGTAAATATTAGATATTGTTGGCCTCCAAAAAGCCTTGCTAATGTATGCCTATGAATGTATATGTGACTGACTGGAAACCAAACTTGGATCAGCTGCTTGCCTCTGGAAGACAAAGTTTACCCCACAGAGTTAACTCTTGTCTTTCGGTTTAGACATAATTAATCAAGTAGCAGAGGGAGGTATATTATTAATGTCGACTACAGTAAAGCATGGAACTTTCACAAGACCTAACACTTGCATTAGATTTGTAACATTGGGCTTAGCTTCATACTAACTGTCTTTGTTATTTTGGAACAAAGGGCTATTTTTTGGTTGCACATTAGACAAAAAGTGGGCAACTAACTAAGTAGACAGAAGGCTATTCAGAGAATGTGACATCTGTAATGTGTCTGGGGCATCAAGTGTAGTCTTCAATGCCACAGGGATGGAGAGGGAGGAATAGAGGAATGGAGCAGGAGGGAGAGGGAGAGGGAGAGGAACATCTGTGAGATAGATTTTTCACAAAGGCCTAGTAGAGTTGAAAAGCAGAAGTTGATAAGGATTCTAAATGAGGAAGCCTTTGCCATGACTCACAGAGTGATGGAATTCAATGAAAGAAAGATAAGCTCAGAATATAATCATACTTTTATTCTAGCAGCAACAACACGACAGACAGTCCAATCTCTCCATCACTACTATTAACATTTGAAATGTCTGACAAATTAGGTTTGCAGAGGTTCAGATTTTTTCTCATGTTGCCTTGATGAAGGATGAGAAGTATATGTGTGAGGAAACAATTTGTTGTCCCTGTATGCTCTTTTATGTTTAGATAAGAATTATATACCTGTCTTGTATACCTACCTATACACCGTTCTTGTGTGTGCTCAATAAAAAATATTTGAAACATACTGTATGTGAAAACGTGTTTTTGGAACACTTCTCATGTGACATTTCACATGTGAGAACTTAGTTTTGGAACAAACGTCGAAACAAAAATGAATCGTTATGATACACTGGTTTTCTTTTTGTAATCCGCGATTGACTGTAGATCCTGCCACATACCTCTTGTGTCTGAGCTTTTGAATTGTGTCTCTACTTTGTCTCTTTACTGAAGCTTAGCTTGTTTGATTGCCTTGCGGAGGGAATATCTACACTGTTTGTATTCGGTCATGTCTCCGGTCACCTTGCCCTGGTTAAAAGCAGTGGTCCGTGCTTTCAGTTCGCGCGAATGCTGCCATCAATCCACGGTTTCTAGTTGGGGAATGTTTTAATAGTTGCTGTGGGTACGACATCGCCAATGCACTTGCTAATGAACTCGCTCACCGAATCAGCATATTCGTCAATCCACGTGATCGGAGCAATCTTGAAGCGTGGAATCAGATTGGTCGGACCAGCGTTGAACAGACCTGAGAGCGGGAGCTTCCTGTTTTAGTTTCTGTCTATAGGCTGGAAAAAACAAAATGGAGTCGTGGTCAGCTGTTCCGAAAGGAGGGCGGGGGAGGGCCTTATATGCGTTGCGGAAGTTAGAATAACAATGATCCAGGGTTTTACCAGCCCTGGTAGCACAATCGATATGCTGCTAGAATTTAAGGAGTCTTGTTTTCAGATTAACCTTGTTAAAATCCCCAGCTACAATGAATGCAGCCTCAAGATATGTGGTTTCCAGTATATGTGGTTTACGTATGCAACGTGGAGTGCTAGGACACAGCCCTTAGCCGTGGTATATTGGCCATATATCACAAACCCCCAAGGTGCCTTATTGCTATTATAAACTGGTTACCAACATAATTAGAGCAGTAAAAATGCATGTTTTGTCATACCCATGGTATACAGTCTGATATACCACGGCTTTCAGCAAATCAGCATTCAGGGCTCAAATCACCCAGTTTATAATAGGTAATGAATGTGTATATGAATTACAAGTATTCCAAAAACACATGCTTTCACATGTAAGGAAACACATTTTCACATATGAAATGTCACATGATGTTCCAAAACCATGTTTTCACACGTTGTCACATGAAGTGTTCCAAAAACACAAATCATGTCATGTCATTTTCATGTGTTGCAACTGTTTTGTCTGGGGCTCATTAACATATTTGGGGACATGTTGTAAAATATGTTGTATTTGTGCCAACCGTCAGTGGAAATGTTGTACGAGTTTAAGTGGTTTATCATTTTGCGAAACAAGGTTAAGCACCTCTTTGGACAATGTTTGTGATGCTAGCTAGCTGTGTCAGAACTTGTGGCAATCAAGAACTGTGCTGTTTTTAGGCTGCTGTGCATATTCTAGTAGCTTAAGAGCAGCTGGTTCACAGAAATGTAATGTTTACTTTTCAATAACTTGCTGTCAACAAGCTGCAAGTCAGTAATTGTATGTTTTGCATGAAGTTACTCTAGTTTATCTGTTACTCATTGACCTAATGGTGTGGCTGTGAAGTGAGTATTACAAGCTGATTGTAACTAGCTATTAACGAAACATTGTCAGTGAGGCACAGTAGGTTACTGGCATGTATTGCTAGTGGCAGCCAGTTGCCTGTAAGTTACTGTGAACTTTACAATGACTTACTGACAAATGGTTTCCAATTAAGAAAGTGCACAATAACCTTTTTAGCTTACAGCTCATTAGTGACCCACCCTCTTACAAAGTTTATGGAAGAGTGTCATCGGCATCAAACACAACTGCTACAACACCTCCACTGATGTTTGACACAAATACGCATATATTTGACCACATCCCCAAATATGCCAAATATGCTAATGAGCCCAACCAGTACATTGCCCACACCTATCAAAGTGCAGTGATGATTGTACCTTATATACAAAATATTGTGAAGAAAAACACAAGGTACCAAACTGTACTAGAGGTCGACCGATTATGATTTTTAAACGCCTATGCCGATTATTGGAGGACCAAACAAGCCGATACCAATTAATCGGACGATTTTGTATTCATTTTTATTTATTTGTAATAATGACAATTACAACAATACTGAATTAACACTTATTTTAACTTAATATAATACATCAATAAAATGTATTTAGCCTCAAGTAAATAATGAAACATGTTCAATTTGGTTTAAATAATGCAAAAACAAAGTGTTGGAGAAGCAATATGTGCTATGTAAGAAAGCTAACGTTTCCGTTCCTTGCTCAGAACATGAGAACATATGAAAGCTGGTGGATCCTTTTAACACAAGTCTTCAATATTCCCAGGTAAGAAGTTTTAGGTTGTAGTTATTATAGGAATTATAGGACTATTTCCCTCTAAACGGTTTGTATTTCATTAACCTTTGACTATTGGATGTTCTTATAGGCACTTTAGTATTGCCAGTGTAACAGTATAGCTTCCGTTCATCTCCTCACTCCTCCCTGGGCTCGAACCAGGAACACAACGACAACAGCCACCCTCGAAGCAGCGTTACCCATGCAGAGCAAGGGAAACAACCACTGCAAGGCTCAGAGAGACTGACGTTTGAAACGCTATTAGCGCGCTCTAACTAGCCAGCCATTTCACTTCGGTTACACCAGCCTCATCTCGGGAGTTGATAGGCTTGAAGTCATAAACAGTGCAATGCTTGACGCACAACGAAGAGCTGCTGGCAAAACGCACGAAAGTGCTGTTTGAATTAATGTTTATGGGCCTGCTTCTGCCTACCACCGCTCAGTCAGATACTTAGATACTTGTATGCTTGTATGCTCAGTCACATTATATGCAACGCAGGACACGCTAGATAATATCTAGTAATATCATCAACCATGGGTAGTTAACTAGTGATTATGATTGATTGTTTTTTAGAAGATAAGTTTAATGCTAGCTAGCAACTTAGCTTGGCTAACTGCATTCGTGTAACAGTCTCCTTGTGGAGTGCAACGAGAGAGAGGCAGGTCGTTATTGCGTTGGACTAGTTAACTGTAAGGTTGCAAGATTGAATCTCCCGAGCTGACAAGGTGAAAATCTGTCGTTCTGCCCCTGAACGAGACAGTTAACCCACCGTTCCTAGGCCGTCATTGAAAATAAGAATGTGTTGTTAACTGACTTGCCTAGTTAAATAAAGGTATAAAATCTACATATATATTTTTTTTTTAAATCGGCAAATCGGCACCCAAAAACACCGATTTCCGATTGTTATGAAAACTTGAAATCGGCCCTAATTAATCAGAAATTCTGATTAATCGGTCGACCTCTAAACTGTACCATGTGAGTTCATATGTGTACCTGTGAAGTGTACCTTTGACTTTTTTGTACCCCGGGGATCAACACTGTACCCTAACCAAACCTTTATATTTTGAATTTGTAAATACATGTTCCAAGCAATAAGAGTCAACCTGATGCCACTGCAGAAACATTGATGCACTCATCCGAGAGGCTGCAAGTTCAAAGCGTTAGTGTATACTCTATGTCAAGTGTCGTTGAGCACTGCTAGTTTTCCGTTGATATGCAACGTTGGTGGTGATCAATGGACAATTATTTACTTGATTCTCAGCAGTTTTTAGCAAAGTACAGGAATATATTATTGCCAATAGGTCTGTAGCCATATCTATTCTATGCTGACATATCTGGTGGTGTAGCAGGACATGTACTGTAGCTAAACATTTTAGGTTGCTAACAACCAAGAGGTTTTAAGTGCTAATCACAGTTTAGAGTCCCAAGTGTTGTCATATTACCATGGTTGTTGTTTTTTATACTAATTGACATCAGAATGCAGCCGCATACAGTCATGTTATAGAAAAAAGTCCTCAAGTTGTTGTATAAACTTTAGGACAAGTGCAAAAATGTATTATTGGCAATATACTCTGATTTTTTAAAACATTAGGTACACCTTGCTAAATAGGATTTGACCAATTGCTCAATCTGTTGGGGCATGGTGTCGAAAGCGTTCTACAGGGAACACCCATGTTGATGTCAATGCTTCCCACAGTTGTATCAAGTTGGCTGGATGTCCTTTGGGTGTTAGACCATTCATGATACACACAGGAAACTGTTGAGAGTGGAAAACCCAGCAGGGTTGCAGTTGGTGACACACTCAAACTAGTGCGCCTGGCACCTACTACCATCTCCCATTCAAAGGCACTTACATATATTTTTCTAATCCATTCACCCTTTGAATGGCACACACACAATCTACAGTTTGTCTCAAGGCTTAAAAATCATTCTTTAACCTGTCTCCCCCCCTTCATTTACATTGTGGATTTAACAAGTGACATCAATAAAGGATCATAGCTTTCACCTGGATTCACCTGGTCAGTCTATGCCATGGAAAGAGCTGATGTTCCTTATGTTTAGTACACTCAGCGTATGAAAAGCCAATCTCCATTATTTCCAAAGACCAGGTGGTGAAGCAGGAACTTCAGGTTCTTAGCAACCAAGAGGTTGTGACTTCAAATCCCAAGTGAGGTGGAGTACCAAGTCATCCAGGGAACCGTGACGCAATGTTCCAAAAACAGTCTTGGTATGCCACTGAAACAAACTGGTAACTAGATCAAACCTGCATGAGACCATGACTGATTAAATTGAAGTACTGTCAATTAAGCAGTTTAAAGTCAACTATTCTCAATGACATTTGACACCTTGGTTTTCACGTGCTCAAATGTTGTCACGTTGTCACGTTCTGACCTTAGTTCTTTTATTATGTCTTTGTTTTAGTATGGTCAGGACGTGAGTTGGGTGGGTTGTCTGTTCTTTTTTCTATTGATTTGGAATTGCTGTGTTCGGCCTGGTAGGGTTCTCAATCAGAGGCAGCTGTCATTCGTTGTCCCTGAGTGAGAATCATACTTAGGGAGCCTGGTTTCACTTTTGAGTTGTGGGTGTTTATTTTCCATGTTTGTGTTTGTGCCACACGGGACTGTTTCGGTTTGATTACTTCACGTTTATTGTTTTGTTCAGTGTTCATTACTTTATTAAAAAACATGAACACTTACCACGCTGCGCTTTGGTCCTCACCTGCTTCCACCACAGACGATGGTTACACACGTGTTGTTTCATGTTATCACATGTGTAAATTTTATTTCAGATGAGATCGTGTTTTCACATGCTATCACATTCATTTTACGTAAAATCACATCATCACGAGATCACACAAAATCACGTGATCACATGGGAAATTCATGTTGTTTTTCCGTAAGGGTGTTTCAAGTCCAATGTTATTCAGATTGTATTTCCAACATTCAAGATATATTACATGTACGAATTTTACCATCAGGTAACCAAAGTAATTTAGATAATTGTCAGATAATGCTTACGTTTTGACCAAACCTATTTCAAGCGCTCACCTAATGAAGCACAATGTGTTTTTCAGCCATAGTTGATGAGATTCACAACAGGTCCACTGAATATAGGCTCCCACTGTTCCTTCATGCCAAGCAAAGGAAATTTCTCACAGAATCGTGAGAGAATTGCAAACCTGTCCTCCCCTTTGAAGTCTGCTTCAGAGGGAATGTCAGAATCAGTGGTGACTGTCAATAAAGCACTGTCTGTTGAGTCACTCACTGTCTCTCTTTTTCTGTGGCTTTAGGTGTCATAGTAGACTCTATGACATGATGGAATTTTCAGCAATGGAGAAGCAGAGAACTAAAAAACAAATTGTTTTCATCATTAAAAGTGCTCAGGACAAGAAATGTATAATATGAATGACCTAAGTGACAAGAAGTCCATCAACCATGATGTAATAAGCATTCATAGAGATGATTATGGTCATGGCTCAACAGTCAATAGTTCAAACATGAATTAGAAGTTTGGAAAGTCAGTTCCTTGCTATTCAGATTTTTTTTCTGTTTCATTCAGACCTCCACCCCCAAAATATTTATTGGTCCGAGATACAATTTGGGTTGAATGCTTCAAGAGTTAATGAGATCAGAGGAGGTGGAGTGTAAATACAGGACATTCACATATTGTGCTGATCCAAATGTTTCAATCAAGGTAAGCACAATCCTGTGTCCATCTGTAAGTCAGTGTGCATTAGGCTAGTTACTTTGTTCTCGCCCAAATTAAAGTAGTGTGCACTGCAGTAGACAAGGCGCTCAACATGTTGGCTGGGGAGATAACCAGACAACAGACACTAACATTGACCCAGTCATTCTCCATCCCTCACCAACTAAATAAGGAAACCTCGCTGAATGACAATTACAAAGGGGTGTTCAGTGATAGCAGAGGAATTAAATAATGATTGATGTGCGGTCAATAATCGTTACCACATGCACCATTATTTACT
This sequence comes from Oncorhynchus mykiss, assembly GCF_013265735.2. NCBI lineage: Eukaryota > Metazoa > Chordata > Actinopteri > Salmoniformes > Salmonidae > Oncorhynchus > Oncorhynchus mykiss. Next base: position 25,215,389 of record NC_048579.1, read on the forward strand.
GGAGCGCCCACTGCTTGGGCTGGGACCCTTGAAATGAACCCCCAAATCTGAACATAGTTGCACATCATTAAGCAACTGTTCGACTGACAATGACGACGTTATAATGGTCATTGAGCACTAAACCCAACACTGCTAATAGGAAAAATAAGGGAAGGCACAAATGTCATGAAAAGAATGAGGTGTTACAGTTGAATAAACTGGCATACAGAATCAAATCAAAATACCCCCAAAATCAACTCAAATGTGTAGGCTCAGTCTCAGTCTCAAATGAAAATCCAAAATCAAGTCTGTTTTAGTTGAGCAACAATGTATTTGTCTTCCAATTAAAGTAAATGTTCAATTCAGTTCAGTCCCAAAATCCATCAAGAAATCCCTCCCAAATTCTAAAATCGAAATAATCCAGCCGCAAGAAAATGAAATACGGAGAAATCTTTCCAGTTCATGTGTTAGTCTGTGTAATAATCCAAATGAAACCCCCAAAATATATAAATTGGACTTAGAAATAGCCTTCCACACTTTACCCGCTGGGCATAGACATCAATTCCAGGCCTATTCCATCTTGGTACAACGTAATTTCATTAAAAGGACATGGAAACAACGTTGATTCAACCAGTATGTGCCCAGTTGGTAGTTCTTGGAAGTTAACAGTCCACTGAATGGAAACTTCTCTTGATGATCAAGTACTCACTTGTATGGAGTTGAGAAAACTAGGCTTTTAAACGTAAAAAAGATTGTCCAAGTTACCAAATATTTCTAACCACAAACTTCTGTCAAGATGGCTTCTCCCTTTACTGACACACCCACTTCCTATTTCACTCAACCTATAGGTTGAAGATGACAAATGTTAAAGGGATACTTCAGGATTTTGTTGAGAAACTACTTCCAACTTTCTTCATACTGGACACAGAGACATAAAAATGGTATCAAGAAGTTCATCGGACTCTGGGGAAGTAGATAAAGGGCCTCGTTGCCAAAATCACGAAGTATCCCTTTAAGACGAGGATTCTAATATCCCATAACTCGTTGCATAAATGTGACATAATACAAAAAAAAAATGAATCTGTTTATTTTGCATGGAATTATTAGGTTGTCCTAACCTGGGTATCTATAACCTAGAGTGACTATGAGTGTGGATAGGGAGTTACAATGTGTCAAACCAAGGAGCAACATAAAATGCCTTCAGAAAATATTCACACCCCTTGACTTTTTCCATATTTTGTTGTGTTATTAAAGCCTGAATTTAAAATGGATTAAATTGAGAATTTGTGTCACTGACCTACGGACAATACGCCATAATGTCAAAGTGATTTTTAAAATGTTTTAAAATATATGTTTCAAATTAATGACAAATGAAAAGCTAAAATGTCTTGAGTCAATAAATATCCAGTCTAAATAATTTCAGGAATACAAATGTGCTTAACAAGTCACATAATAAGTTACATGGACTCACTCTGTGTGCAATAATAATGTTTAACATAATTTTTTTAATGACTACCTCATCTCTGTAACCCACAAATTAAATTATCTGTAAGCTCCCTCAGTCCAGCAGTGAATTTCAGACACAGATTCAACCAAAAAGACCAGGGAATTATTCCAATGTTTCACAAAGAAGGGCACCTATTGCTAGATGGGTAAAAATAAAATAAAAGCAGACATTGAATATACTTTTGAGCAGAGTGAAGTTATTAATTACACTCTGGATTTTAAATCAATACACCCAGTCACTACAAAGATACAGGCGTCCTTCCTAACTCAGTTGCTGGAGAGGAAGGAAACCGCTCAGGAATTTCACAATGAGGCCAATGGTGACTTTAAAACAGTTAGAGTTTAATGGCTGTGAAAGGAGAAAGCTGAGAATGGATCAACAACATTGTAGTTACGCCACAATACTAACCTAAATGACAGAGTGAAAAGAAGGAAGCCTGTACAGAATAAAAATATTCCAAAACATGCATCTTGTTTGCAATAAGACACTAAAGTAAAACTGCAAAAAATATGGCAAGGAAATTAACTTTATGTCCTGAATACAAAGCGTAATGTTTGGGGAAAATCCAACACACCACATGCTGGTGGCTGCATCATGTTTGCTTGTCATCGGCAAAGATTAGGGACTTTTTTGGAGGGGATAAAAATAAATGGAATTGAGCTAAGCATAAGCAAAAGGTTAGTATTATGGCGTAACTACAATGTTGTTGATCCATCGTCAGTTTTGTACTATCACAGCCAGACGGAACCTGGTTCAGTCTGCTTTCCAGCAAACACTGGGAGACAAATTCACCTTTCAGCAGGACAATAACCTAAAATACAAGGCCAGTTGCTAGGCAAGACAACATTGAATGTTCCTGAGTGGCCTAGTTACAGTTTTGACTTAAATCAGCTTGAAAATCTACGGCAAGACATGAAAATGGCTGTCTAGCAATGATCAACAACAAACTTGACAGAGCTTGAAGAATTTTTTAAAAGAATATTGTGAAATCATAGCTGTAATTGCTGCCAAAGGTGATTCTAACATGTATTGACTCAGGGGTGTGAACACTTATATAAGTGAGATACTTATGTATTTCATTCTCAATATATTTGCTAACATTTCTAAAAACATGTTTTCAATTTATCATTATGAGGTATTGTGTGTAGATAAGTGTGACATTTTCTAAATTGAATCAATTTTGAATTCAGGCTGTAACAACAGAATGTGGAATAAGTCCAGGGGTTTGTATACTTTCTGAAGGCATGTAACATAAACTAGCTTTAACTCCTTTATTTCATACAGGTTTATTCCCTATAAGACAGCTTTATTTTAGTGTACAAAAATGTTCCTAATGGTTTTAACATCCAACTCTGCACTCAGGCGTTCACTGTCAATCGTGCCGTTGCTTTATAAATGGCTATGGCCCACACTAACAGGAGTCGAGAGGAATATCTCACAATTGTATGGGGTTAAGTGGACTGAAAGGGAGGACAATGTCTTAGAAAAATCTGTTTGGCTTTCATCATTGAGGTAGTGAGTCAGCATTGACCAATGGTGGATTGTATATGAATCAGAGCTAACTGGGCAGCCATATGTCGAGTGCCTTTCATCACAGATGGATAAGTCAACTGTTGATCAAGTGACAGAGTTTGGCTAAACTACAGGAACTGAAGACCTCGTTAGGACTGTGGTTCTTTACAAGGATGTTACATTGAGCACATGTATAGCAACATATACCCTTAGGCAAGCTTTATACCGTGTAAAACAACACATCTCACAGCTAAACACTAATTCAAGTAGGTTATGTTAGTCTTTATAGTTACACCAAACCACCAGCAACGATCAGAATAAAAAAATAACAACCAATTTATTTTTTTTACTTTGTGCGCTTCATCTTTTCTTCATTTTGTAAGATGTACTGTAATGCTATAGGTAGAAATGTTTGCCTTATTACACATGTCTAACACATTGAATTATTAACACTCTATTCAAGGCAGAGCTGAAATACCCAAAGGAGGTTTAATAGGGATTTTAAGATATGCACTGAGTGTACAAAACATTAGGAACACCTACTCTTTCCATGACATAGACTGACCAGGTGAATCCAGGTGAAAGCTATGACACCCATGTATACCCCACACGACATGCCACCAGAGGTCTCTTCACAATCCCCAAGTCCAGAACAGACTATGGGAGGCGCACAATACTACAAGGAGCCATGACTACATGGAACTCTATTCCACATCAGGTACTATAACTGATGCAAACATTAGAATCCGATTTCAAAATCAGATACAAATACAGCCTATGGAACAGCAGGGACTGCGAAGAGACACGTACAGAAAAACGCATGTGCACACACACACGCTATCACACATACATTGTAATATTGCTGTATGGTGATTTTATACATTTTGTGTCGTAGATGTAAAGTGGTGTAATAATGTTATATGATGTACTGTTTTGTCTTTTTTTTAATGTGTGATGTAAGTGCCTTAATGTGTTTGGACCCCAGGAAGAGTAGCTGCTGCCTTGGCAGGAACTAATGGGAATCCCTAATAAATACAAATCCCTTATCGATGTCACCTGTTAAATCCACTTCAAACAGTGGAGATGAAGGGGAGGAGACAGGTTAAAGAATGATTTATTAAAGATAAGCCTTGAGACAATTGAGACAATTGAGACATGGATTGTGTATGTGTGCCATTCAGTGTCAAGTGCCTTTGAACAGGGTATGGTAGTAGGTGCCAGGCGCACCGGTTTGAGTGTGTCAAAAACTACAAATCATGCTCAACAGTTTGAATCAAGAATGGTCTACCTCCCAAAGGACATCCAGCCAACTTGACACAACTATTCGAAACATTGGAATTACCATTGTCCAGCATCCCTGTGGACGGTTTGGCCCAACGAATTGAGGCTGTTCTGAGGGCAAATGGGGGTGCAACTCAATATTAGGAAGGTGTTTCTAAAGTTTTGTACACTCAGTGTATACAGTACAGTAATTGTTAGGACTGCCAATTTGTGGTAGGCTGGGTGCTCATTGCACAATAATTGCAACCACATGAAGCATATTGAGTCTTCATACACATACTGTAGTATAATGACTACACTTAGTGTAGTGGAGAGTGAGAGGTCAGCAGCGCCTTTGGCTCTCTGCTGGTCCAGTGTGATTACTGAGAGTGTACATGCAATTAACAGAAAGGGACAGATTGGAGCTTGGTGACTAGGGGGAGAGGGGTTGGGGGGATCAGCCAATCAGAGGTCATTAATGTGACACCTCTGTGAAGACCAGGAGTTTCCAAGACCCGAACAGCTGATGATGATGATGGCCACTGGGCCTGTTTCAATTAACTGCTAATTAACAGTTAGGGTGGAGCACATCTGGGCTGGTTCTCTCTGTTTCTGATTAATCTGTACAGCAAGACTTCAAGTCTGCTCGTTTACTGTCAGTTACGAACCCTCCGGGTAATATTACCTGCATGAAAATAACAAAAACTATGTATTTTAAGCAGCTGCTTATGGGCAAGCGCTATCAGCCGTACCTTTCTAAACTGTTGGTATACTAAATCCCTATGTTTCTGTTACATTGTTTATGCTTTGTTATACCACTGTACCAACAGTGATATGTTCTAGGAGTACTTCTCCACTTAAATTGAAAATTCGGTGCATGTGTTCCTTCACTTTTATTTCAGTCCTCCTGGCTCCAGAGACATGTTCATGGAATCAATTGGCAGCTTGCCTCCGGAGACAGGAGAGATTGACTTGTTTCACTTGATGTCAGTGAGGGGATCTAGAGGAAAGGAGAGAATTACAGCTTGGCATTGTTTCAATTGGCAGGATGCAGAAGAAAAAGATACAATGGAATGTTTCACCCAACTAGAGCGAAAGCTAAGTGCAGATCTCTTTACCAGCCACTGGGTGTTGAAAGGGCTATTCCTAAACAAGACCTGCACATATCCTTTCCCCCAACCACAATGAAACATTCCTAACAGTACAATGCTGTACTTTATCAGCTGTTCAGCACTGTGCTGTAATTAGCTCATTCAATCTTCAGGGGCACTCCAATAGCAGCACACTAAGCCATACCTCTGGGCTAAAGGGTGTCACTGTGTCGCAGAGAGCTGAGCCGAGCACCAGTGCTTGGCTGCCGGCAGCCCTGCGATCTATCAGCCCAGCTTAGGCCGTTTCCAGTGTTCAGTACCGTGGCAGAGGCAGACACACTGCCCTGAGTGGAAGAATGAGGACAAATAACCCTGCTGTACATAGACTTTCATCACCAAACAGCGGCATGCTGCACAGAGTCAGAAAAAGTCAGTACTCCCTGTTCACCCATGACTGCGTGGCCATGCACACCTCCAACTCAATCATCAAGTTTGCAGACGACACAGCAGTAGTAGCTTTGATTACCAACAACGACAAGACAGCCTACAGGGAGGAGGTGAGGGCTCTGGGAGTGTGGTATCAGGAAAACAACCTCTCACTCGATGTCAACTAAACAAAAAATATGATTGTGGACTTCAGGAATGAGCAGAGGGGGCCCCCTATTCACATCGACAGGAAAACAGTGGAGAAGGTGGAAAGTTTTAAGTTCCTCGGTGTACACATCACGGACAAACTGAAATGGTTCACCCACACAGACAGCGTGGTGAAGAAGGCGCAACAGCGTCTCTTCAAACTCAGGAGGCTGAAGATATTTAGCTTGTCACCGAAAACACTCAAAAACTTTTACAGATGCACAATCGAGAGCATCCTGTCGGGCTGTATCACCGCCTGGTACGGAAACCGCTCCGCCCACAACCGTAAGGCTGTCCAAACAGTAGCGAAGTCTGCACAATGCATCACCAGGGACAAATTGCCCTCCAGGACACCTACAGCACCGATGTCACAGGAAGGCCAAAAAGATCAACAAGGACAACAACCACCCGAGCCACTGCCTGTTCACCCCGCTATCGTCCAAAAGGCAAGGTCAGTACAGGTACATCAAAGCAGGGACAGAGAGACTAAAAAACAGCTTCTGTCTCAAGGCCTTCAGACTGTTAAATAGCCATCACTAGCACAGAGAGACTGCTGCCTACATACAAAGACTTGAAATTGAATAAATGGAAGACTAGTTTACATATCTTGCATTACTCATCTCATATGTATATACTGTATTAGATGTGTGTATTAGGTATTTGTTGTGAAATTGTTAGATATTACTTATTAGATATTGCTGCACAGTTTGAACTAGAAGCATAAGCATTTCGCTCCACTCGTCATAACATCTGCTAAACATGTGTATATGACATAACATATTCTATTTTATTTGAAAAGAACAGACAAGGAAATATCACAGAGCTGAGAAGTTGAAAACGGTAAACCACAACCATAGACAACTAAGGCAGGGAGTATGCAATGGATACCTACATTTAATGCATGTTAGAAAACTCTGTCTAGCCAATCCCCTTCCCCTCTGCAGTTCATCTCACCGCAGGCACAAAATGCCAAGTTCATGAACATCAACAACCCCTGCAGGATGAAAAATAAGCCTTGATTTTAGAGATGTGAGACAGAAGGATTAGCAGCCTGTCTGCACCTTGAAGAGATCCCAGACAGTCTCTGTGAAGATGCCTGTTGGTATCAAAGTTCATCTTTATTAATGGATGACTTGAAAGGTTTGACAAATACTGTATGAAATAATATCAAAGAATAAATTGATGATTCAAAGTTTGTTCTGAAGAGATCTTAAATGGCAAAACCACCAGTTCGGTGACTAGAATTCTGAGAAACTGAAATAGCCTAGTGATTTCTTTCTGATATATTTAGAGTAGAAATGTTGTATTTTTAAGAAAATAAAATATAAGATGTAGCAGTGGTACAATCCCACAAGTTCCCTTCGAAGTCCTTACAGTTGTATGTATCACTCCAAAATGAGCAAGACTGGTAGCAAAACGTTAACATGCTGCAAGACAGAAGTAATTTAACATGTGGTATAATACAGTAGGGACTTACTAGTTTCCCTTGTGCTCTGTTCATATATTCCAGGCTTCAGTAGCCTGGAACAAGAAGAAAGCATTAGGACTTCAATAAAGCAGTGCTATGTACAGTACATAATAACATTATCCAGCAGTTTTGCATATCCCAGACAGTACTGTTTAGAGTGCAATACATATTAAATTCGTTTTGAGGTAATTATATTGTACATATTTTGTGCATATTAATCAGCCATCTGAAATGCAGTTTCTTAAGCTGGGTCCACCAACTAAAAGGCTATTTTGTATAGTTCTTCAAGGCTGATATTAACAACTGTCCTAGAACATGACCTGTAGGGACAGTGTATATTTTCTTACTAAAACAACCTTTCTTTCTTTCCCAACACTGTAAATATGAATCGACCCATTCAGAGTCGGAGAAGCAGGAGCGATGTTCATAGACAATGTAACTGTATAAAAATAAGATGCAACGTAACTGTATGAAAATGGTGATTAAAGCTGTTTTACTCTTAGGTATGCGGTTTCATTAGACTGCAGCCCAACCCTGTTTAAACTTGTTTTCCTCCCCCACCAAAACAGGAGCCCCTAAAACACGGTTCTGTGTGTCCAGACGAGCGTGACCTTTTCACAGCAGAAGCAGTGGCATGTTTTCACCTTATCTTCACCACACCTGTTCAAATCAATTCAGTGCCAAGCCCTTCTCCCTCCAACAATTACACACTATCAACCTCCTCCAAAACCATTCGCCAACAAAATTGGTATTTTCTTCCCTTCTTCTCTTTCATTCATTTCCCATTCCAGTTCTAAATCCTTCCATATGGACTAGAGATAGCCACAATGCACCTGCCAATTGGGAAGACAAGCATCCAGCATCTTCAAACCATGCCCAGTGCTTTGTCTAAAACATGGCAAAACACAGTGTGTTCATTCTTTGAATGTTGCACTTCCTTGTATGGCCCTGTCAATATTTGTGTGTGTTTGTGTGTGATAAATAAGCGGCTCCCTATCCTCCGGATGTGTACCAAACTCACTAAAAGTAATAAAGCCTCTCCTGAAAATGTTACAAACTATCGGCCAATATTGAATCTCCCATTCTTCTAAAAAAATATTTATAAGCTGTTGCTTAGCAACTCACTGTCTTCCTGAAGACAAGTCGTGTATACAAATGCTTTGGTCTTATTTTACACCCCATCATAGTACTGAGACTGCACTTGTGAAGGTGGTAAATTGGTAAATTACCTTTCAATGGTTGTCAGATCGAGGCTCTGCGTCTGTTCTCGTGCTCCTCGACCACTTTTGACACCATCATTCAATTTTTTTGAAACCCTAATTTGTCTACGCTGACAAATTCTTGCCTGGTTTAGATCTCACCTGTCAGAAATATGTCAGTTCATCTCTGTGCAGGGTTTGTCATCTGACAAATCACTGGTAAGTTTTGGTGTTCCTCAAGGTTCCGTTTTGGGACAACTATTATTTTCAGTAGATTGTCTACCCCTTGGTGATGTGATTTGGAAACACAATGCCAACTTTCATTGCTGTGCAGATGGCACATTTCGATGAAAAATGGTGGAGCCCCAAAATTGCCTACCCTGGAAGCCTGTGTTTCAGACGTAAGGAAGTGGATGGCAGCATTTAAAAAAAAACTTTTACATTCGGACAAAACAGAGATGCTAGATCTAGGTCCCAAGAAACAAAGGGATCTGCTGTTAGATCTGACAATTAATCTCGATGGTTGTTCAGGCATCTCAAATAAAACTGTGAAAGACCTCAGCGTTACTCTGGACTCTGATCTCTCTTTTGACGAACATATCAAAAATATTTCAAAACGTTTTGTTCTAAAAATTATGCTGAAAAGCTAATTCATACTTTTGCCACCTCAAGATTAGACTAGTGCAATGCTCTACTCTCTGGCTACCCGGATAAAGCACTAAATAAACTTCAACTAGTGCTGAATATGGTTCCTAGAATCTTGACTACAACCCAAAAATTGTATCATATTACTCCAGTGCTAGCCTCTCTATACTGGCTTCCTGATAAGGCTAAAGTTGATTTCAAGGTTTTACTGCTAACCCACAAAACATTACATAGACTTGCTCCTACCTATCTCTCCAATTTGGTCCTTCTGTACACCATAGGAAGGGTGCATCATGTCTTGCCAGGCTTTTTTTTGCTATACTCGACTTGTGTGGGTTGAGTTACTGACTTGATCTTCCTGTCCGGTCTTGCGCCCCCTCGGGCTTGCATTGTGGGGGAGATCTTCGTTGGCTATATTCTTCCTTGTCTCAGGGTAGATGGTGGTCTGTTGATATCCCTCTGGTGGTAGGGGGGCTGTGCTTTGGAAAAGTGGGTGGAGTTATATCCTTCCTGATTGGCCCTGTCCGGGGGTATCGTCAGTGTAATTCTTCTGTCTTATCTGGTGTCCTGTGTGATCTTAAGTATTCTCCCTATAATTCTCCAATCTCTCTCTCCCTCCTGGAGGACCTGAGTCCTAGAACCATGCTTCAGGACTACCTGGCCTGATGACTCCTTTATTTATATATTTTTTTGGTTATTTAAAAAGAGGGAGGAGCATCGGGGCAAGTTGCATTAGAAGGGGTGACCTGTTGCACCCTCTGTAACCACTGTGTTTATTATTTTACCCTGCTGGTCATCCATGAACGTCTGAACATTTTGAAGAACTATCTAGCCTTAATGGACATGTATTTGTATATTCTCCACCCGCACAACTAGAAGAGGATTGGTCACCTGTCAGAAACTGGTTCCTCTCTATGTTTCTTCCTAGGTTCCTGCCTTTCTAGGGAGTTTTTCCTAACCACCAGGCTTCTACGTCTGCATTACTTGCTCTTTGGGGTTTTAGGTTGGGTTTCTGTATAAGCAACTTGTGACATTTGCTGATGTAAAAATGGCTTTATAAATACATATGAATAAGAGATTTAAGGATCTGCTAGCTAGTCACTTTGCCATGTTGACGTGTCTCCTATGAGTGTGATTCCCAGAACTATCTTGCTCTTGGTTAACCTGTAACCTTATTCTATTATATTATATTGATTGTTATATGACTTAATTAGCACTTGTGTCTCTGTATATAACATAGGCAATCTAAATAAGCAATAAGGCACCTCGGGTTTGTGATATATGGCCAAAATACAACGGCTAAGGGCTGTGTCCTAGTACTCTGCTTTGCATTGCGCATAAGAACAGCCCTTAGCCGTGGTATATTGGCCATATACCACACCCCCTCGGGCCTTATGGATTAAACATATAATACTATACAGTTAGAGATTTAAATACACACAAGAGCTCAGCAATTTGCTATACTTTTCATTACCAATTAAAATGGCAAATCTTCTTTTGCTTTCTGCGACTCTGCCCTATGTGGCAGCTAATCACATTTCACACACCATGTGACATGGATGGCAGAGGGATGTTAACACACCACAACACATGGTTGGTTGCTTTGGTGAAAGGAAAAACTTACACTCACTGGAATATTCTTTAAGTTTTAATGTATTCTTTTTAACAGCAGAGGTCAGGGCAAACAGATACATTTCGGCCACAGCTTTTGTCAGCGTTTGGATAACAAAAGACATTCACCCTTATTTATAGATGACTTCACATTGTAGTACTGCTTCTTTCTTTTTGGGGATGCATTGGTGATCATTTCACAAAGAGAAAGACTACTGTGGTTAAAGTCAAAGTCGGGTTGGATGTAGCCATGTTGGCTGGGTGAGGTTAGAGGTTAGGGGTGGAGGCCCACTTCCTTTTGGTTTTCTTGTTTGAATATTGTACCAATATTTTTGAATATTGTACCCCTAAACCCCCAGCCCATAATAATGTTGTGTCTCTGACTTGTCATTAAATGTGAAGACTGTTATTTTATCAAATCAATTCTCTACATGTAATTATTATTATGTGATTAAACTAATCATGTACACTTTAATTAACTAGGAAGTCGGGGCACCACGGAAGAATGTTTATAGAGTCTATTTCCCGAATCGACTCTAAAGATATTCTTCATTAATTTCTATTTAATTTATTATTACCTCATCAGTTCTCATTCCAAATGTCGTAAAATTCTTGGTTCTGCACGAACCCAGCCTATACTTATGAATCAGCGACATACAAATTGGCTTAATTATTTATTACTATCTAAATAATCACAGACATATGTAACAAATATACAGTAGATATTGGTTACTAACAATGATAGGATAGAGTCCCTAGTGGGCTAAACCGACATGACAGTTTTTTAAAATGTATTTTTAACCTTTATTTAACTAGACAAGTCAGTAAAGAACAAATTCTTATTTTCAATGACAGCCTAGGAGCAGTGGGTTAACTGCCTTGTTCAGGGGCAGAACGACAGATTTGTACCTTGTCAGCTCAGGGATTCAAACTTGCAACCTTTTGGTTACTAGTCCAATGCTCTAACCACTAGGCTACCTGCCTAGTGCCTAGCTTGGTTAGACAAAGGAAAGGGGGTGTGGACTGAGAAAGACTGGGAAAGACAACATGGATTCATTACACACTGTCTATAATTATATTAATTGAAATGCTAATCCTTGGCCCATGAAAAGCCACTCATTCGAATAGGAATTGCAATTTATTGCGTGTCGTTGTTGTCTTCTCTGTTGGAATTCGGTCCGTCTGCTGGAGAGAGTTGACAGAGTCTCTCTGGTTAACTTTCATGGAAGTCACAAAGTATTTCAGGGTTAGAACGAATACTTCAGAGCATCATCCAGAAACGTTCTCATACAGTGCCTTGCGAAAGTATTCGGCCCCCTTGAACTTTGCGACCTTTTGCCACATTTCAGGCTTCAAACATAAAGATTTAAAACTGTATTTTTTTGTGAAGAATCAACAACAAGTGGGACACAATCATGAAGTGGAACGACATTTATTGGATATGTCAAACTTTTTTAACAAATCAAAAACTGAAAAATTGGGCGTGCAAAATTATTCAGCCCCTTTACTTTCAGTGCAGCAAACTCTCTCCAGAAGTTCAGTGAGGATCTCTGAATGATCCAATGTTGACCTAAATGACTAATGATGATAAATACAATCCACCTGTGTGTAATCAAGTCTCCGTATAAATGCACCTGCACTGTGATAGTCTCAGAGGTCCGTTAAAAGCGCAGAGAGCATCATGAAGAACAAGAAACACACCAGGCAGGTCCGAGATACTGTTGTGAAGAAGTTTAAAGCCGGATTTGGATACAAAAAGATTTCCCAAGCTTTAAACATCCCAAGGAGCACTGTGCAAGCGATAATATTGAAATGGAAGGAGTATCAGACCACTGCAAATCTACCAAGACCTGGCCGTCCCTCTAAACTTTCAGCTCATACAAGGAGAAGACTGATCAGAGATGCAGCCAAGAGGCCCATGATCACTCTGGATGAACTGCAGAGATCTACAGCTTTGGTGGGAGACTCTGTCCATAGGACAACAATCAGTCGTATATTGCACATCTGGCCTTTATGGAAGAGTGGCAAGAAGAAAGCCATTTCTTAAAGATATCCATAAAAAGTGTCTGCCACAAGCCACCTGGGAGACACACCAAACATGTGGAAGAAGGTGCTCTGGTCAGATGAAACCAAAATTGAACTTTTTGGCAACAATGCAAAACGTTATGTTTGGCGTAAAAGCAACACAGCTCATCACCCTGAACACACCATGCCCACTGTCAAACATGGTGGTGGCAGCATCATGGTTTGGGCCTGCTTTTCTTCAGCAGGGACAGGGAAGATGGTTAAAATTGATGGGAAGATGGATGGAGCCAAATACAGGACCATTCTGGAAGAAAACCTGATGGAGTCTGCAAAAGACCTGAGACTGGGACGGAGATTTGTCTTCCAACAAGACAATGATCCAAAACATAAAGCAAAATCTACAATGGAATGGTTCAAAAATAAACATATCCAGGTGTTAGAATGGCCAAGTCAAAGTCCAGACCTGAATCCAATCGAGAATCTGTGGAAAGAACTGAAAACTGCTGTTCACAAATGCTCTCCATCCAACCTCACTGAGCTCGAGCTGTTTTGCAAGGAGGAATGGGAAAAAATGTCAGTCTCTCGATGTGCAAAACTGATAGAGACATACCCCAAGCGACTTACAGCTGTAATCGCAGCAAAAGGTGGCGCTACAAAGTATTAACTTAAGGGGGCTGAATAATTTTGCACGCCCAATTTTTCAGTTTTTGATTTGTTAAAAAAGTTTGAAATATCCAATAAATGTCGTTCCACTTCATGATTGTGTCCCACTTGTTGTTGATTCTTCACAAAAAAATACAGTTTTATATATTTATGTTTGAAGCCTGAAATGTGGCAAAAGGTCGCAAAGTTCAAGGGGGCCGAATACTTTCGCAAGGCACTGTATTGTGTTTTGTGTTAAGTAAATAGTTGTTAATCATTATTTGAGTAAATGTCTTAAAAGTAACTGCAAACTTTGACTGCGTTTTTCTCAAAAACACGGTTTGGTGTCACTCAGTATGTAATGGCACGTAACTCGCTTGATATTTGGAGTAGAGGGATCATGTTGGTCTCATTAGAGTTGTAACATTCTACTCTTTCCACCCTGTATAAAACTCCAACTGTGTTTTTGGGGTCAATTTGACTGATTATGATAGAGCAAGTCACATATGTCTAAGCTGTAACACTGTCAAACCACTGAGAATAAATAAACACCATCGATAAAAGACAGTACTGTGCAGCCGTCTTCATAGACCTTGCCAAGGCTTTCGACTCTGTCAATCACCGTATTCTTATCGGCAGACTCAGTAGCCTCGGTTTTTCGGATGACTGCCTTGCCTGGTTTACCAATTACTTTGCAGACAGAGTTCAGTGTGTCAAATCGGAGGGCATGCTGTCCGGTCCTCTGGCAGTCTCTATGGGGGTGCCACAGGGTTCAATTCTCGGGCCGACTCTTTTCTCTGTATATATCAATGATGTTTCTCATGCTGCGGGCGATTCCCTGATCCACCTCTACGCAGACGACACCATTCTATATACTTCCGGCCCGTCCTTGGACACTGTGCTATCTAACCTTCAAACGAGCTTCAATGCCATACAGCACTCCTTCCGTGGCCTCCAACTGCTCTTAAACGCTAGTAAAACCAAATGCATGCTTTTCAACCGTTCGCTGCCTGCACCCGCACGCCTGACCAGCATCACCACCCTGGATGGTTCCGACCTTGAATATGTGGACATCTATAAGTACCTAGGTGTCTGGCTAGACTCTAAACTCTCCTTCCAGACCCATATCAAACATCTCCAATCGAAAATCAAATCAAGAGTCGGCTTTCTATTCCGCAACAAAGCCTCCTTCACTCACGCCGCCAAACTTACCCTAGTAAAACTGACTATCCTACCGATCCTCGACTTCGGCGACGTCATCTACAAAATTGCTTCCAACACTCTACTCAGCAAACTGGATGCAGTTTATCACAGTGCCATCCGTTTTGTCACTAAAGCACCTTATACCACCCACCACTGCGACTTGTATGCTCTAGTCGGCTGGCCCTCGCTACATATTCGTCGCCAGACCCACTGGCTCCAGGTCATCTACAAGTCCATGCTAGGTAAAGCTCCGCCTTATCTCAGTTCACTGGTTACGATGGCAACACCCATCCGTAGCACGCGCTCCAGCAGGTGTATCTCACTGATCATCCCTAAAGCCAACACCTCATTTGGCCGCCTTTCGTTCCAGTTCTCTGCTGCCTGTGACTGGAACGAATTGCAAAAATCGCTGAAGTTGGAGACTTTTATCTCCCTCACCAACTTCAAACATCTGCTATCCGAGCAGCTAACCGATCGCTGCAGCTGTACATAGTCTATTGGTAAATAGCCCACCCATTTTCACCTACCTCATCCCCATACTGTTTTTATTTATTTATTTTTATTTTTCTGCTCTTTTGCACACCAATCTCTACCTGTACATAACCATCTGATCATTTATCACTCCAGTGTTAATCTGCATAATTGTAATTATTTGCCTACCTTCTCATGCCTTTTGCACACAATGTATATATAGACTCCCCTTTTTTCTACTGTGTTATTGACTTGTTAATTGTTTACTCCATGTGTAACTCTGTGTTGTCTGTTCACACTGCTATGCCTTATCTTGGCCAGGTCGCAGTTGCAAATGAGAACTTGTTCTCAACTAGCCTACCTGGTTAAATAAAGGTGAAATAAATAAATAAAAAAAAAAACACAATCAATTGAAAAATATGACTATAACGTTCCGCTAATGAAGAACTAGTAAAGGCCCAGTGCACTACTTTGGTGAAAAAAGTTAAATAAATAATAATATACATTTCAAAAATGTATTCTGATTTTTCAGGGGGTGCTGCAGAACCCTCAGCACCCCTACTTTGCGCAACTATGAATTTCTGGTAACGTGTGTGTGTGTTAGCATTTTCTTTACCATTTCTAATTTTAGTTGCTGCTTAGAGAGACCCGAGTTTACTCTGACCCTTATTAGCTCTCACCCCATCCGTCCCCTTTCCTGTTTAGCTCTTTTCAGACGTCGTTAACTCTGTGTGACTGTCATAAAAATGCAGGTCCTGGGTTTGTAAGAGGGTTGCTTTGGCACATCTGCATATGCCGTGTGCTGTACCCAGGGATGTGTCAGATGGAAAAAAAATGTGCTTTGAGTATAGCCTATACACATTCTCTGTGACATGTATTTATAAGAGATGTTATTTAATGTGGTAATTTATGAATTATTTATCCTCCCAAGCCTTATCTCCAAATATAATCTGACATGGAAAAACTAAGGGCCAATATTCTGTGATTCTGCAATCATTTTCACTGCAGTTTGATGAAGGTAGAGGTCCCCTCCCACATAAAAAATACTAGCATTTACTATAGAATACTGGAGTACTTACTATAGAATTCTGTAGTAGACTGTATTATACTACACACTATAGTATCATTTGATCATGTGCATTACTTAGTATAATATATGTTACATTTACATTTTAGTCACTTAGCAGACACTCCAGAGCGACTTACAGTTAGTGCATTCATCTTAAGATAGCTAGGTGGGATAACCACATATCAGAGGTATAGTAAATGCACTATCAATAATGTAGTAAAGTCAGAGATAGAAGGGTGTCAAGGTGAGGAGAGGGATTATTTAAGATACTCTTTGAGAGGTTGGGTTTCAGGTGCTTTCGGAAAATAGGCAGGGACTCTGATGTCCTACTGTATGTTCAGGGGGAAGCTGGTTCTACCATTGGAGTTCCAGGACAGAGAAGACCTTGGACTTGGCTGAGCAGTAGCTGCCCTCCAATAGGGGTGGGATGGCTCAGAGACCAGAGGTGGCAGAACGGAGTGCTCGAGTTGGGGTGTAGGGTTTGAGCGTAGCCTGTAGGTAGGGAGGGGCAGTTCCTCTTGCTGCTCCATAGGCAAGCACTATGGTCTTGTAGTGGATGCAAGCTTTGACTGGAAGCCAGTGGATATTTACGGAGGAGCTGGGTGACATGGGAGAAGTTGGGGAGGTTAAAAATCAGGCGGACTGAAGCTTTCTGGATAAGTTTCACTTTCTGGAAAAGTCTGACATAGAACTCTTGCCTTTAAACCTCTTTGTTAATATCTTACTCATAAAAATGGATTGTATTCTTATTTTACTGCCAACAAAGGCATCTCCCCCGATAGTGTCCTTTCTTGTTAAATATATATTTATTTTGAAAGTTATGCTTACAAGGTTTGTCTCATCAGGATTATAGAATTAGCTCTTGCTTCTATTCAGTTATATGCACAATAAGGCAGCACCAACTCTGCAGACAATGCTGCAATAATCTTTCAGCCTATACCCAAGAGTCCAGCTTCAGTGGTTCTGTTGTAGCAGTGGATCTCTTGGTCCTGGAGGGAGGCAGTTTCCAAGATTTTGTTGGACACTATTGGCACGATGTATGTGCTCGTAAGTGCAGAGTCCCTGGTGCAGGATCTCTGGTTCAGCTCTTTCTCACGATCACTCACTAAATTTGCTACATACATTTTCTAGCTGTATTGACCTTACATAGTTCTCTTGATTAGCTATCTGAGTCAGTGGGTTTTCAGCAAGCAGCTGTAGGCATACATCAGGGTGAGGATACAGATAAATGATGGATAGACACATAAAGTACATCTCATCTCCACCCACCTCACCTCCCACAGAAGTCATAGAACCACCCGGTGAATCTCTCCACATGAAAAAATACTATAATATACCATGGTATAAGTACTAGTATTCACTGTAGTGTTTTTGAGGGATTAACTGCAGACTTTAGTCCGCAAAAGCACTACAGTGAATATTGTATCTGTAATATACTGTAGTATTTACAGTGAAAGGTCCTGAACTTACTTTTTCTCTCATAGCTAACTACCAGGAAGTTTGAAAAGAAAGGCTGAGTGAGCGTGGAGCTTATAGTCATGATTTCGCCTTGACAGACAGCTCTTTGAGGCGCCTATGTCAAGCAACTTGGATGCAGTGAGCTGTGTTGCAATGAAATAATCTCAAGCAAATTTGTAGTGATGTTACGTTTGATACCGGAACTCTGAGGCATGCATCAAATTCGCTAAGAAGTTTACTTTGATGCAGTGTGCCGATGCTTGTATCACTTTGTCAGAATCACGTAATCAATGACGTCCGAAGCTTCTGGTTGTCGAACAACCACTTGGTTGATTTGGTATTGCTTTCAGTGTAAGACAAAATGGCTATCCTGCGCGTGTGCTCTGGCGTGTGTGATGTCATCTATAGTAATTTGGCTGGTGCCACTAGTGTAAAATGTGTTGATCAAAGCCTCAATTAACAAACCCATTTTTGACACAATTGGTTAGAAATGTTCAATGCTCCAGGAAGCTTTGTTTCCCCATCAGTACAAATTTGGTGATGCACAAAGCAACTAAAACAACGTTGAAATTCCATCAAGGATACACAATTATTTTTATTTTTTGGAGAAAAAAAAATGTTGTTCCCATTTTGCATGTCTCTTGTGACATAGCAGCACTGACGGATGTGTTGACAACTGCATCAGAGTTTTGAATGACCCTTCCCGACCCTTTTGTTCCATACTGGCAGAAGACCTAGCTAACCAGTAACTAGCAAACACCAGACACAGATGAAAGGGGAAACACATAAGTACAGTATCTTTGCAATAGATGAATAGGGTAAACTTCAAATTATATTTGCTGGCATCCTACCGTCAAATTTTGGCACCAAGTAGAGTAGCTCTCTAGCGATCTAAACCAATCCCCTCTGCAAACACACCTTCTCCGATGTTATCATTGGTGTATTAAAATGAGAGTTAAGGTGGTCACCTTGTTCCCAACCTCTTGATACTACCCATCCCGGATCCGGGAGCGTAATCATCGCCTGAAACTAATTAGCATAACGCAACGGACATAAATATCCCTAGAAAATATTCCTATTCATGAAAATCACAAATTAAATATATTGAGACACAGCTTAGCCTTTTATTAATCACCCTGTCATCTCAGATTTTCAAAATATGCGTGTAATGAAGCTATTTTCGACACAATTGTCTGGAAATGGTCAATGCTTAAAGAAGCTTAATTTCCCCATCACTAGGATTTACAAGACAGCATTTTTATTTTATTAGCTTTTTCCATAACAGACAGGTTAACAGATTCTGTAGGTATGTGGGTATGAATTGATCGTTCAGAACTTTTTATTTATAAGTTACAATGAACACAAATGGTATGAACACAATATGGTCTATACTTGGAATGTAGATTTCTGACTGATATGTGGCAGAAATTGGAAAATGGGGGAGGGGAATGGGCAGGGTATATGTAAATGCAATACTGTAGTATTTACTATAGTTTTTAAGTAGTGTAGTAGTGTTTTTGCATACATTTCTGTAGTATTTACTAGTGTTGTTTTGGATGGATAATACTGTAGTATTTAATATAGTATATTACAACATTCTATAGTAAGTACTACACATGTTATAGGGATACTACAGAGTGCAGTATAGTATTCTACAGTTTACTGTAGTATTCTATAGTAAACTGTAAAACAAAAAAAAATGTGGGAAATAGCACAATGGCCTGATGTAAATTACTTATTCAGACTGGCATTCATTGCTTGGTTGTTAGCATAAAAGTCAGGTAGCCTAGTGGTTAGTGTTAGGCCAGTAACCGAAAGTTGCTGGATCAAATCCCCGAGCTGACAAGGTAAAAATCTATTATTCTTCCCCTGAACATGGCAGTTAACCCACTGTTCTCTGGTAGGTCATCATTGTAAATAAGAATTATTTCTTAACTGACATGCCTAGTTAAATCAAATCAATGATAAATTCACTACAAGCACATACCGTACACTGTAATAGGATGTATAAAACCTCTGACATATCCGGATTGAGAGTCTGATGTACTGTTGAAATTCATCAACAGATCATGAACATAGGGGTCTGAACTACTCCCCACTGATCGAATGTCTCTTTTTTTGAGTATGCTTGAATATGGCCCGAGGATATGCATTGAAATGTTGATGTGTAGTAGTGTCTCTGTGGTCTGTAGTAGTAAGAGCACATAAATAAAGAAACATACCGAGGGATTAGCAGGGACTGACAAAATAGACAGACTCTAGTAAGATGAATATTGAAGGCAACACATTCTCTCATTACCAAACACACCTCACGCCTCTCCTTTTTAGCATGCCCTATCACCCCTTTTCCTGAAGGAATTAATTATTCATATCTCTGCTAATTAATCTGTCTGACGGTGACCTGGTTCTGAACCCTGTACTCTCTCTCTTGGTACCGGCTGTACTCCTTAGTGTTTCATGTGAAACATTTCTCACCATGACCTTTTGTTCTAACAGTGCTTGGTAATGGAGTTGCCATTTGGTTCACAAATATAATTTGTTCTCTCTTAATAATCTGTTCCCATATGCAATGTATGACTCCAGATGATATTATAATGATTTTTAACTATCATTCTCGGTGCATCCATTGTTTTAAAGTACAGAAAAAGAAAAACATTTGTGCGTTATCTACCAAGGTTGTAGGGCATTAACAAACGGAGAAAGAAGCCCAAAGAATAAACATTTGTGATTGCTCCAGGTCCATTTCAAAACTTCCCAAACCATCTCTTTCTTTCTTGCTCAGGGACTAGATCCTTTCTTTGCATTTATTGTACAACATACTGTATTTCCCCCCTTTTGTATAAATACACTACATGACCAAGAGTATGTGGACACCTGCTTGTCGAACATCTCATTCCAAAATGGCCATGAATATTGGTCCCCCCTTTGGTCCCCCCTTTGCTGCTATAACAGCCTCTGCTAATTCGAAGGGGTGTCCACATACCTTTTGTATATACAGTGTATTTTAGCAATACTTCTTGTACAAGCAAGAAGAGTACTTATTGCTTGTACAAGTTGAATTATGTTACAACAATCACTGAAAGGAATATATAGTGTCTATTACAATATTATTGTATCAGTGTAAGTAGAGCATATACTGTATTCTCCCCTTCTCATCTGAGCTGTTAAGCCTTCTGTACTCTTCCTGAACTTGCTCAGTAATCTCATTACTACAGCGTACGTTCATGGCCAGGAAACCAATCCTGCTATGAGCCAGGTGTGTGTGTATGTGTGTTTACTTATGCTTTTGCCTATGTGGGTGTGTGTATACATGTGTGCGTGGTGTGGGAAAGAGAGAAATATGAGAGTCAGGGAGGCATGGAGGAGTGCGAGAGATGCAAGAGAGTGTGAAAAAGAGTGAGCAAAAGAAAGAGGGGTAGAGAGGAAGACAGACGACACGAAGCAGTCCAAATCACACATATGGGGAAAATAGCTATCCATGTAGCAATACCATAACAAATTAGAATTTATCTTCATAGGAGGTGATCTATTAGGTTTAAGTGTCACCATTCGACTTCTTCGCCAAATTACTGTGGGGGAACAGGGACCCTCTGGAAGTCCAGGTCCATTACACACCAGATTGATACAGTTATAGACAGAGTACAATCCATATACTTCGGTCAATGATCAGGTACTTTATCATTCAAAAATAGTTTCACCTCTGGCGAACATGGCCCATGATGCCGATTTAGCATTGCACAAAACCATGAACACCGTCTTCATAAAACGCAAGCAGTGTAATTTACTGTAGTAGCACCCATCCAAGCGGACAAATGAGATTCTTATGTACAAGAACCATCTGTGTCATGTCAATACAGAATGAAGCCATTACGGTGAAAGGGCTTTTCAAACTTCTTTCAATCAACACTTTGGAACCACATTGGAACCTCGTAAGCCTAATGTTTCTCATATTCTTTGGAAACTATGGTTGCTTTAAATGTCTTCAGAAATAATTTAGACACCATGACAATAAATAATTGTCCTGTAGCATTTTATAATATCTTCAATACGCAACAGCCCTTCACTAATAAACAGCATGTAATGAAACAGAAAGTTTGTTTGCTTAAAAACACTGCTGTTTAAAGAGCTGTGCATGTTCTTTTATTCGTTTTAAATGACTTTCTCGCATCCTGACACTTGCATCCAAGGATTAACATTTAGATGGTTATTATTCATTGTAGCATGCATTAGCCTGTGGGCACAGTGTCAAAATTGAGTCAACCGTCCAAATAGAAATATAATTCATAGCAAACAAAGCCTCTGTTATTCCAGTTTAGTCTGCTCTCGATACAAATCTGACCAATTTCCACTGCGTTGCATTGAGAGGAATAATGCAATGCTTCACCTGGCACAGAATCAGTTCTCAATCCTTTTCAGCACAATCATTTGACTGAGTGATCAGAATGTGTGTGCCTTTCTGTATTTATGGTTTATACATTAGTGGTACACAGCAAATTATCGGGTCTGACAGTGTTAAATCAACACTTGTGTCTGTGAACCTATATAGACACCTGAACAGTGTTAAATTAGCACACTGCTTAGTGTAAAGCCTTATTCAAATATTTCCCAGAGTGCCTTTTGAGTAAATTGTGGAGTTAGCACCATGACTGTATTCATCCATTTTCGGTCCTAAGGACTTCACCCTAAAACGAATATGTTTAGGACCTCACTAAACGAATATGTTTAGGACCTCACTAAACGAATATGTTTAGGACCTCACTTGGTGAACGAACGCATGCATGACCAAAGGTATGTGGACACCTGCTTGTCAAACAACTCATTCCAAAATCATGGGTGTTAATATGAAGTTGGCCCCCTTTTTGCTGCTATAACAGCCTCCACTCTTCTGGGAAGGCTTTGCACTAGAACATTGCTTCGGGGACTTGCTTCTACTCAGCCACAAGAGCATTAGAGAGGTCGGGCACTGATGTTGGGCGATTAGGCCTGGCTCTCAGTCGGCGTTCCAAATCATCTCAAAGGTGCTCAATGGGTTTGAGGTTAGGGCTCTGTGCATGCCAGTCAAGTTCCTCCATACCGATCTTGACAAACCATTTCTGTATGGACCTCGCTTTGTGCACAGGGGCATTGTCATGCTGAAACAGGAATGGGCCTTCCCTAAACTGTTTTCACAAAGTTGGAAGCACAGAATCGTGGTTCATCACTCCAAAGAATGTGTTTCCACTGCTCCAGAATTCAATGGTGGCAAGCTTTACACCACTCCAGCCGACACTTGGCATTGCACATGGTGATTTTAGGCTTGTGTGTGGCTGCTCAGCTATGGAAACCCATTTCATGACTCTCCAGACAAATAGTTATTGTACTGACGTTGCTTCCAGAGTCAGTTTGGTAGTGAGTGTTGCAACCGAGAACAGACGAGTTTGAAGAGCTATGCGCTTCAGCACTCTGCGGTCCAATTCTGTGAGCTTGTGTGACCTACCAGTTTGCGGCTGAGCAGTTGATTCTAGACATTTCCACTGCACAATAACAGCACTTACAGTTGACCGGGGCAGCTCTAGCAGGGCAGAAACTTGTTGGAAAGGTGTTATCCAATGACGATGTCACGTTGAAAGTAACTGAGATCTTCAATAAAGCCATTCTACTGCCAATGTTTGTCTATGGAGATTGCATGGCTGTGTGCTCTATTTCATACACCTGTCAGCAACGGGTGTGGCCGAAATAGCCGAATCCACTAATTTGAAGGGGTGTCTACATACGTTTGTATATATAGTGTATTTAAACGTCAGGAACAGTAAAAACATATTTTTCATGAAACTGGATGATATTTGGATGAAATCCGATCAAAGTATGAAACAGAGTGTTGCTTCTACATTGATGAAGGTTGATCATAAAGTTACTGGTCCCCTCCCCAATGTCAAACACTTGGATTCAGGAGGCGGGATTATTAAGGAGATACGGAGACATCACCCTAACTCTAAATTTAATATAACAATGATATTCTCTTACCTAATTTAACAAAAGGGGGAGAAGGGTGGTTCAAAACTCTGATGCAGTTGTCATGTCAGTACTGCTGTGAACCGCATCACAAGAGACATGCCAAACGGACGATTTATGGAAAAATTGACGTCATTGATGCAGTTTCAAGGTTTTTTGAGTTGCTTTGTGTATCACCAAATTTGTTTGAGATGATTTCACTGCTCACTGCATCCAAGTTTCTTGACATAGGATTTTAAAGTGCTGCCAGTCAAGGCGCGCTCATGAATATAAGTTCCCCGCCCGCTCAGCCCGTCTGTTCAAACTTCCTGGTAGTTAGATTTGAGAGAAAATAACTTATTCTAAAAAGTTCAGCATTTCTATCCAAAACAAACATTCATGAGTGATATTTTAGTCAATCAAAAGGCTATTTTACATTGAAATCAGAATGACTGTTCAGGACCTTTACCACTCAATACATAATTGTATAATCTTTTAACACTGGAGAATTTGCTATGTATCTGCATGCAGTAGTGTAGGAACATATGGACAGGAGGCAATGTCACATATCCGTTTACTTCTATGTAAATGTTATGACCCCAATTTGTTTTAATGCATCGTACTACCATGGCAGAGTAGTCCAAATAAGTCTAGCTCATCTCCGAGATGTCTTCCCAGACCAGCACCTCCCACGTATCTTGGTGGGCCTCTCTCTCCTGACAGACTGATCAGTACTGGAACATCAGTGCCAGTCTGTTAGGGTTGTCTGTCAGACGTTCCTCCTCAGCCAGT
Source organism: Oncorhynchus mykiss (assembly GCF_013265735.2). Lineage (NCBI taxonomy): Eukaryota > Metazoa > Chordata > Actinopteri > Salmoniformes > Salmonidae > Oncorhynchus > Oncorhynchus mykiss. Next base: position 25,239,924 of record NC_048579.1, read on the forward strand.
TCCCTGTTATCTGCTGTGAACACATGTCCACCAGCACTATTACACACTGGCTGATAATGGAGGAGAGGACTGAGGACCTCCCTCTCTCTCTTATGGACAAATACACACACAGGGGTGGAGTTTCAATGAGAGGGGCCCACAGGAACATTTGTCATATCATTGAAAAAATAAGCAGAATACAATTATATTATTTTTGTTGTTGATTACTATATTAAGTTTAGAAAATAGGTATTATGGCATTGATTTATATGTATATTACCACCCATATCATTGAGGGCGTTCGATCAATCTTGATTTGGAACCAGGCTGCCTCCTGGCGTGAGCCCCGCTCTGTCTGACGGTGAAGTCGGCTGAAAACAAAAGTGATGTTGTTAAGCATGTGTTGTAATTAGTAGGATTCTGTGTTTTTGTATCTGCCTTCCCAATGCAAACTAGTTCTAACAATTCTAACATTTATTTTATGGAAAAGATATGTATGTTTCTGGATGATGATTCATGCTGCCTTGTTGATGAAATGACAGAACTGCGCAGATTAATGTTTGGGTTAAAAGGGTGCTCCTCCCTCCTCGCTTTCGCCCAATGTCGTGACTGGTCTTTGCCCGGTTCAACCTAGGCCAGCGTAAAATAACTCCCTCACTGGAACATTTGTCCATTGCCATGGATTCGCATAAAGCATTTTAGGCAGTGGTGGGAAAAGTACGTACAGGGTACTCTTCAATGAACTTGCCAGTTGAGGACTTATGAGATATCTGTTTCTCAAACTAGACACTCTTATGTGCTTGTCCTTTTGCTCAGTTGTGCACCAGGGCCTCCCACTCCTCTTTCTATTCTGGTTAGAGCCAGTTTGCACTGTTCTGTGAAGGGAGTAGCACACAGCGTTGTACAAGATCTTCAGTTTCTTGGCAATTTCTCGCATGGAAGACTTAATTTCTCAGAACAAGAATAGGCTGACGAGTTTCAGAAAAATGTTGTTTCTGGCCATTTTGAGCCTGTAATCGAACCCACAAATGCTGATGCTATAAGGGCACAAGACGAGACTCAGATGCAGACATGGGAGTCAGATGGTTTGAGTCTTTGATATTTATTAATAATTCAAAAGGGGTAGGCAAGAGAATAGTCATGGACAGGCGAAAGGTCAAAACCAGTTCAGAGTCCAGGAGGTACAGTGTGGCAGGCAGGCTCGAGGTCACGGCAGGCAGAATGGTCAGGTAGGTACAGAGTCCAGAAAACAGGCAAGGGTCAAAACCGGGAAGACTAGCAAAAGAGCGCATAACAGGACCGCGCACAGGAAAAACACACTAGTTGACTTGGAACATACAAGACAAACTGACACAGACAGCCAGCAAACACAGGTTTAAATACCCAGGTGATAATGGGGAAGATGGGAGACACCTGGAGGGGGTGGCGACAAGCACAAGGACAGGTGAAACAGATCAGGGTGTGACAGATGCTCCTGATACTCAACTTGTCTAAAGAAGGGCAGTTTTGTTGCTTCTTTAATCAGGACAAAAGTTTTCAGCTGTGCTAACATAATTGCAAAAGGGTTTTCTACTGATCAATTAGCCTTTTAAAATGATTAACTAACACAACATGCCATTGGAACACAGGGGTGATGGTTGCTGATAATGGGCCTCTGTACTCCTACATAGATATTCCATTAAAAAAAAGGTGCCATTTCCAGCTACAATAGTCATTTTCAACATTAACAAAGTCTACACTGTATTTCTGATCAATTTGATGTTATTTTAAGTGACCCCAAACTTGTGAACGGTAGTGTAAGTAAAAGTAAAGCTATAGATTAATAGAAAATGACTCAAGTAAAAGTGATATTCACCCAGTAAAACCTAAGTAAAAGTCTAAAAGTATTTGGTTTTAAATATACTTAAGTATCACAAGTAAATGTAATTACTAAAATATACTTAAGTATCAAACTCCTTATATTAAGCAAACCATACGCCGCCATTTTCTTGTTTTTTTATTTATTTATTAAAAGCCAAGGGCACTTTCTAACCCTTAGACATAATTTACAAGTTAAGCGTTCGTGTTTAGTGAGTCTGCCAGATCAGAGGCAATAGGGGTGACCAGGGATGTTCTCTTGCGAAGTGCGTGAATTGGACCATTTTCCTGCCCTGCTAAGCATTCAAAATGTTGGTTGTTAGGGAAAATGTATGGAGTAAAAACTACAGTTTTTTCTTTAGGAATGTAGTGAAGCAAAAGTAAAAGTTGTCAAAGATGAATAGTAAAGTAAAGTACAGATTGTCCCAAAAATATTTCAGTAGTACTGTAAAGTATTTTTACTTAAATACTTTACACCACTGATTTTAGGATCCGACCAATCTGTGACCATCCAGGCGTTAGCGTCAGATCTAGCTAGCTAAAAATCAGAGCTCTGGTTAAAATGGAACGTTGCTATTAAACTGGGACTCAAAAAGAAAGAATATGGATGAACAGGATAAAAAGAGAGTTTCAGGCATTGCATTGTAACTGCCGGTACAGCGTTTTAATTTTTTTGTTTTGTTTTTTTGTTTGGGGGGGATTAAAGGTACAATATCCTTTTCAATTAATCTATTCAGTTTACGTAAAATGTTGCCGTGGGCTGCCATTCCAAAGAAAAGTAAGAAATACATTTGAAGTAATAATAAATTCAGTATAAAAGGAATAAATAAAAAATAAATAAATGGGCCTCCACCCCAAACCTCTCAACCCCCCAAACCCACCCAGCCAACCAAGTATCCCACCCCTTCCCACCCCCACAAGGAACTGGGGTTCCTTTTCAGTCATCCCCCAGACCCCCCACCCTCCCATCCCTCCTCCCAGCGACCAGAGAAAACCTTCCCCATAACACACTTTCACCGCGAAAACAAACAAGGAAAATAGGTATATATTTACAGTACCAGTCAAAAGTTTGGAAACACCTACTCATTCAAGGGTTTTTCTTTATTTTGACTATTTGCGACATAGTGAAGACATCAAAACTATGTAATAACACATATGGAATCATGTAGTAACCAAAAAGTGTGTTTTATATTTGAGATTCCTCGAAGTAGCCATCCTTTCCCTTGATGACAGCTTTGCATTCTCTCAACCAATTTCATAATTTAGTCACCTGGAATGCTTTTCCAACAGTTTTTAAGGAGTTCCCACATATGCTGAGCACTTGTTGGCTGCTTTTCCTGCACTCTGCGGTCCAACTTGTGGAGGCCAGGTCATCTGATGCATCACTCCATCACTCTCCTTCTTGGCCAAATAGCCATTACATAGCCTGAAGGTGTGTTGGGTCATTGTCCTGTTGAAAAACAAATGATAATCCCACTAAGCGCAAACCAGATGGGATGGAGTGTCTCTGCAGAAGGCTGAGGTAGCCATGCTGAATAAGTGTGCCTTGAATTCTAAATAAATCTCCGACATTGTCACCAGCAAAGCAACCCCACACCATCACACCTCCTCCTCCATGCTTCACAGTGGGAACCACACATTCGGAGATCATCCGTTCACCTACTCTGCCTCTCACAAAGACACAGCGATTGGAACCAAAAATCTCAAATTGGACTAATCAGACCATAGGACAGATTTCCGCTGGTCAAATGTCTATTGCTCGTGTTTCTTGGCCCAAGCAAGTCTTCTTCTTATTGATGTCTTTTAGTAGTGGTTTCTTTTCATCAATTCAACCATGAAGGCCTGATTCACTATTTTGTCTACACCTATTCAGCATTGTTTACACCCTTTTAAGCCAGTCCCACCCATCTCTTTAAGGATTCACATGTGAGGTCATGTGCTAAACAGTGAGTAGTGTAGTAAAGATTAAGACTAAAAGTGGTAAAAGTAGGAGCCTACAATTAGAAAGAAATCCAGGTAAACAGAAAGTGTCCAGATACTTCTTTAAAAAGACATTACAACATTACACAACATCAATTCACCTCCCAAGTTTAGAAAAGAAGAAGAATCTCATACAATGCAATGAAAATTATATTTACCTGAAGTGCTGGTACTGAATGAACTGTGGCAGCAGCCTGAAGTACGGAGTCAGGTGTTGTTGCCAGCCATAGCGTTCCACCAGCACTGTACAATCCTCTAGTCCAACCAGCTGTGGGATGTTGACCCCTGTCACAGTGCTGTCATTCACAACAACAGCAATCTCAGAGAAAGTGTTCACTTTGGTCTTTCTGAAGCACCAGTCGGGGCAAACTTGGTGTGGCCTGTGATCAGGAACTGAAGGTCCAGACTGTGGTGGAGCTTGTGCATGGTACGCCAATTGCGATACCAGAGCACAAACTTGTTCTTGTTTTGCCCACTGCAGTTGCGAGGAGTTAAAAACTAGATGGGACGTGGCTGCATATGGTCAGAAGGATAGTGCACCTGCAAACAACAAAAGAACATTAAGATAAGTTAATGAAATGAAAATGTAATGTAAAACATAATATCATTTTTTAATGCATCATTGTCAGGTAAGTTTCACTTACCTACAAATGTGCAAAGCAGCAACACTTCATACAGAAACATAATTTTGGAAACTGGAAGTTACAAGGATAATGCACAGCCTGACTTCACATACCTCTGGAAAATACAGAAATAATGTGAGATCAATAAAAGTAGTGCCAATCATGTTGGAGGTCAATTAAATAATCAAAATGTGTTGTTTATGCTTCATATACCAAGTGTTGTCATCGATTACTTGTAGAGATGCCACACTGCTGCTTTTATCACATGGGATGGCAGCAGCTTTCCAGCAAAGTGTTTGTGTCCTGGTAATACTATTGTATTATCCTCTTCGTAGTTGCTGATGAAGTTTACCACTCGCTGCAAGTCCTCATCCTTCAGAAGTAACCTGTGCTTGCTTGGGCTAGCTCTTGTCACGCCCTGACCAAAGACAGCCAATGTTTCTCTATGGTGTAGTAGATCAGGGCGTGACTAGGGGTCCAGTCCAGCTCCAAGGTCGGAGTTTTCCTCTGCACCGGCGTCCAGTCCAGGGAAGGCGTTCAGTCCTGCTCCAGGGCAGGAGCTTTCCTCTGTGCCGGTGCCCAGTCCAGGCACGGCTACCAGCCCAGCTCCAGGGCCGGAGCCCTCCTCTGCGCCGGTCCCCAGGTGTCCAGGCACGGCGTTCAGCTTGGCGCAATGGCCCGGATCCGGGGTCTGGGCGGGGGCTACGACCTACACCGGAGCTGCCACCAACACTAATCACCCCCCTACCCTCCCCATCTGGTTTCGGGTTTTGCGGTTGGGGTCCGCACCTTTGGGGGGGGGGGGATGATTCCCAATTAGAGGCAGCTGGTATCATTGTCTCTAATTGGGGATTATATTTAAGTAGCTATTTTTCCCACCTGTGTTTGTGGGATATTATTTTGTGTTTGTGCATGTGGACCACGTAGTCACAGGTCCGGAGCTTCCAGGCATGGCGTCCAGTCCAGCTCCATGGCCGGAGCCTTCCTCTGCGCCGGTGTCTAGTCCAGGCACGGCGTCCAGTTCAGCTCCAAGGTCTGAGTTTTCCTCTGCGCCGGTGTCCAGTCCAGGGAAGGCATTCAGTCCTGCTCCAGGGCAGGAGCTTTCCTCTGTGCCGGTGGCCTGTCACGCCCTGACCATAGAGCCATTGTTTCTCTATGGTGTAGTAGGTCAGGGCGTGACTAGGGGTTATTCTAGTTTATTATTTCTATGTTGTGTTCTAGTTTATTTTTCTATGTTGGTTTGTTGCATGAGTCCCAATTAGAGGCAATTTTTCCCACCTGTGTTTGTAGGATATTATTTTGTGTTTGTGCATGTGCACCACGTAGTCACGTTTCTTTGTTCGTTTATTGTTTTGTTTTGCTTAAGTTTCACTTTATATTAAAGATGTGGAACTCTACGTCTGCTGCGCCTTTGTAACGGTCATCGTTGCATGAAGGATCGGACCAGAGCTCAGCGTGGTAAGTGTTCATGATTTTTTATTAACACTGAACACTAGAACAAAATAACAAAGTGAGAAACGAAACCGAAACAGTCCTGTCAGGTGCAGAACACTAAACAGAAAACAACTACCCACCCAACACAGGTGGGAAAAGGCTACCTAAGTATAGTTCCCAATCAGAGACAACGATAGACAGCTGTCCCTGATTGAGAACCATACCCGGCCAGAACAAAGTAAAACAAAACATAGACAAAATTAACATAGAATGCCCACCTAAATCACACCCTGACCAAACCAAAATAGAGACATAAAAAGCTCTCTAAGGTCAGGGCATGACAGCCTTGGTCCAGTTCCTACAACAGCCGTGACAGCTCTCTTTTTGATGGGAGGCATTAGACCATACTTGTATGACTGGTGGAGGAGATTCAGGCGTGTTCTACTGATGCTGAAAGACAAATTCCAGATATAAATATTTTGACATGATTATACAATAGATAGCCGTTATCATCATTGTCATAGCTAGCTAAAGTTAAAACTTCTTCAGGATCTATGGGTCCCCTGCGGGACAGTTGAGCTAATGTAGGCTATTTTTATGTATTTTTATTTCACCTTTATTTAACGAGGTAAGCTAGTTGAGAACAAGTTCTCATTTGCAACTGCGACCTGGCCAAGATAAAGCAAAGCAGTTCGACACATACAACAACAAAGAGTTACACATGGAATAAACAATAATAATAATAATAATAATAATACAGTAGAAAAAAGTCTATATACAGTATGTGCAAATGTAGGATAAGGAAGGTAAGGCAATAAATAGGCCATGGTGGTGAAGTAATTACGATATAGCAATTAAACACTGGAATGGTAGGTGTGCAGAAGATGAATGTGCAAGTCGAGAAACTGGGCTGCAAAGGAGCAAGATAAATAAATAAATAAATACAGTATGGGGATGAGGTAGTTGGGTGGGCTATTTACAGGTGCAGCAATCTGTGAGCTGCTCTGACAGCTGCTGCTTAAAGCTAGTGAGGGAGATATGAGTTTCCAGCTTCAGTGATTTTTGCAGTTCGTTCCAATCATTGGCAGCAGAGAACTGTAAGGAAAGGAGGCAAAAGGAAGAATTGGTTTTGGGAGTGACCAGTGAGATACACCTGCTGGAGGGCGTGCTATGGGTGGGTGCTGCTATGGTGACCAGTGAGCTGAGATAAGGCGTGGCTTTACCTAGCAGAGACTTGTAGATGACTTGGAGCCAGTGGGTTTGGTCACGAGTATGAAGCGAGGGCCATCCAACGAGAGCGTACAGGTCGCAGTGGTGGGTAATATACGGGGCTTTGGTGACAAAATGGATGGCACTGTGATAGACTGCATCCAATTTGTTGAGTAGAGTGTTCAAGGCAATTTTCTAAATGACATCGCCGAAGTCGAGGATCGGTAGGATGGTCAGTTTTACGAAGGTATGTTTGACAGCAAGAGTGAAGGATGCTTTGTTGCGAAATAGGAAGCCGATTCTAGATTTAATTTAGCATTGGAGATGTTTAATGTGAGTCTGGAAGGAGAGTTTACAGTCTAACCAGACACCTAGGTATTTGTAGTTGTCCACATATTCTAAGTCAGAACCGTCCAGAGTAGTGATGCTGGATGGGCAGGCAGGTGCGGGCAGTGATTGATTGAAGAGCATGCATTTAGTTTTACTTGCATTTAAGAGCAGTTGGAGGCCACGGAAGGAGAGTTGTATGGCATTGAAGCTTGTCTGGAGGTTAGTTAACACAGTGTCCAAAGAAGGGCCAGAGGTATACATAATAGTGTCGTCTGCGTAGAGGTGGATCAGAGAATCACCAGCAGCAAGAGCGACATCATTGATGTATACAGAGAAGAGAGTCGGCCAGAGAATTGAACCCTGTGCCACCCCCATAGAGACTGCCAGAGGTCCAGACAACAGTCCCTCTGATTTGACACACTGAACTCTATCAGAGAAATAGTTGGTAAACCAGGCGAGGCAATCATTTGAGAAACAAAGGCTGTTGAGTCTGCCGATAAGAATGTGGTGATTGACAGAGTCGATAATGTCTCTTATCGATGGCGGTTATGATATCGTTTAGGACCTTGAGCGTGGCCGAGGTGCACCCATGACCAGCTCTGAAACCAGATTGCATAGCGGAGAAGGTACGGTAGGATTCAAAATGTAATCTGTTTGTTAACTTGGCTTTTGAAGACCTGGGGCATGCTTGTTTAAGATGGTGAGGAAGGCACTTTTAAAGAATAACCAGGCATCCTCTACTGATGGGATGAAGTCAATATCCTTCCAGGATACCCGGGCCAGATCGATTAGAAAGGCCTGATCGCCGAAGTGGTTTAGGGAGCATTTGACAGTGATGAGGGGTGGTCGCATGACAGCAGACCCATTATAGATGCAGGCAATGAGGTTGTGATCGCTGAGATCATGGTTGAAAACAGCAGAGGTGTATTTCGAGGGCAAGTTGGTTAGGATGATATTCATGAGGGTGTCCGTGTTTAGGGATTTGGGGTTGTACCTGGTGGGTTTATTGATACTTTGTGTGAGATTGAGGGCATCAAGCTTAGATTGTAGGACGGCTGGGGAGTTAAGCATGTCCCAGTTTAGGTCACCTAGCAGCACGAACTCTGAAGATAGATGGTGGGCAATCCATTCACATATGGTCCAGGGCACAGCTGGGGATAGAGGGTGGTCTATAGCAAGTGGCAATGGTGAGAGACTTTGGCAGTTCTATCTTGTCGGAAAATGTTATAGTTAGGGATGTAAATTTCAGGGTTTTTGGTGGTCTTCCTAAGCCAGGATTCAGACACGGCTAGGACATCCGGGTTGGCAGAGTGTGCTAAAACAGTCAATAAAACAAACTTAGGGAGGAGGCTTCTAATGTTAACTTGCATGAAACCAAGGCTTTTACGGTTACAGAAGTCAACAAATGGGAGCACCTTGGGCGTAGGAGTGGAGCTAGGCACTGCAGGGCCTGGATTAACCTCTACATCACCAGAGGAACAGAGGAGGAGTAGGATAAGGGTATTGCTAAAGGCTATCAGAACTGGTCGTCTAGTATGTTCGGAACAGATAGTTAAAGGAACAGGTTTCTGGGCGTGGAAGAATAGATTACAAGCATAATGTACAGACAAAGGTATGGTAGGATGTGAGTACATTGGAGGTAAACCTAGGCATTGAGTAATGATGAGAGAGATATTGTCTCTAGAGACGTTTAAACCAGGTTATGTCATCGCATATGTGGGAGGTGGAACTAAATGTTTGGTATATTGAGCTGGGCTAGAGGCTCTACAGTGAAATAAGACAATAATTACTAACCAGGACAGTAATGGACAAGGCATATTGATATTAGGGAAAGGCATGCGTTGCCGGGTGATCATAGGGGTCCAGTGAGTGGTTGGGCTGGCTGGAGACACAGTGATTCAGACAGCTAGCAGGCCGGGGCTAGCAAGCTATCAGAACGGTGTTAGTGGGACGTCTCGACGGAGGAAAGTCTGTTTTCGCTTGAAGTCGATAGACCAGTCGTGATGGATTAGTAGGCTTCCGAGTAGCAGAGGGGTCCAAGTTCAATTGGCAAAATAGGTATAGTGGCCCAAGAAATTGGCCGATGGATCTATTCAGCTAATAGTCCAATATGCTCTAGACAGCTAGCGGCTAGCAGGCTAGCAGATGGGCATTCAAGGGACGTCGCGATGTAGGGGCCAGTTGAGTACCCCCTCGAGCAGATTACGTCGTAGTCCAGTCGTGAAGGATCGGCGGGGTTCCGTGCCCCGAACCGGCAGTAGAAGGGGTACGGGTATTGTAGCCCAGGAGTGACTGATGGGCCTCTTCAGCTAGCCGGGAGAATGGGCCTAGCGTGGGCTAGCTCCAGACTAATTGGTGCTTGCTTCTGGACAGATGTCAGCCAGGAGTAGTCACTCGTATACCAGCTAGCTAGCTGCGATGGTCCAGGTGAAAAGGTTCAGAGCTTTCGGTAGGAATCCGGGTATATGGAGAGAAAATAGGTCCGGTATGCTCTGGTTTGAATCGCGTTGGACAAACTGGCGAGAGCTTTCAGAGCTAAAGGTTAGCTGATGACCGCTAGCAGTGGTTAGTTGACTAGTAGCTAGTGAGCTGGCTAGCTTATGTTAGCTTCTGTTGTCTAGCTTCTGTTGGGGGATTCCAGTTCCGAGGTAAAAAAAAATACTTTAGAAAAAACAGATCCACACCACATTGGGTGAGGCGGGTTGCAGGTGACTATTTTGAAGTTGAGGTTTAGAAAAATGTCAAAAAGATTTGCAAAGAAAAATATATAAAAATATATATACATGGACACGACAGACGAAGGACAAAGACGTCTACAACATCTTGGATCATGCTAATGCAATTAGCATGAGGTTGTAAGTAACAAGAACATTTCCCAAAGCATAGACATCTTATAATGGCAGAAGATTATTTTTAATATAACTGCACTGTCCGATTTACTGTAGCTATTACAGTGAAAGAATACCGTGCTATTGTTTGATGGAGAGTGCACAGTTTCTAATGTGAAAAGTTATTAATAAACAAATTAGGCACATTTGGGCAGTCTTGATACCATTTTTTTAAACATAAATGCAATGATTCATTGGATCAGTCTAACACTTTGCACATACACTGCTGCCATCTAGTGGCCAAAATCTAAATTGCACCTGGACTGGAATAATACATTATGGCCTTTCTCTTCATTTCAAAGATGATGGTACAAAAAAAACCTTCAAACATGTTTTTTCTTGGTATTATCCTTGACCAGATCTAATGTGTGATATTCTCTAAATTCCTTTCACATTTCCACAAACTTCAAAGTGTTTCCTTTCAAATGGTACCAAGAAAATGCATATGCTTGCTTCAATGTAAATAGTCCGGTGGCCGTTTGATTAATTGTTCAGCAGTCTTATGGCTTGGGGCTAGAAGCTATTAAGGAACCTTTTGGTCCTAGACATGGCGCTCCGGTACTGTTGCCGTGCGGTAGCAGAGAAAACAGTCCATGACTTGGGTGACTGCAGTCTCTGACAACTTTTTGGGCTTTCCTCTGACACTGCCTATTATATAGGTCCTGTAATGCAGGAGGCTTGGCCCCAGTGATGTACTCGGTCGTACGTATTACCCTCTGTAGCGCCTTGCGTTCAGATGCCGAGCAGTTGCCATACCAGGCGGTGATGCAACCGCATAGGATGCTCTCGATGGTGCAGCTGTATAACTTTTTGAGGATCTGGGGACCCCTGCCAACTCTTTTCAGTCTCCTGAGGGGGAAAGGAGTTACATGTTGTTGCATGTTATCTGTGTGAGCAGGTACCAATTTCTGCAGCATAATACAAGCTTGTGTTCATCATGGTAGATAAAAACCTGGCTGTGACCCGATTCTCCGTGGGTTTATCAAGGGGATTTGGAATATGCATAAAATACATTTCCATTTCACAGCTCACACTCGTACAGGTTACCCACTTGCACATGCAGTAACAATGGACAAATATAAGAACCCCCTATTTGACCTTAAATAATTAGTAAATTATTTTAAAAAGCTATATTCTCTGTACATGTTTGACTTGGGAAATAAGTTACTGATTGCGCATACAGAGGAAGATTTTACATATGCACAGACGCATGCACGCACAGGTTATGCCTCCTGAAGTGTTGCTGCATTTGCTTTAGACCTTGAACACAATTCCATTTGACTTTATTTTCAAGGTACACTGTCTTCATGTGTTCACTTTGTTCTTGCCTGTTAAGTTTTTAAATGGATATGAATTATATTTCACTTATGAACATGATGCTAATTAAAATCATTTTTCCCATTTATCACAACACCCATATTCTTCATGCTGAAATCAACAACAATTTAAAACATACCCTTCTGAAGTGTGGCCTACACATACAATGGTATAAAAACACAACCCCCCCCCCCCTCCCCTCCCCCACATCCTCCCTCTCCCCGCATCCCATTTGCTGAATCTAGGAGGATAGTGGGGTGTTGAAGAAGCTCTGAGAAACTACTGCTTGGCTTCTGGCAGAATAGTTATGCAAGAAAACACGTATAATTCTCTGATCTTTCACACCACACATTCTCTGATCTTCCCTCCTCTCAATCTTTTTTTTCCCACTGCATTCCTCATGTAAAATATTTCAATGCTTTCATTTATTATGAAATCAGACTGCTGTTACTGTAATTGGTTTTAAAAAAAAGTGTCTGCCTTTATCCATTTACAGTTTAGGTACATTCATGTAGTAATTGATTTGTTTTTTACTGTATAAGGGTTGGGGTCAATTCCACAAGTTAAATTCTAATTAAATTCCCTTTTCCTGCAAATTCCATAAATATGATAAACAATTCCAGCAGTGTTGGGTTAAATTCCACAAATTCTATTCCAATTCCATCAATTCAATTCGAAATTCCATAGCAGATAATCAATTGACTCAATTAAACTCAAATCAAATTCAAATTTTAAGTCAATTCAAAACTAAATTCCCAGTTCAATATTCTTCCACAACAAATCACTAAATTAAATTAATTTCAAATTCTAAGTCAATTTAAAAATACAATTCATGGAACCATGAAAAACAGCCCCAGAACATTATTTGTCCTCCACCAAACTTTACAGTTAGCACTATGCATTTGGTCAGGAAGCGTTTTCCCAGCATCCACCAAACCCAGATTCGTCCATCGGACTGCCAGATTGTGAAGAGTGATTCATCACTCCAGAGAACGTGTTTCCACTGCTTGGCATTGCGCTTGTGTGTGCTTGTGTGATATTAGGCTTGTGTGAGGCTGCTTGGCCATGGAAACGCATTTTATGAAACTCCCGACGAACAGTTCTTGTGCTGACGTTGCTTCCAGAGGGAGTTTGGAGCGCGATAGTGAGTGTTGCAACCTAGGAGAGACGATTTTATGAGCTACGCGCTTCACCACTCGGCGGTCCCGTTCTATGAGCTTGTGTGGCCTACCAGTTCGCAACTGTTGCTCCTAGACATTTCCAATTATATCAGCACTTACAGTTAACCGGGGCATCTTAAAATTCAGAATTCCATTCCAATGATGAGTTTCTTTTTCAATTCCAGTTCATATTCAGACAGAGTAAAGTCCAATTAAATTCCAATTCCATTCCAAGGATGGTTCTTGTTAAATTCCAATTAAATTCCAATTCCCGGGATGATTTTATTTTACAATTTCAATTCTAATTCAGACAATCTAAATTACAATGAAATATGTTCACGATTGCTGCAATTCAAATTCAATTCCAAGTACATTTTCCACTTCCTGCTTGAATTCCAGAATTTAATTTGAAATTCGAATTTGGAATTGACCCTGCTAGTTATAGCTAGTTCTTAAGTCATTATTCCACATATTGGCTCATATAGCAATATAATGCGTTAGCAGGCTCTGATATGCGGTAAAGAGGGATCCTAATGTACAGTGCCTTGCGAAAGTATTCGGCCCCCTTGAACTTTGTGACCTTTTGCCACATTTCAGGCTTCAAACATAAAGATATGAAACTGTATTTTTTTGTGAAGAATCAACAACAAGTGGGACACAATCATGAAGTGGAACGACATTTATTGGATACTTCAAACTTTTTTAACAAATCAAAAACTGAAAAATTGGGCGTGCAAAATTATTCAGCCCCCTTAAGTTAATACTTTGTAGCGCCACCTTTTGCTGCGATTACAGCTGTAAGCCGCTTGGGGTATGTCTCTATCAGTTTTGCACATCGAGAGACTGAAATTTTTTCCCATTCCTTCTTGCAAAACAGCTCGAGCTCAGTGAGGTTGGATGGAGAGCATTTGTGAACAGCAGTTTTCAGTTCTTTCCACAGATTCTCGATTGGATTCAGGTCTGGACTTTGACTTGGCCATTCTAACACCTGGATATGTTTATTTTTGAACCATTCCATTGTAGATTTTGCTTTATGTTTTGGATCATTGCCTTGTTGGAAGACAAATCTCCGTCCCAGTCTCAGGTCTTTTGCAGACACTTCTTCCAGAATGGTCCTGTATTTGGCTCCATCCATCTTCCCATCAATTTTAACCATCTTCCCTGTCCCTGCTGAAGAAAAGCAGGCCCAAACCATGATGCTGCCACCACCATGTTTGACAGTGGGGATGGTGTATTCAGGGTGATGAGCTGTGTTGCTTTTATGCCAAACATAACGTCTTGCATTGTTGCCAAAAAGTTCAATTTTGGTTTCATCTGACCAGAGCACCTTCTTCCACATGTTTGGTGTGTCTCCCAGGTGGCTTGTGGCAAACTTTAAACTACACTTTTTATGGATATCTTTAAGAAATGGCTTTCTTCTTGCCACTCTTCCATAAAGGCCAGATTTGTGCAATATACCACTGATTGTTGTCATATGGACAGAGTCTCCCACCTCAGCTGTAGATCTCTGCAGTTCATCCAGAGTGATCATGGTCCTCTTGGCTGCATCTCTGATCAGTCTTCTCCTTGTATGAGCTGAAAGTTTAGAGGGACGGCCAGGTCTTGGTAGATTTGCAGTGGTCTGATACTCCTTGGGATGTTTAAAGCTTGGGAAATCTTTTTGTATCCAAATCCGGCTTTAAACTTCTTCACAACAGTATCTCGGACCTGCCTGGTGTGTTCCTTGTTCTTCATGATGCTCTCTGCGCTATTAACGGACCTCTGAGACTATCACAGTGCAGGTGCATTTATACGGAGACTTGATTACACACAGGTGGATTGTATTTATCATCATCGGTTTTTCGGATGACTGCCTTGCCTGGTTCACCGATTACTTTGCAGACAGAGTTCAGTGTGTCAAATCGGAGGGCATGCTGTCCGGTCCTCTGGCAGTCTCTATGGGGGTGCCACAGGGTTCAATTCTCGGGCCGACTCTTTTCTCTGTATATATCAATGATGTTGCTCTTGCTGCGGGCGATTCCCTGATCCACCTCTACGCAGACGACACCATTCTATATACCTTCGGCCCGTCATTGGACACTGTGCTATCTAACCTCCAAACGAGCTTCAATGCCATACAACACTCCTTCCGCGGCCTCCAACTGCTCTTAAACGCTAGTAAAACCAAATGCATGCTTTTCAACCGATCGCTGCCTGCACCCGCATGCCCAACTAGCATCACCACCCTGGATGGTTCCGACCTTGAATATGTGGACATCTATAAGTACCTAGGTGTCTGGCTAGACTGCAAACTCTCCTTCCAGACTCATATCAAACCTATCAAATCTCGAATCGAAAATCAAATCAAGAGTCGGCTTTCTATTCCGCAACAAAGCCTCCTTCACTCACGCCGCCAAGCTTACCCTAGTAAAACTGACTATCCTACCGATCCTCGACTTCGGCGATGTCATCTACAAAATGGCTTCCAACACTCTACTCAGCAAACTGGATGCAGTCTATCACAGTGCCATCCGTTTTGTCACTAAAGCACCTTATACCACCCGCCACTGCGACTTGTATGCTCTAGTCGGCTGGCCCTCGCTACATATTCGTCGCCAGACCCACTGGCTCCAGGTCATCTACAAGTCCTTGCTAGGTAAAGCTCCGCCTTATCTCAGTTCACTGGTCACGATGGCAACACCCATCCGTAGCACTTGCTCCAGCAGGTGTATCTCACTGATCATCCCTAAAGCCAACACCTCATTTGGCCGCCTTTCGTTTCAGTACTCTGCTGCCTGTGACTGGAACGAACTGCAAAAATCACTGAAGTTGGAGACTTTTATCTCCCTCACCAACTTCAAACATCAGCTATCTGAGCAGCTAACCGATCGCTGCAGCTGTACATAGTCTATCGGTAAATAGCCCACCCATTTTCACCTACCTCATTCCCATACTGTTTTTATTTATTTACTTTTCTGCTCTTTTGCACACCAATATGTACATGACCATCTGATCACTTATCACTCCAGTGTTAATCTGCAAAATTGTAATTATTCGCCTACCTCCTCATGCCTTTTGCACACATTGTACATAGACTCCCCCTTTTTTTTCTATTGTGTTATTGACTTGTTAATTGTTTACTCCATGTGTAACTCTGTGTTGTCTGTTCACACTGCTATGCTTTATCTTGGCCAGGTCGCAGTTGCAAATGAGAACTTGTTCTCAACTGGCCTACCTGGTTAAATAAAGGTGAAATAAAATAAAAATAAAAAATTAGTCATTTAGGTCAACATTGGATCATTCAGAGATCCTCACTGAACTTCTGGAGAGAGTTTGCTGCACTGAAAGTAAAGGGGCTGAATAATTTTGCACGCCCAATGTTTCAGTTTTTGATTTGTAAAAAAGGTTTGAAATATCCAATAAATGTCGTTCCACTTCATGATTGTGTCCCACTTGTTGTTGATTCTTCACAAAAAAATACAGTTTTATATCTTTATGTTTGAAGCCTTGATTCTTCACAAAGCCTGAAATGTGGCAAAAGGTCGCAAAGTTCAAGGGGGCCGAATACTTTCGCAAGGCACTGTACTTACAGTATCCTAAATCATAGTTCTTCTTTTCTTTAACACCACAGATTTCGCTCTTCTGTTTCTTATTCCCCGCTTCACAGATCCTCAGGGACCCAGTGAGAAACCCAGTGTCATGGAGGGTTCTGCTGTTTTAAGTGTGCTGACATCAGCTGGTGCAACTGATCTGACAGCAACTTGCGATCAGACAGGATTCAAAGTCTCCCCCCCCCCCATCTCCCTTCCTCCCTCTCTTCCATCATATTTTTTTTCTGCCTTCTCGATCTTTGTTCTGAAGTTTCTGCCCACCATCCTCTTTTTTTCTTAAATTGCCTCTCCGCTCTACTTTTACTCCTCTCCGTCTTTTTATTATACATTTTTCTATTTCAGCAGATCAACTTTTCATGATGTCCTCTTCAGAAGTTCAACCCAGTAACGCTTTCCTCTTAGGCAATTCAGTATTTATGTGTGAGCCAGTCAGTGAGGTAGCCAACCCACCCTGTACTCTCGCTCTGAAGTTTCTCTTCATATTCATTTCAAATGCTTTAGATATAGGACATGAGAGGGGAACATTTTGTCAAGTTTCTGGTTTAGGGCAAGCAGTCACTGTCGGTGGCATCTCATCAAAGATAGAAAACTTTGGATAATGTTTTGATGAATCAAGAATTAACCAATGTTCCTGAGACCCTACGCGTCCTGCTTTCACTGTCAAATCTTTTTGAAAATGTACTTAAAGGGATCATTTAATTGAAGAAGTCACTCTACTCTCACGTTGTTTGCCTGCCATATCAGGTTATTGATCATCTTGGAACATCGAGTGCCATTCTATTGTCGCACTGCAGTCTCCTCACAAAGGTTGAGGGATTGTTTCTGCTAAAGAAAGTGCACTGGCTTTTGTTATCGAAAGGCAGTGAATCCTTCAATTAGCATTCTGAAACGGTCTTAACATTTCCAATTCACCAATAGAAAAAAGAGATTGTATTATGATATTAGTGAAACAAAGAAGGTACATTTCCCGTACAATTGTAGATAATCCTGCATTATTCTCTTTGCCAATAGAGACCAATAAACCCAAATCCATTGTATTAGGAACACATAACCTGGCTGGGTATAAAAAACCTTGGCCAAGCTGCTGAATAGTGAATACAATTAGCAATGGAACGTAGATTAGACTCCCAAGCCTAGTGAGGATTTGTCCAACCGCTAGCTGAACCAAACAGACTAATACATTTGGTAACGGTTTTGCATTGGCTATCCAATCCGCCTGCAAAAGATCATAGAAGGAATGGATCAAACACAAAAAAAGAAGCAAAAAGTTACTTTCCATTTCCCACTCAAGCCCCGAACTTTCCAAAGCTTTCCAAAGCCTCCCAAAACATCCCAAAGGCGTTGAGACTCATCAAAGTGGTAGAGAGAATGCGAGCTATAAACACCAACTGTTCATTTATTTGGGCGGGTGGTGAGCAAGAGAGGCTCTGATTCTCTGTCCAAAGTGGTTGTGAGTTGCCCAGATGTGATGGGGTGGATGAGAGAGATATTGTAGAGAGCCTTGACTGCCCTGGCTCCTAATTAGTGTGCTCAGAGATGTGCTCTGAAATAAGGTTTGTGGGAGAGGATGGTGTAGAGGGTCGGGGGAATATCATTTACTGGAACGAGACTAAAAGGGACATAGGAAAAGACTGTAGCACTTTATAATAACTCCACATAACAAAGCATTTCTAATGGATTAGTAAATAGCTTATTCACAATGTATTCATCATTGCTCCATTAATAAGATGTTTAATATAGGTCTTTATATGTAACCTTTATTTAACAAGTCAGTTAAGAACAAATTCTTATTTACAATGTCGGTCTACCCCGACAAAGCTTGTACAATGTTGGGCCAATTGTGCCCCGCTCTGTATACCATTTACAAATTCATTAGTAAAGTATTTTTTGCATGGCCTCATCTAAAGTCTGAGCTATTTCTACTTTATAGATACTTTATAAATGTTTTGAGTGACTAGTGTAATTTTTCACAAAAGATAGAAATGCTATTTGGTAGACGTTCTAGCAGAGTTTCCTTCTGCGATGGAGGAGACTTCTCAAACCAGAACTCTCAATTTGTAACACACATGGACCCAGAACATGGACCCGGACCAAATTATAAAGATTTTAGTTCTTGGTTAACCAAGATTAGACTGCTCTAAGGAGTGACTGCAATCCACACTTTGGATTTGGTAGAAATGTTACTGCCAAGAAACACTTGTAGCGGTATTTATTAGAGAGGGGTAAAGAAAGATTTTGTTCGGGCGCCAGGCAGGTATTAACCATGCCGAAAGGAAAAGAGTAGAATAGAGAGAACCACTACCAGACCCACACACATCAGCAGAAGAGACTGCCTAGAGTGTAGCCTGTTTACCAGATAGCCAGTGGAGAGAAAAGAATACACACCATATAAAACCCACATCACAGCACAGGGGTAACCCAAACAAGAATACCTCATACAATAATACTAATACTAATAACGGCATAGCAATTCAACAGCAACTTCATACAAGAACGAACCCAGTCATCAACATAGGATTTGCAATAATCTGTATTATTTTCTAGTGGATGAGTGCAAAGGGTATGAATGTGGGGGGTGTTCATCGACACAACAAAGGCCTTAAAAATGTCCACAGTCTTCTCGGCCACATGTCATTAGTACACCTCAATACAGTTCACATAACAATACACAACTTGCAAGCAACCTCCCTTTCAACTAAAATGTCCAAATACTTCTGGCAGGGCAATAATAGTCCAGCTCTAATGAACTTCAATAGGAAGTGCATTGGAAAAATAGAGAGTCTGTTGTAGGGTAAAGCACTGGAACGATAGAGGGAAGAGAAAAAGAGAAAGAGAACAAGAGAGATCTTAGCTGTGGTCTTCAGGCGTGCAGGTGTACTGTCTGACTGTCCGATGGTTTGTTGGTTTGTATGTTAAAGCTTCGCAACAATGTTGCTACTAATCCATGCGATCCATAACGGGCGCGGTCCCAAACGAAAACAACCACGACCTAGAGCGATTACACCGATGATTGAGTTAAACACTCTATAAACTACACACGCTGAAAACAAACAAAACTTCTGCAGCACAGCACACACAATCAAACTGTCGCGCCACCAAAGAGTCCCTCCCCAAAGAGCTGAACGAGCTCTCTTTATTCCCTCCTTCCTTACTGCTCATGCGCTCTTAAAGTGGCAGTGCACGGTGAAGGCTCCGTGCAGATTTCGCCACACTCCTCCCCCCATGAAAAAACAATGCCTGTAGAAACAAAGAGGATGCAGGCTTTCACAAGTTCATGTTCCTGCTACACAAAACCAGGGAAGTCCTCCTCATCAGAGTCCTCCACGAAGAGGTCCTGCAGGTGTTGCTTTTGCCTGCGATCCAGCAATTCTGCCGTAGGGTAGCAGGACTTTAGGTCAACAACATGCACTGTCCTGACATCTTCCCCAGTGTCCTCCAAACAGACCAAGTAGTTCACTGGTCCCAACTGCTGCACTACAAGGTATGGACCTTTCCATCTCGAAGCTAGCTTGGCAGTGAACTTCTTAGATGCCTTTGACAGATGACGTGAACGTACCCAGACACGAGACTGGGGTGGAAAACACACGTCTCGTCTATGTTTGTCATAGTTTCTCAGCTGTCGTTGTTTGGCTTTGGTTTTGCTGGCCTCCACTCTGGCTAGCAAGGTGTGGTGGTGTTGTACGGCATCAAACGCTGGGCAGTCAGGTGAAACATTCGAACTTTGCAAGACCCTGTCCATCTGACCTTTTAGTGGTCTTCCCAGGTGGAGTTCGGCGGGAGTGACCCCAGAAGTCTCCTGCACGGCAGAGTTCAGTGCAAAGCGAAATTCTGGAAGATGCTGATCCCACCTTGTGTGCTGATCCCCCACGAATGAAGCAATCATCCCCTTCAGGGTTCGGTTTGCCCTCTCGGTCAGGTTGGTCTGAGGATGGTAGGCTGTGGTCAGCTTGGCAATTACACCCCAGTAGGTACAGAGCTCTTTGTATATTCCTGATATGAACTGCGGACCTCGGTCAGAGAGGATTTGGTCGGGAATTCCGAATCTGGTAAAAACCTCCCTTCGCAGAATTAGAGCAATGGCTGATGCAGTGGCTTTGCGGAGGGGAAACAACTCCACCCAGTGTGTGTAGTAGTCCACTACCACCAATAAAAATTAATTCCGTGTTCCCCGGCTGGGAGGAAAAGGTCCCATGAGGTCAATTCCCAACATTTCATTTGGATGGTTCACCACGGTCTGCTGCATTTTCCCGGCAGGTCTGCCAATGTCTGGTTTGTATTTCTGGCAGACTTCACACTGCTGTACAAACTTCCGGGTATCAACCCACATGCCTGGCCAGTAAACCACCTCTTGTAGTCTTCGATAAGTTTTAAAAACTCCAAGATGGCCACTCATGGGATTGGCATGATAAGCTTGGATTATCTGGTCACACAATGTAGAGGGAATGAAGACGCGATAATGGGTGCTGTGTATTCCATCTCCTCTTGGAGTTTTTCGAAACACTTTATCCTGAATTATGCTATACTTATCATTGAAGCGACTCTTGGAGTCTTCTTCAGACAGACTCTTGTGGATCGCCATGATGGCAGCATCCTTCTGCTGTGCTCTCCATACACTCATCATCCAGAGGAAAGGAATCATCCAGACATTTAGTGGTAGTATAAGTACTGCACAAGGGAGGACAAACATTGGCAGTCTCTGTAATCCAAGAAAGGGCATCTGGTACAACATTCAGTTTTCCTTTGCGATATTCAATGATGTAGTCAAACTTCTGCAGTCTGATAGACCAGCGAACAAGACGGCTGTTGGTCTTGCCTGATGCCAGAACCCACTGCAGAGCAGCATGGTCTGTGACAACGGTGAAGATCTTTGCCTCCAAGTAGTAGCTCCATTTCTCCAAAGCCCAGACCACAGCGAGGCACTCCCTTTCAGTCGTTGAATAATTCCTCTCGGCTGAATTAAGGGTGCGACTTGCATAGGCAAGAACTTCTTCTGTTCCAAGTCCTGTTTGTTGAGCCAAGACTGCTCCAAGTCCTGTTTGACTTGCATCCGTGTACACAATGAAATGAGCATTCAGGTTAGGATGTCCAAGCACTGGAGGAGTAATTAGACTGTTTTTGAGTGCTTCAAATGCACCTTGGCATGCAGGGGTCCATTGGAATTTCACACCTTTCTTCTTAAGGTGGTTGAGGGGTTTGGCTACCTTTGAAAAATCAGGCACAAACCTGTGGTACCATCCAGCCATACCCAGAAACCGCTGAACAGCCTTGAGGGATGTGGGAATTGGGAATTCCTGAATGGCTGCAACTTTGGCTGGATCTGCATGGATACCTTCAGCATTAACCACATGACCAAGGAACTTGAGTTCTGGCAGACAGAAACTACACTTCTTCAAGTTCAAGGTCAAACCTGCAGCCTTTAGTCTGTCGAAGACGGACTGAATGTCTTGCAGATGATCCGCAACAGAGGAGGAGTAGATTATGATGTCATCCAGATAAACAAGACAATTTCTACCCCTCAGATCTCCCAGGACAGTCTCCATCAACCTTTGGAAGGTTGCTGGAGCATTCTTCAAACCAAAAGGCATGACTTTGAAGGAGTACAAACCAGCAGGGGTGACAAAGGCAGTCTTGTCCTGACTAGCGTGATCCATTGACACCTGCCAATAGCCACTGTTCAGATCCAGATTACTAAAGATGGATGCTCCTGCCAGAGATTCCAGTATGTCATTTATGTTTGGTAGAGGGTAGGCATCACTTTCTGTTATGGCATTCGGCTTCCTGTAGTCCACACAGAATCGATATCCACCATCTTTCTTAGGAATCAGGACAACCGGAGAAGCCCATCCGGAAAAAGAAGGTTCCACAATTCCATTCTCCAACATGCTTTTGAGCTGTTCATTGAGAATTGCCAGTTTGGCGGGGGACAGCCTGTAGGGACGCTGCTTAATGGGGACCTCATGCCGGGTATAGATTTTGTGTTTGAAGACGGTTGTACAGCCGAGTGTAAGAGTACAGACCTCACTGTTCACGTCCAACATCTGGGATAGCTGCCACCTTTCATCATCCGACAGACATGCCTGTTGCACCGCTTGTTTGATGTAGAAATCAGCATCAGGTTTGCTTTTGCTCTCGGATAGAAGGGGGGGTACGGCGGTAATCAGGGTGATAGTTGGGTTCTCAGACTTCACTGGTGGAACATGTTTTTGTCTTTGTCTCTTTTTATTTTCTCTGTCTCTTACTTGACCTTGTCCGGACTCTGCATAATGTAGCAGGCTCCAACCTGAAATCAGTGCATTACCAGGTTGAAATGGATGAGGCTGAGAATAGTCAGAGTGCAGCCGATAGGAGGGTTCGGACATCGAGATGGTCAGTCCACTGAAGAACAGGAAGTCTAGGCCAAGGACTACAGCAAATGCAAGGCTTGAATCTGCAAGAATTGCCACAGGAAGGTTAATAGTCTCACCATGCAGTTTTATTATTATACTAATCCATCCCAAGGGGGTGGTAGGTTCTCCATTGGCCAAGTACAATGGTCCCTCCTCCCATGTTCGTAGCTCCTCATGAGGTAATGCCATGTTCTGCCACAGGGCCTCTTGCATCAGGGTGAAAGATGCCCCTGTGTCGATTATGGCCTTCCCTCTCCAGTTCCTAACAGTCAGAGGAACCAATAGTTGTTGCGGAATAGGAATAAGACCGCTAGCTGTGCTGTCTAAAGGCTTCATGGTGGGCATTAAGGCTGACCCAATTGTATGCAAGCCACCACGCCTGTCTAGACTTTCAGTCTTCGGTCCTTTCTGGCCTTTTCCTGAATCCTGACGCTGGACATAGAGCGGGCAAGAATCTGGAGGCTGTTGGACTTTACACCTCCAACACATACAGTAACTGGACTTTTGTCCTGGATCTTGGGTACAAATATCTGAGACGGTTTAGCCTCAGGAGAGTTATGGGTGTACTGGGATGAGGGAACAGGGTTTTTAGTTTGGAGGTGGTGCTTCCAGTCCTTCTCCAACTGAGTCCCAAGACGCACCAGATCATCCACGTTCTGCACACGTTCTCGAAGTTGACTAGCAAGGCGCGGAACCATGTTCTTAAGAAGGAGTTTGACCATCTCCTGCTCAGTAATGTCAGCCTTCCATCTCCTACATAGAACCCGATAGGAGAAGGCAAAGTCCCGTATTGGCTCTGCTTCACCCTGGACTCTGTTACGAACACGTTCCGCCAGTTCATCCCCATAGTCCTCTGAGAGGAAGGCTAAGAGGAATATTTTTTGAAACTCCTCCCAGGTTAACACATGTTCACGGGCTATCTCCCACCAGTCTCTTGCTGTACCATGGAGAACACTGCGGAGGGTGGCAAGAACCTCCATGTCAGTAAGGGGCCGGATAGAAAGAAAATCATTACACTTAGATAAGAAAAACAGTGGATCAACATCATCTTCTGGACTGCCAAAAGTGGGGAAAAGTTGTTTAATAGGGAGGGAACGCTCTAGAGGAGGCATGACAGTGGCAGCTGGAGTTCTGTTGTTTAACAGTATCTTCAGAGGGGTTTTTGTAGTGCTACCTGTTCCTATTCCATTACTGGCCAAACCAGTGGCAGAGGTAAAGCCTGAGGGAGGTGCAGAAGATTTGTCCAGAAGGGAAAAGCACTGCATTACCTCCTGGTGCAGCCCTTCCAGTTGAAGGTCTGTGGCCTTCTGTGCTTTTTCCATCTCATTAACAGTGTCCTTTTGAGTCTGTTCGATCAAAAATCGTAGTTCCCCTGTGAGAGAGTTCATCATGTCCTCCATAACTTCCTTCAGATAAGAACACACTCCCTTCACCACAGAGGCTGACTCCTCTGCTCTCTGTTTTTGTTCCTCCTCAAGAAAGATTATGACTTGATGATGGTTAGTTTCAATTTGTGTTTTGAACCGGTGCAGTTTGCCTTGAATATCCTGCTTCAGGGAATCTTGTAAATATTTCTGTCTCTGAACAATTTGTTGTTGGTTTTCCTCCATTTGACAGGGAAGGTAATCCAACCTCCGCTGCACATCTGTCTGATGAGCCTCCACACATTCACTGAGTTTGTGAATGGCATTCTCCTGCATTGTCAAACTATGATTGGTGTGTGTCCATTGATGTTCCAGTTGTCCAGAGATCACAGAGACACCTCTCCCAGTCTCTCTGGACAGGGTAACCGGAAGGGTTTGAGGGGAGGGTAATGGTGGAGATGTAATAGGTGAGCCAGAAACCTGGGGATTAGGTTCAGTGCTATCCAACTCCATTTGTTCATCGAGTCCTTCCACAATGAAAGAATCCCGAACATGATTACCATCAGGTGTGTCCACATTGACACAGTATGGGGTTCCAACAAAATACATGATTCAACCTTGTGTGGATGGTGTCATGGGTGTTTCTCTTCAAGTCCCTGTTTGGGCGCCAATTCTGTAGCGGTATTTATTAGAGAGGGGTAAAGAAAGATTTTGTTCGGGCGCCAGGCAGGTATTAACCATGCCGAAAGGAAAAGAGTAGAATAGAGAGAACCACTACCAGACCCACACACATCAGCAGAAGAGACTGCCTAGAGTGTAGCCTGTTTACCAGATAGCCAGTGGAGAGAAAAAAGAATACACACCATATAAAACCCACATCACAGCACAGGGGTAACCCAAACAAGAATACCTCATACAATAATACTAATACTAATAATGGCATAGCAATTCAACAGCAACTTCATACAAGAACGAACCCAGTCATCAACATAGGATTTGCAATAATCTGTATTATTTTCTAGTGGATGAGTGCAAAGGGTATGAATGTGGGGGGTGTTCATTGACACAACAAAGGCCTTAAAAATGTCCACAGTCTTCTCTGCCACATGTCATTAGTACACCTCAATACAGTTCACATAACAATACACAACTTGCAAGCAACCTCCCTTTTAACTAAAATGTCCAAATACTTCTGGCAGGGCAATAATAGTCCAGCTCTAATGAACTTCAATAGGAAGTGCATTGGAAAAATAGAGAGTCTGTTGCAGGGTAAAGCACTGGAACGATAGAGGGAAGAGAAAAAGAGAAAGAGAACAAGAGAGATCTTAGCTGTGGTCTTCAGGCGTGCAGGTGTACTGTCTGACTGTCCGATGGTTTGTTGGTTTGTATGTTAAAGCTTCGCAACAATGTTGCTACTAATCCATGCGATCCATAACGGGCGCGGTCCCAAACGAAAACAACCACGACCTAGAGCGATTACACCGATGATTGAGTTAAACACTCTATAAACTACACACGCTGAAAACAAACAAATCTTCTGCAGCACAGCACACACAATCAAACTGTCGCGCCACCAAAGAGTCCCTCCCCAAAGAGCTGAACGAGCTCTCTTTATTTCCTCCTTCCTTACTGCTCATGCGCTCATAAAGTGGCAGTGCACGGTGAAGGCTCCGTGCAGATTTCGCCACACACTTATGTTAGCATTTTAGGACTATAAACATTATTTTACTCAGCATAGAGTGTGTATGAAATTACACATCACAATATTAAAACAGTGTGACTGTTTTGGAATTAAATGTTCTGTATATTTTTCTTAAACATCCTCTGTATTGTGTGCTTATTGTTTAACCATTGATATATTCTAGGGACCATTTTGAGATCTTATGGTATAATGCTGGCATGTCCATATTTTTGGGAGAAATTACACTGGTCACTCAAAATAAGGATTTATAAAGTTGAATAAATAGCACATTTTAGATGAGGCCAATTAACTCATGATTAGTAAATGTTTTATAAGGACCAATATTAAACTTCCAATTAACTAAATTATTAATCATTAGTAAATACATTATTTATTTATTTAATTTTTATTTCACCTTTATTTAACCAGGTAGGCTAGTTGAGAACAAGTTCTCATTTGCAACTGTGACCTGGCAAAGATAAAGCATAGCAGTGTAAACAGACAACAACACAGAGTTACACATGGAGTAAACAATAAACAAGTCAATAACATAGTAGAAAAAATTATAACATATATACATTGTGTGCAAAAGGCATGAGGAGGTAGGCAATAAATAGGCCATAGGAGTGAATAATTACAATTTAGCAGATTAACACTGGAGTGATAAATGATCAGATGAACATGTGCAGGTAGAGATACTGGTGTGCAAAAGAGCAGAAAAGTAAATAAAATAAAAACAGTATGGGGATGAGGTAGGTAAATTGGGTGGGCTATATACCGATGGACTATGTACAGCTGCAGCGATCGTTTAGCTGCTCAGATAGCAGATGTTTAAAGTTGGTGAGGGAGATAAAAGTCTCCAACTTCAGAGATTTTTGCAATTCGTTCCAGTCGCAGGAAGCAGAGAACTGGAAGGAAAGGCAGCCAAATGAGGTTTTGGCTTTAGAGATGATCAGTGAGATACACTTGCTGGAGCACGTGCTACGGGTGGGTGTTGCCATCGTGACCAGTAAACTGAGATAAGGCGGAGCTTTACCTAGCATAGACTTGTTTTAAAAGTTGTTGATCAATGTGTGAATAACTAGGTAACTAACATTTACAAATGTGGGAATAATTATTAATAAATGATGAATAAACTATTTACTGATCCATTATAAATGCTGTATTACATGGAGTTATCATAAAGTGTGAATGAAAAGGCATGTTCGCACTTTCATACTATTTGTTGAAGTTTACAAGGTAGACTAGCCAAAGGACATGTACTAAAGATGAATGCCTTTTGCATTGTACATTTTTTTTCCTTTAGGGTTTTATCACATATATAGTGCTTCTCAGTATCCACTACATACTGTACTTCAAAGCAATGGTACACTGTTAGAAAAAAGGGTTCCAAAAGGGTTCTTTGGGGAGGGATAGGGTTCTACCAAGAACTGTTTTGATCAGAAGAACCCTATTTGGAATACAAGGATTCTTTGTAAGGCAAAGGGTTCTTCACACCCTGATGTGTTTTACCTGTCTTTGTGCTTGTCTCCACCCCTCTCCAGGTGTCACCCATCTTCCCCATTATCCCCAGTGTATTTATACCTGTGTTCTCTGTTTGTCTGTTGCCAGTTCGTTTTGTTTCGTCAAGCATACCAGCGTTTTTCCCTTGCTCCTGTCTTTCTCAAATTCCTGTTTTCTAGCTTTCCCGGTTATTGACCATTCTGTCCGCCCTGACTATGTGACTGCCTGCCGTTCTGTACCTTGTCACACCACCCTGGATTACTAACCTCTGCCTACCCTGACCCTGAGCCCGGCTGCCATTCTGTTCCCTTGACCTGTTGTTTAACTGCCCCCCTGTTTTTGTAATAAACTTTTGTTAATTCAAAACTGTCTGCATCTGGGTCTTCTCCTGAGCCTTGATAAGGAACTTTAACATCATAATAACCATTTTTGGAAGAAAGGGTTCTTTGATGATTCTTTGGAAGGCAAGAAGGGTTCTACATAGAACCAGTGGTGTAAAGTACTTACAGTTGAAGTCAGAAGTTTACATACACTGTAGCCATATATATTTAAACTCAGTTTTCCACAATTCTTGACATTTAATCCTCATAATAATTCCCTGTCTTAGGTCAGGATCACCACTTTATTTTAAGAATGTGAAATGTCAGAATAATAGTAGAAATAATAATATATTTCAGCTTTTATTTATTTAATCGCAATCCCAGTGGGTCAGACGTTTACATACACTCAATTAGTATTTGGTAGCATTGCCTTTAAATTGTTAAACATGGGTCAAATGTTTTGGGTAGCCTTTGACAAGCTTCCCACAATAAGTTGGGTGAATTTTGTCCCATTCCTCCTGACCAAGCTGGTGTAACTGAGTCAGGTTTGTAGGCACACGCTTTTTCTGGCCTACAAACCTGACTCAGTTACACCAGCTCTGTCAGGAGGAAGGGGACAAAATTCACCCAACTTGCTCACACTCGCTTTTTCTGTTCTGCCCACAAATGTTCTATATGATTGAGGTCAGCGCTTTGTGATGGCCACTCCAATACATTCACATTGTTGTCCTTAAGCCATTTTGCCACAACTTTGGAAGTATACTTGGGGTCATTGTCCATTTGGAATACCCATTTGCGACAAACCTTTAACTGATTTCTTGAGATGTTGCTTCAATATATCCACATAATTTTCCTGCCTCATAATGTCATCTATTTTGTGAAGTGCACCAGTCCCTCCTGCAGCAAAGCAGGAGGGACTGGGATGTGTTCTTCGGCTTGCAAGCCTCCCCCTTATTCATCCAAACATAATGATGGTCATTATGGCCAAACAGTTCTATTTTTGTTTCATCAGACCAGAGGACATTTCTCTAAAAAGTACGATCTTTGTCCCCATGTGCAGTTGCAAACCGTAGTCTGGCTTTTTTATGGCGGTTTTGGAGCAATGGCTTCTTCCTTGCTGAGCGGCCTTTCAGGTTATGTTGATATAGGACTCGTTTTACTGTGGATATACATACTTTGGTACCTGTTTCCTCCATCATCTTCACAAGGTCCTTTGCTGCTGTTTTGGGAATGATTTGCACTTTTCGCACCAAAGTATTTTCATCTCTAGGAGACGTATCTCCTTCCTGAGCTGTATGACGGTTGCGTTATCCCATGGTGTTTATACTTGCGTCCTATTGTTTGTACATATGAACATGGTACCTTCAGGCATTTGGAAATTGCTCCCAAGGATGGTCTTGGGTGATTTCTTTAGATTTTCCCATGTCAAACAAAGAGGCACTGAGTTTGAAGGTAGGCCTTGAAATACATCCACAGGTACACCTCCAATTGACACAATGGATATCAATTAGCCCAACAGAAGCGTCTAAAGCCGTGACATCATTTTCTGGAATTTTCCAAGCTGTCACGAATACCACCGAAGGTGGCTCCCCTTCCTGCTCGGGTGGTGCTTGGCGGTCGTCGTCGCCGGTCTATTAGATGCAACCGATCTCTTCTTCCTTTTCGTTTGTTTTTGTCTAATTGTTTTCACCTGTTCCTTGTTGGGGTTTTGGGATGGGTGTTATTTAAGTTTTGCCCGCTGGTGTTTGTGCGGGCTTGTTGTGTTTGTTACGTTTGTGGTTTTGGGTGTTCGCTGTATGGGTTTGTGTAACTAGGTTTTGGGTTTGTTTTGCACCTGTGTTTTAGGGCATTCACCCATGTTTGGACCTGTTACTTTGTTAAGGACATTAAAGCGTTTTTTCCCGTTTACTTTGCTCTCTGCGTTTGACTCCTCACCCATCACTCACCCACCATTACACAAGCTGTGTAAAGGAAAAGTCAACTTAGTGTATGTAAACTTCTGACCCACTGGAATTGTGATACAGTGAATTATAAATTAAATAATCTGTCTGTAAACAATTGTTGGAAAAATTACTTGTGTCATGCACAAAGTAGATGTCCTAACCGACTTGCCAAAACTATAGTTTGTTAACAAGAAATTTGTGGAGTGGTTGAAAAACGAGATTTAATGACTCTAACCTAAGTGTATGTAAACATACTTTAAAGTACTACTTAAATAGTTTTTTGGGGTATCTGTACTTTGCTAATTATATTTTTGCCAACTTTTACTTTTACTGGGAAAGGGCAGTGTAGAGGGCGATTGCGTCATTTGTGGATCTGTTGGGGCGGTATGTGAATTGGAGTGGGTCTAGGGTATCCTGGAGGGTGTTGTTGATGTGATCAATGACCAGCCTTTCAAAGCACATCATGTCTAACGACGTGAGTGCTACCGGGCAGTAATCATTTAGGCAGGAATTTTGTGCTTTTGCATGTCCATTGCTTGGTTGATACCTTTTGTGCTACACAAAGATAGATAACATACCGTTTTCTAAACAAATCCAATCTGTTAGTAATTGGATGCATTGCACCCATTACTGAGATGGTTGTTTCAGTTTAGATGACTGAGTTAGTCTCAGTATTCAGTCTCCCATACCCTGGCAGTTATTCTGAATGCAGGTTGTGGGTGATTAACAAGTCCACTTGTTGTATATTCCAACTCTGGCTGAATTCCAATAGAAATTACACATCACTTTGCAAGCCAGCATAATGTGACTTGCAGGCTTAATGTGGCTTCTACACCAGAAGATTCCTAACAACACTGTGTCAGTATATAATTAGGCCCTCAAATACGGCCATATGATATATGTAATGTATTGTCACAAATAATTAAATTGTAAAGGCTAATAAGGCTGGAGGAACCATTCACAGAGAGTTCTAGAAAGAACATTTAGATGATAAAATGATTTTTGGTAGATCCCTTCATATAGGGTTCTAGGTAGAGCCATATACAGGGTGTTCTTTGAATAACCCCACATAGAGGTTATAGATAGAATCCTCTGCAAAGGGTTCTACCCAGCACCAAAAAGGGTTCCCCTATGGGGAAAAGCCGAAGAACCCTAAGTAGAATCTAAGTAGAACCATATAGGTATAGCACCTTTTTTTTCTAAGAGTGTACAATATTTGCACCCTATTTTCACTCCTCAAACTGGACTCAACCTGAAATCCATCACATGCAATGACTGTGCCACAGGGTTTAGGTTTTAATAAGATTGAGTTATGAATCTCCAACAGCCTATCCTTGGAAGGTAATGGATGGTGGTGTGCAATACTGCCTCAGACGGAAATCACAACTCTTACTTTTTAATGAGGTCTCAAGAGTTGCTCTCCATAAAACATATTCTCGCCCTCAGATACATTTCCTACCACCTCAGCATTGTCCACAGGCTGTTCTGGGCTGTGCTGGGCCAACACTTGTGTATTCGTCATCCTCACTCTTGGATTAATATCCTTATTTATTTGCTGAGCTTAGAGATTGCATGGGAAATGTCAGCACTTGGCTTGTTTGGTCGGTTTTACATATTTCATGCTTCTATAATACATATGTAACACAGACAGTACCAATGCAGCTTATGTATTCAATCCCTTATATATGAATTTAACATTTAATATAGTAGAAGTGTTGCATCTCTGAGCAACATTTGACTGTAAAATAGAATACTGTAGAATATCGTCAACTTCATTGAACAGTTCTCACACATCCACATAGACACCCAGCTTTTACATTCTCATGTGATAATTGTGGCATATAGATTCATTGACATTTCTATACCATGGGTGAACCATAAGCACAACAATGCAACAATGTTGTAGACCCAGAGTACCAAACGCTTAATGCAGGCAGACATACACAACACTGAAATGTGATAAAGCTGTAATTGATCTACAAATGATACACTTATGATGTTCTAAATCACTCTTCATATCGAAATTCAAATTGCTTTGGGAGTGAATTGAACAGCTGCTTTATGCGTCTTCACAATCATAGATAATAGACTGAATTGTGATTACGTTTTTTCACATTTTAGCTGAGTTGAACCAAGAGAATGTACTAATGAGTCTTTCATAGGGTATACAGTGCATTCAGAAATTGTTCAGACCCCTTCACTTGTTTCACATTTTGTTACATTACAGCCTTATTCTAAAATTGATTAAATCGTTTTTCCCCCTCATCAATCTACACATGGATGGGGAGCATTGCTGCACAGCTATTTTCAGGTCTCTCCAGAGATGTTTGATCGGGTTCAAGTCCAGGCTCTTGCTGGGCCACTCAAGGACATTCAGAGATTTGTCCCAAAGCCATTGCTGCATTGTTTTGGCTGTGTGCTTAGGGTCATTGTCCTGTTGGAAGGTGAACCACCCCAGTCTGAGGTCCTGAGCACACTGGAGCAGGTTAACATCAAGGTTCTCTCTGTACTTTGCTCTGTTCATCTTTCCCTCGATCCTGACTAGTTTCCCTGTCGCTGAAAAACAGCCCCAGAGTATGATGCTGCCACCACCATATTTCACCTTAGGTATGGTGCCAGATTTCCTCCAGATGTGACGCTTGGCATTGAGGCCAAAGAATTCAATCTTGTTTTCATCAGACCAGAGAATCTTGTCCTTTAGGTGCCTTTTGGCAAACTCCAAGTGGGCTGTCATGTGCCTTTTACTGAGGAGTGACTTCCTTCTGACCATTCTACCATAAAGGCCTGATTGGTGGAGTGCAGCAGAGATGGTTGTCCTTCTGGAACATTCTCCCATCTCCACAGAAGAACTCTGGAGCTCTGTTAGAGTGACCATCGGGGACTTCGTCACCTCACTGACCAAGTCCCTTCTCCCCCGATTGTTAAGTTTGGCCAGGAGACCAGCTCTAGGAAGAGTCTTGGTGGTTCCAAACGTCTTCCATTTAAGAATGATGGACGCCACTGTGTTCTCGGGGACCTTCAATGCTGCAGAAATGTTTTGGTACCCTTCCCCAGATCTGTACCATGATGTAACCCTGTCTTGGAGCTCTAGGACAATTGTTTTGACCTCTGGCTTGGTTTTTGCTCTGACATGAAGTGTCAACCATGGGACCTTATATAGACAGGTATGTGCCTTTCCAAATCATGTCCAATCAATTGAATTTACCACCGGTGGACTCCAATCAAATTGTAGAAACATCTCAAGGATAATCAATGTAAACAGGATGCACCTGAGCTCAATTTCAAGTCTCATAGCAAAGGGTCTGAATAGTTACGTAAAAAGTTTTTTTTATTTTTAGTACATTTGCCAACATTTCTAAAAATCTGTTTTCGTTTTGTCATTTTAGGTTATTGCTGAAAAAAATAATTGAATCAATTTTAGAATAAGGCTATAATGTAACAAAATGTGGAAAAGGTTAAGGGGTCTGAATACTTTCTGAATGCACTGTACATTGTATGACCTGTGCTTGTGTATATGTTTACAAGCACTGCTGTTCCTTCCAAATTCCTCCTCTGGTGTATCTGCATAGGTGAAACAGTATATTACGTTCCAAAACTTCCCCTCCTATGAATTCACGTCTTATTAGTACGATGTCCTTGCTACCATCATAGTGGAGCACACCACTCAACACTTCCAGCCAATGGTATACCAGGTTGGTCTTAAGTTAGCGCTTTTACTCAGAGGTCAGTGAGGGCTTGTGAGAGGGCAATGACTAAGGGAAAAACATCCAGTTTGCATCGAGTGCTTATAGAGGGGATCAGAGTATTAATGAGTTTGTGATTGCATTCTCTTAATTTGATTTGACACTTGCTTGTCAATGTTTTTTTTTTTTTTTTTTTTTTACATGTCAGCGAGATCTGTTTCCACTTTGCAACTATTTGGGGTAAATTCTAAACGTGTTGGGTAGTTGACAACAAAAAATACTTGTTATTGAAGAGGTGGAAGAGAAATAAACAGAACTCATGATTGACTTGATATTGCTTCCTCTCAAAATTAAAGCATAATCACTGGAATAACAGTGTTGCCTCAGGTGGTGAAAGGCGTCCAGAAAAACAGCACATGAGATGTATATTGGATGCAATTGCAGAGGAACATAAATGCCCCTCAGAACAAATAGATGAATATGTAGAATGTGAAATGGCTACGACACCATTTTTTATGTTTTTTTTGTTGTTGCTAAGATTAAATCCTCAACTGATTATGTGAGAATGTCATTACATGGATGAGCGAACAACAGAAGAAATTAAAGTTTTGTCAATGTTATTCCGAATCAGTTCCCCCCATGGGTACCCATATGCCTCTGCATGCCTTGGTTTTCAAGGGTACAGTTAAGCAATAAGGCACGAGGGGGTGTGGTATGTGGCCAGTATACCACGGCTAATGACTGTTCTTAGGCACAACGCATCGCGGAGTGGACACAGCCCTTAGCCGTGGTATATTGGCCAGACACCACAAACCCCAGAGGTACCTTATTGCTATGAAAAACTGGTTACTAATGTAATTAGAGCAGTAACAACACATGTTTTGTCATACCCGTGGTATACGGTCTGATATACCACAGCTGTCAGCCAATCAGCATGCAGGGCTCGAACCACCCATTTTCTAATCTCTGATATACTGTTGTTTTGTATTAGAATCTGTTTTCAATCGACTAGCTGTAGGGCTAGGGTCCTTTTTTTCTCAATTTCCGCCTGACTGACGTGCCCAAAGTAAACTGCCTGTTGCTCAGGCCCTGATGCCAGGATATGCATATAATTGGTACCATTGGAAAGAAACAACTTTGACGTTTGTATAAATGTTAAAATAATGTAGGAGACTATAACACAATAGATATCGTAGGAGAAAATCCAAAGAAAAACCAATCAGATTATTTTTTTGAGAGCCCATGCTCTTACAATTGAAAGTATAGGGAAATAATGAATTCTACCTCCAGTGATGCAATTCCTATGGCTTCCACAATGTGTCAGCAGTCTATGTTCAAGGTTTCAGGCTTGTAACTTCCAAAACTAGTAAGATATAGGAGTTTTAGTACAGGGACACACTCTTGGAAATTCATGTTGGGGCACGCAATGAAGACAAGACGCAACTCCTAATATCGGTTTCCTTTTGAACATACTTCTTTCCGTATGAAATATTGTAGTTTGATTACATTTTAGGGAATCTGAGGAGTCAATAAAAACCTATTTTGACTTGTTTAAAAAAAAATTCAGCAGTAGATTTTCGGATTTCTTTCTCTGCATGTTGAACGAGTGGTTTACTCAAATCGATGGTGCCAACTAAACAGACTTTTTGTGATATAAAGAAGGATTTTATCTAACAAAACGACACTACATGTTATAGCTGGGACCCTTTGAATGACAAATCAGAGGAAGATTTTCTAAAAGTAAGTGAATTGCTTTTGTGAATTTATGAAACCTGTGCAAGTGGAAAAATGTTTTGATGTGGGGCGCCATCCTCAAACAATCGCATGGCATGCTTTCGCTGTAACGGCTACTGTAAATTGGACAGTGCAGTTAGATTAACAAGAATTTAAGCTTTCAACCGATATAAGACACTTGTATGTACAGTTAGTCGAAGGTTTGCATACACCTTAGCCAAACACATTTAAACTCAGTTTTTCACAATTCCTGACATTTAATCATAGTAAAAAGTCCCTGTCTTAGGTCAGTTAGGATCACCACTTTATTTTAAGAATGTGAAATAGTTGAGAGAATGATTCATTTCAGCTTTTATTTCTTTAATCACATTCTCAGTGGG
The DNA here is from genome assembly GCF_013265735.2 of Oncorhynchus mykiss. NCBI lineage: Eukaryota > Metazoa > Chordata > Actinopteri > Salmoniformes > Salmonidae > Oncorhynchus > Oncorhynchus mykiss. The sequence continues at coordinate 25,275,285 of NC_048579.1, forward strand.
TCAGAAGTTTACATACACTCAATTAGTATTTGGTAGCATTGCCTTTAAATTGTTTAATTAACTTGGGTTAAACGTTTTGGGTAGCCTTCCACAAGCTTCCCACAATAAGTTGGGTGAATTTTGACCCATTCCTCCTGACAGAGCTGGAGTAACTGAGTCAGGTTTGTAGGCCTCCTTGCTCGCACACGCCTTTTCAGTTCTGCCCACAAATGTTCTATAGGATTGAGGACAGGGCTTTGTGATGGCCACTCCAATACCTTGACTTTGATGTCCTTAAGCCATTTTGCCACAACTTTGGAAGTATGCTTGGGGTCATTGTCCATTTGGAAGACCCATTTGCGACCAAACTTTAACTTCCTGACTGATGTCTTGAGATGTTGCTTCAATATATCCACATCATTTTCCGTTCTCATGATGCCATCTATTTTGTGAAGTGCACCAGTCCCTCCTGCAGCAAAGCACCCCCACAACATGATGCTTCACAGATGGGATGGTGTTCTACGGCTCGCAAGCATCCCCCTTTTCCTCCAAACCTAACGATGGCCATTATGGCCAAACAGTTCTATTTTTGTTTCATCAAACCAGAGGACATTTCTCCAAAAAGTACGATCTTTGTCCCCATGTGCATTTGCAAACCTTAGTCTGGCTTTTTTATGGTCGTTTTGGAGCAGTGGCCTCATCCTTGCTGAGCGGTCTTTCAGGTTATGTCGATATAGGACTCGTTTTACTGTGGATGTAGTTACTTTTGTACCTGTTTCCTCCAGCATCTTCACAAGGTCCTTTGCTGTTGTTCTGGAACGGATTTGCACTTTCCCCACCAAAGTAAATTAATCTCTAGGAGACAGAACGCGTCTCCTTCCTGAGCGGTATGGCGCTGCGTGGTCCCATGGTGTTTATACTTGCGTACTATTGTTTGTACAGATGAACGTGGGACCTTCAGGCGTATGGATTTCACATGACTGGGAATACAGATATGTGTCTGTTGATCAGAGATACCTTAAAAACAGTAGGGTTGTGGATCAGAAAACCAGTCAGTATCTGGTGTAACCACCATTTTTCTCATGCAGCACGACACACCTCCTTCACATAGAGTTGATCAGGCTGTTGATTGTGGCCTGTGGAATATAGTCTCACTCCTCTTCAATGGCTGTGCGAAGTTGCTGGATATTGGCGGGAACTGGAACATGCTGTCATACATGTTGATACAGAGCATCCCAAACATGCTCAATGGGTGACATGTCTGGTGAGAAATGTCTGGCCATGAAAGAACTGGATAATTTAAATATTGTGATATGGGCCCTGAATTCTCATTCCGAAACATGAGGTGATGGTGGCAGAAGAATGTCAAGACAATGGGCCTCAGGATCTCATTATGGTATCTATGTGGATTCAAATTGCCATTGATAAAATGCAATTGTGTTTGTTGTCCGTAGCTTATGCCTGTCCATACTATAACCCCACCGTCACCATGGGGCACTCTGTTCACAACGTTGACATCAGCAAACCCCTCTCCCACACAACGCCATACACACTGTCAGCCATCTTCCTGGTACAGTTGAAACCGGGAGTCATCCATGAAGAGCACACTTCTCCAGCATGCCAGTGCCCATTGAAGGTGAGCATTTTCCCACTGAAGTTAGTTACGATGCCAAACTGCAGTCAGGTTAAGACCCTGGTGAGGATGACGAGCACGCAGATGAGCTTCCCTGAGATGGTTTCTGACAGTTTGTGCTGCTCAGAACAGCCTCAATTATTTGTGGCACGGACTCTACAAGGTGTTGAAAGCATTCCACAGGGATGCTGGCCCATGTTGACTGAAATGCTTCCGAGAGTTGTCAGGTTGGCTGGATGTCCTTTGGGTGGTGGACCATTCTTGATACACAAACTCTTGAGCGTATAAAACCCAGCAGCGTTGCAGTTCTGGGCACAAACTTGCGCACCTGGCACCTACTACCAAAGGCACTTCAAACTTTTGTATTGCCCATTCACCCTCTGAAAGGTACACACACAATCCATGTCTCAATTGTCTCAAGCCTTAAAAATCCTTCTTTATTAACCTGTGTCCTCCCCTTCACATAAGTGACATCAATAAGGGATCATAGCTTTCACCTGGATTCGCCTGGTCAGTCTTTATCATGGAAAGAGCTGATGTTCTTAATGTTTGTATACTCAGTGTATTTATGGTATTTTCTGTCATCATTTTGACAGGTACTGACTGTATACATGGCATATCTGTATTTTCTCAGTACATTCAACATATGAACCTATATTGATACCAGATATGCTTATTTTGGCTGAGGTCCATATCCAGATATTGATATGCTTGTTTTTCTTTCATGCAAAAATCTTTTTTGGATTCCCTCTGGATAAAAAAGCAAGTTAAAAGCACTGTAAATAGTAGCCTAGCAACAAGAATCAATTATTTTTTGCTGTGGAATTCCAACTGTCATTTTTTAATTTGGGCGCTAAAAACGATTATGCAAATGTTGTGTAGTTGAACTGACAACTGGAGAAACAAAGAAGTGAGAATCTGTTCAGAAAATACCTAAAAGTAGTTAACGCTAAAGTTAGTAGCTAATTTGAGATGTTTTCTTTAGCTTCTTAACTACAATCAAGAACATTAGCTAATTTGGCCAGCAGACAGTAGGGCTAGCTAGCTAGCTATGCTTGATAGGGGGTTAAAGCTAACTGGTAGACTAGCTAGCTAACAAATAACGAAATTGCCTTTTTTGTTGTTGTTGTCAAGCCTCAATGTTTTTTTCAGAATTGGATCCTTTGTTCGGACCCACCTGGTCAACTTATTCCCGAGGCTGATCCAAAACATAGCCGGCGGAGAAGAGATATTCGGAGTGGACTTCTAGTCTGACTCAGGAGGTGCACACATCATCTTCCGCTTACAAGTATATTACTCGCTAATGTTTGGTCTCTCGATAATAAAGTAGACAAGCTCAGGGAGAGAATCTCCTTCCAGAGAGACATCAGGGATTGTAACATACTCTGTTTCACGGAAACATGGCTCTCTCTGGATATACTGTTTTTGTCCATCCAGCCAGCTGGGTTCTCAGTATATTGCGCAGACAGGAATAAAGAACTCTCCGGGAAGAAGAAAGGTGGGGGTGTATGTTTTATGATTAACCACTCATGTTGTGATTGTGATAACATACAGAAACTCAAGTACTTTTTTTCACCCAACCTAGAATACCTCACAATCAAATGCTGACTGTGTTACCTCCCAAGAGAATTCTCTTCAGTTATAGTCACAGCCGTGTGTATTCCCCCTCAAGCTGATACCATGACGGCCCTCAAAGAACTTCACTGGACTTTATTCAAACTGGAAACCACATATCCTGAGGCCGCATTTATTGTAGCTGGGGATGTTAACAAAGCAAATTTGAGGAAAACTTGACCAAAGTTTTATCAACACATTGACTGTAGTACTCGCGCTGTTAAAACACTCGACCACTGGTACTCCAACTTCCGGGATGTCAACAAGGCTCTCCCCCACCCTCCCTTCGGAAAATCTGATCACGACTCCATTTTGCTCTTCCCTTTCTATAGGTAGAAACTCAAACAGGAAGTACCCTTGCTAAGGACTATTCAACGCTGGTCTGACCAATCGGAATCCAAGCCTCAAGATTGTTTTGATCAAGCGGTCTGGGATTTGTTTCCGGGTAGCCTCTGGGAATAACATTGACGAATACATGGATACGCTGACTGAGTTTTTCAGGAAGTGTATAGGAGATGTTGTGCCCACTGACCATAGAAACCTACTCAAACCAGAAACTGTGGATAGATGGCAGCATTCCTGCAAAACTGAAAGCGCAAACCACCGCATTTAACCATGGCAAGGTGACTGGGAATATGGCCCGAATACAAACTGTGTAGTTAATCCCTCCATAAGGCAATTAAAAACAGGCAAAACATCAGTATAGAGACAATGTGCAGTCGAAATTCAATGACTTAGACACGAGCTGTATGTGACAGGGTCTACAGACAATCACGGTCTACAAAGGGAAAACCAGCCACATCGCGGACACCAACGTCTTGCTTCCGGACAAGCTAAACACCTTCTTTGCCCGCTTTGAGGATAACACAGTGCCACCGACGCAGCCCGCTACCAAGGACTGTGGGATCTACTTCTCCATGGAGTAAGACATTTAAACGTGTTAACCCGAGCAAGGCTGCCGGCCCAGAAAGTACCCCTAGCCGCGTCCTCAGAGCATGTGCAGACCAGCTGGTTGAAGTGTTTACAGACATATTCAATCTCTCCCTATCCCAGTATGCTATCCCCACTTGCTTCAAGATGTCCACCATTGTTCCTGTACCCAAGAAAGTAATAATTACTATATTAATAATTAATAATTATTATAAAAACTGAATTAAATGACTATTGCCCCGTAGCACTCACTTCTGTCATCATGAAGTGCTTTGATAGGCTAGTTAAGGATCATATCACCTCAACCTTACCTTACCTGACACCCTAGACCCAGTTCCATTTGCTTACCACCCCAATAGATCCACAGGACAAGAGGAATACATATGTAAGAATGCTGTCCACTATAGCTCAGCATTCAACACCATAGTACCCTCCAAGCTTATCATTAAGCTTGAAGCCCTGGGTCTGAACCCCATCCTGTGCAACTGGGTCCTGGACTTCCTGACGGGCTGCCCCCAGGTGGTGAAGGTAGGACACAAAACCTCCGCTTCGCTGATCCTCAACAAATCCTGTACTCCCTGTTCACCCATGACTGCGTGGCCATGCACGTCTCCAACCCAATCATCAAGTTTGCAGAAGAAACAACAGTAGTGGGCCTGATTACCAACAATGACGAGACAGCCGACAGAGAGGAGGTGAGGGGCCCGGGAGTTTGGTGCCAGGAAATTAACCTCTCACTCAATGTCGACAAAACCAAGGAGCTGATCATGGACATCAGGAAACAGCAGAGGGGGCACCCCTCTATCCACACCGACGGAACCGCAGTGGAGCAGGTGTAAAGCTTCAAGTTCCTCGGCGTACACATCACTGACGATCTGAAATGGTCCACTCACACAGACAGTGCCTCTTCAACCTCAGGAGGCTGAATAAATTTAGCTTGGCACCTAAAACCCTCACAAACTTTTACAGATGCACGATTGAGAGCATCCTGTCGGGCTGTATAAGCGCCTGGTACGCCAACTGCACTGCCCGCAACCGCAGGGCTCTCCAGAGGGTGGTGCAGTCTGCCCAATGCATCACCGGGGGCAATCTACCTGCCCTCCAGGAAACCTACAGAACCCGACATCACAGGAAGGCCAGAAAGATCATCAAGGAGAACAACTACCCGAGCCACTGCCTGTTTATCATCCAGAAGGTGAGGTCGGTAAAGCTGGGACTGAGAGTCTGAAAAACAGCTTCTATCTCAAGGCCACCAGACTGTTAAAATAGCCACCACTAGGCGGTTTCCACCCGGTTATGTAACCCTGCACCTAAAAGGTTGCTGCCCCATAAACATAGACTTGAAATCACTGGCCACTTTAATACTGTTTACACATTTTAGCTTTACTCATCTCAAATGTATATACTGTATTCTATTCTACTGTATTTTAGTCTAGGCCACTCGGACATTGCTCATCCTAATATTTATATATTCCTTAACCCCATTCTTTTACTTTTATGTTGTGTGTATTGTTATGAATTGTTAGATATTACTGCACTGTTGGAACAAGAAACACAAGCATTTCACTACACCAGCAATAATATCTGCTGAACATGTTTATGTGGCAAATACAATTTGATTTGATTTTAGCTAGCATAGTTAGCTTGTTCCAGTTAGTTTTCTCGTCATGAATGAAGCAGGTAGAGTTGCTACCTTGTGGTATGGTTATGTTAAATGACATCGCCAGGATCAACACAGACTGCTGGTGCAGTTGTGGCAATTGAGGAATGCCGCAAATGAGGAATGTCTGTACTTCATATAATTAGAATATGTTGATGAGGAGCACTTAGTTTGCTTTTGTGACCTTGGGGATATTGCTGCCCGCATACGGTCTGGTATCCTGGTGGAACGCACCCCTGTTCCAGCTGGACCAAATGAAAAGTTATCTAACGAGTAAGTAGCTAAACTTTACTTTAATGAAAGATCACATCATAAACCTCTATGAACTGGGGCTTTAGTGGGTTTTATGTTTTCACATTAGCCCAAAACACGATATAGCCTATGTTAATTTATCACAATGGTTTCTGGATATTCCATTCTGCAATGTAAGATGCAACAATGTATATTGCAAGATACCTCCGCACACTTGCTTTGCCTGATCACCGACAACAATGAGACAGCATATAGGGAGGAGGTCAGAGACCTGGCAGCGTGCCAAGATAACAACCTCTCCCTCAACGTGATCAAGATGAAGGATATGATTGTGGACTACAGGAAAAGGAGGACCGAGCATGCTCCCATTCTCATCGACAGGGCTGTAGTGGAGCAGGTTGAGAGCTTCAAGTTCCTTGGTGTCCACATCACCAACAATCTGTCACGATCAAAACACACCAAGACAGTCCTGAAGAGGGCACGACAACGCCTATTCCCCCCCAGGAGACTTAAAATATTTGGTATGGGTCCTCAGATCCTCAAAAAGCTCTACAGCTGCACCATTGAGAGCATCCTGACTGGTTGCATCACCGCCTGGAATGGCAACTGCTCTGCCTCCGACCGCAAGGCACTACAGAGGGTAGTGCGTACAGTACATCACCAGTACATCACTGGTGCCAATCTTCCTGCCATCCAGGACTTCTATGCCAGACAGAGGAAGGCCCTAAAAATTGCCAAAGACTCAGCAACCCAAGTCATAGACTGTTCTCTCTGCTACCGCACGGCAAGCAGTACCGGAGCCCCAAGTCTAGGTCCAAAAGGCTTCTTAACAGCTTCTACCCCCAAACCATTAGACTCCTGAACAGGAGATCAAATGGCAGCCCAGACTATTTGCATTGTCATCCCCCACCCCCATCCCTCTTTTACGCGTCTAACCTGTGCCTCTGCACATTGACTCTGTACCGGTACACCCTCTACATAGCCTCGCTACTGTTATTTTATTGTTGCTCTTTAATTATTTATTATTTTTCTATTTTCTTTTTTTCTTCTTTTACATGTTATTTGTATTTATTTTTTAAATTCGGTTAATTTTAGGAAATACTTTCTTAACACTTATTTTTCTTAACTGCATTGTTGGTTAAGGATTTCACAGTAAGGTTGTATTTGGTGAATGTGACAAACACAATTTGATTTGACTTGTTGCTTTCTCTTCTCAAATGCGCCTTTGTGTTTTGGCACTGCGCCAGATCCAGTCCATGAAAACATGGTAGCAACAGCTGTATCTTTTGGTATACTTCGGTCTCCTTTAACCCAGCATTTTTTAGAGTGTAAGCTACTATATGCAGAATGGTTCTGTCTTATTCTTTTTCTCTATCCCTCTTGCACACACTCACTCACGAGCGAGATGTTTTTATGTCTAATTATATTAATTATGTTGGCTTATTGAAGCAGAGGCTGTGGATATACTAGAACACACATTAACACTGGCTGTGACTATTTACTCCCTGCGTTCCTTGTAGCTATAGAGCAGTTGAGTGTGGTGCAGTGCCACGTTAACCCTGAGTGAACTTGTGGCAGTCTGCCATGCACTGAGTCTCTCTCCACTTCTCTCCCTTCTCCCCCTGCCCCCTCCTCTCTTCCTTTTTCCAAGACCCACAGCACAAAACTGTCGGACATAAGCACCACTGACAAAGAAGATGAGAATGAAGCAAAACATTCCATCTCCCTCAGAATGAGTCAAATAGAGCTCTGTATACAGCCTCCATGCAAACATTTGTGCATGTTTATATTCTGAATTGTATTTGCTAGCAGTGTGTTAGTACTGTATGTTTCTGGCTGTATAATTGACAGGCACGACAGCTTGTCTCTAAATGTTGCTCAAGGTGCACTCTATCCATGCTTGACTTCCCGTTGTCTGTGCCTCAAAGTGTAACCATCCCTCGTAGGACCTCTTTTTTTAAGAGGAAGGAGATTTGGTAGCTTTGGGGTGGTTTTTACCCCAACTGAACAGGAACCTGACTAAGGATAATACCATTCAGTGATGCAGTACGGCTGTCTGTGTTGTTGTGTACAACACCATTGATTAACTTATTTCCTGACTAATGGCCACTTCCCCTCCCTAAGAGAAGAAAGTGAATCTCTGTCAGATACTTCACCCTCTCCGCCTCCAGAGTTGTAGCTAAGGTCAAAGAAAGATATCCCTCCACAGTTTCTGACTTAGGGTGATGTGGACAGGAACATCTACTCCTTGGGGTTTAAAACTATTAGTTTCCATGAGCCTTATTTAAGATGGGCCAGATTTCGACTCAACAAATATATATTATAATATCTATTATTTTATTTATTTAACTTATTTCACCTTTATTTAACCAGGTAGGCCAGTTGAGAACAAGTTCTCAATTACAACTGCGATCTGGCCAAGATAAAGCAAAGCAGTGCGACAAAAACAACAACACAGAGTTACACATAAACAAACGTACAGTCAATAACACAATAGAAAAATATATGTACAGTGTGTGCAAATGTAGTAAGATTAGGAATGTAAGGCAATAAATAGGCCATAGAGGTGAAATAATTACAATTTAGCATTAACACTGGAGTGATAGATGTGCAGATGATGATGTACACATAGAGAAACTGGGGTGCAAAAGAGCAAGAGGATAAGTAACAATATGGGGATAAGGTAGTTGAGTGTGCTATTTACAGATTGGCTGTGTACAGGTACAGTGATCAGTAAGCTGCTCTGACAGCTGATGCTTAAAGTTAGAGAGCGATATATATCCAAAATGTCCATTTTTTTGGAGTGTTTCAACCTGTGAAATGTGACTACAAAATATCTCAAAAGTTACCTGTAAACTTTGCCAAAACATTTCAAACTACTTTTGTAATTCAACTTTAGGTATTTTTTTCATGTAAATAATCGATAAAATTGAAGACGGGATGATCTGTGTTCAATACAGGAAGAAAACAAACTGAAGCATGCTTTCTGGTCACGCGCCTCTATCTAACAGTACACTTCAAGTGACCCTCGTTCAAGATGGCCGTACTTCTTCATTACACAAAGGAATAACCTCAACCAATTTCTGAAAACTGTTGACATCCACTGGAAGCGATAGGAACTGCAAGAAGGTCCCTTAGAAATCTGGATTCCCAATGACAACCCATTGAAATAAAAAAAATCTGAATGGTTTGTCCTCTGGGTTTCTGCAGGGGGTGGGAAGTTGTTGGCTGGGGTATGGGTAGCCAGGTTGAAAGCCTGGCCAGCCGTAGAAAAATGCTTATTGAAATGATCAATTATCGTATATTTATTGGTGGTGACAATGTTTCCTATCCTCAGTGCAGTGGGCAGCTGGGAAGAGGTTTGCTTATTCTCCATGGACTTTACAGTGTCCCAAAACTTTTTGGAATTAATGCTACAGGATGCAAATTTCTGTTTGAAAAAGCTAGCCTTAGCTTTCCTAACTGACTGTCTGAGTATATTGGTTCATGACTTCCATGAAGAGTTATTCGATGCTAATACAGAATGCCACAGGATGTTTTTGTGCTGGTCAAGGGTAGTCAAGTCTGGGGTGAACCAACGGCTTTATCTGTTCTTAGTTCTACATTTTTTGAATGGGGTATGCTTATTTAAGATAGAGAGGAAAGCACTTTTAAAAAGCAACCAGGAATCCTCTACTGATGGGATGAGGTCAATATCCTTCCAGGATACCCGGGCCAGGTCGATTAGTAAGGCCTACATGCTGAAGAGTTTTAGGGAGCGTTTGACAGTGATGAGGGTTGGTTGTTTGACCACAGACCCATTACGCACGCAGGCAATGATTCAATGATTGCTGAGATCCTGGTTGAAGACAGCACGGGTGTATTTAGAGGGCAAGTTGGTCAGGATGATATCTAAGAGGGTGCCAATGGTTACGGATTTAGGGTTGTACCTGGTATCTAGCTTAGATTGTAGGACGGCCGGTGTGTTAAGCATGACCCAGTTTAGGTCACCTAACAGTATGAACTCTAGATTGGGGGAAATCAATTCACATATGCTGTCCAGGGCACCGCTGGGGGCTGAAGGGGGTCTATAACAAGCGGCAACGGTGAGAGACTTGTTTCTGGAACGGTGGATTTTTAAAAGTAGAAGCTCAAATTGTTTGGGCACAGACCTGGATGGTATGACAGGGGGGCAACTCTGCCCCATTTGGCAGTTCTATCTTGTTGGAAAATGTTTGTATGGACATTTCAGGATTTTTGGTGGCCTTCCTAAGCCAGGATTCAGACACGGCTAGGACATCCGGGTTGGCGGAGTGTGCTAAAGCAGTGAATAAAACAAACTTAGGGAGGAGGCTTCCAATGTTAACATGCATGAAACCAAAGCTTTTACGGTTACAGAAGTCAAGAAATGAGAGCGCCTGGGGAATGGGAGTGGAGCTAGGTGCTGCAGGGCCTGGGTTAACCTCTACATCACCAGAGGAACAGAGGAGGAGTAGGATAAGGGTATGGCTAAAGGCTATAAGAACTGGTCATCTAGTGCATTCGGAACAGAGAGTAAAAGGAGCAGATTTATGGGCGCAGAAGAATAGATTCAAGGCATAATGTACAGACAAGGGTATGGTAGGATGTGAATACAGTGGAGATAAACATAAGCATTGAGTGACGATGAGAGAGGTTTTGTCTCTAGAGGCACCATTTAAGCCAGGTGAGGTCACCGCATGAGTGCGGGGTGGAACAAAAGGGCTAGCTAAGGCATATTGAGCAGGGCTGGAGGCTCTACAGTGAAATAAGACAATAATCACTAACCAAACAGCAATGGACAAGACACATTAACATGAGTGCGGGATGCGTAGCCGAGTGATCATAGGGTCCAGTCAGTAGCTAGGCAAACTGGAGACATGGCGATTCAGACAGCTAGTGGGCCAGGGCTAGCAGGCTAGCAGAAGGGCCTTTGGGGGAAGTCGTGACGCAAGAGCCTGTTTAGACCCCCTCGGACGGTTACGGCGGCAGACGAGTCGTGATGGATCGACGGGGGCCCAGTGTCGGCAGTAAACATACATTGTCTGTCATTTTAGTATCCACTAGTTAAATTCTTGAAAATAGGGACCTCTGCAATAGATAATCAATGTTCTTATTGGAATAGAATCACCAGAAGAAATACAGGAAAATGGAAAAGCTAAAATAAACACAGTGGCTGTGTTAAGCCCTCCTCATTTTAGATTCAAAGGCTCATGTGTGTGATCACTATTACCTGCAGTCTCTCTACATAGTCCCACACTCGGATCTCTTAATGCTGCTTAATGCTGCTCTCATCCTCCCCCTTTCATTCCTCTGCCTCCCCATACTAGAACATAACCCTTACCGCATCCCTATGGGACTACTGCACCACTTCTACTCAGCACTTCCACTGTAATTCGTTAATTATCCACCGCTTTTCAAAAGCATTTTCAACAGCATGCAGCCATGCACATGCTCACACTGTGAAAATAAGCAGAGTTAGTGTTCAATTGTAATGCTACACTAACTTTCTTTAAAACCTCTAATGAAACTTCTAATTCCGTCATGTCCATGCCATTTCTCTGCCAAGTAACAATTTATGTAGTGTTTACAATGTAATGGTCAGATACAATATGCATGATTTTGTGGAAACATTGTAGCATTCAAAACTCCTTTACTGTGCATATTGTTTGTCTTTGAGACATATACCGTATTTTAAGTGTTTTTTTACCAGACTTGACAATAGTTGGTCATCACAAGTGCATGATGCAAATCCAAATTGTCGCACACACAAAGTAGAAAGTTTAGGTATTTAGTCTCTTGTGTCTGAATGTAGATCCCTCCCTAAACAGACAGAATGATTCCTGTTTGTCTATTCTCGTCTATAATCCACATTATCAGTGTCAACGGGCTAAATAATCAGTTATACACCTTCCTAATATTGAGTTGCACCCACTTTTGCCCTCAGCACAGCCTCAATTCGTCGGGGCATGAACTCTACAAGGTGTCGAAAGCGTTCCACAGGGATGCTGGCCCATGTTGACTCCAATGCTTCCCACAGTTGTGTCAAGTTGGCTGTATGTCCTTTGGGTGGGGGGCCATTCTTGAAACACACGTGACATTGTTGAGCAGGAAAAACCCAGCAACCTGGCACCTACTACCATACCCCATCCATACCACCTACTACCAAAGGCACTTAAATATTTTGTCTTGTACATTCACCCTCTGAATGGCACGCATACACAATCCATGTCTCAATTGTCTCAAAACTTAAAAATCCTTCTTTAACCTCTCTTCTCCCCTTCATCTACACTAAATGAAGTGGATTTAACAAGCGATGTCAATGAGGGATCATAGCTTTCACTTGGATTCACCTGGTCAGTCTGTCACGGAGAGAGGTGTTCCTAATATTTGTACACTCAGTGTATGTTTCCCCACATACACACAAACAAATGCCTCTACTGAACATGACAGATGGGCATGACAAATTATCCTGCCTTGTAATCTGATGAAGCCTTAATCACAACACAAGTGCACAACAACAGTATAATCAATGTCTGATTGAAGGATGTTTCCTCTCCTCAAAAAGCAGAAGTGAAAGGAACTAGTAGGACCTGTGAACAATGGTGTTGATCCTCAACAGTGTGACGATGGAACTAATTATAATGTTTTCACCATAAACCCCAAACAACATATTTATCAAATTGTAATTCCATGTAATCAATGTAAGAAATGTGTTGATTGGTTGATGACAGGACATTGGCCTAACGCAGCAATAGATACAGCTGCGGTCAAATATATTGGCACCCTTGGACGATTCACTAATTCTTCTAAAATAAGTTCAAATTGAAAAAACTTTGGGTGTTCACACATGTATTTGTTTGATGTACAACTGCACAGGACCAATTTAAAAAAATCTGAACTGAAATTGAGATTTTTCACTTCAAAGTAAAAAAAAAAGGGACTGGACTAAATTATTCAGAATTCATATTAATTTGGTTGCAAGCAAGTGATGATTGATTACTGTGTAATTTATCTCACCTGTGGTAAGTTGCAGTGTAAAAATATACTGTACAGAGTAAAAATATGAATTCAACAAGTTTTGGAAAGTGAAAACAGAACATTATGCTCTATTGCACTCCATTGTAAAGTGCAATGTATTTGACCTCAACTATATGTATAGTCTAGTGATGGGTCTTTGGTGTCATAGTTGCAACCTATTTGCTGGTACTACTGAACAGAGGATGAACATTTAAAACTTATAGCTCAGACACACAGGTAGGATTGTCAAACGTTTGCCTGCCGATAGTACTTAGCACCTTTGAACAGTATCGGCTGTTCATTGTTTTTGTGTTCAGGCAGCAAAGACCTTGAAGTCGACAGCCACTCAGACTTGTTAAAATACTCAACCAGATGGTAGCAGTAGAGTTGTTTGGCAATGCATGGCCGTGTGTGATGCTTAGTTTATGGTCTAGATTCCAATGTTAGCTAGCTAGCTAGCTGTGCCCTTATTGATACTAACCAGATTGCCACAGCTAGATAACTATCTAGGAAGATTTAATTCTCTCCATAATAACATACTGCCAGTGCCAGCCCATTGCCAAATGCTTAGCTAGCGCAACATAGGACACTGCACTAACTCGGCATCCATTGTGATTTAATTATATTGTCAATACTAGCTACAGTGGTTAGCTAGTATTGATTAGCTAGCTTGGAGGAAGCATTTAGTGTTGTGTGCATTACGTCTGTGCAAGCTACCATCCCTTAGCCTACATTGCATATGAAGTGTGACTGGCTCATGACATTTAACTGTGGATGTACTGAGAAAATGCCTTATTTTTTCCTTTTTCTAGCCACTGCTGTTGGCATCCCCACGTGGAGTTCATGCTCTCTGATTGACTCAAAGTCAAGTTGTTGGCCACTGACGAGAATTGCGATTCTACAATTAGAAACGGCAGGTTTGTCGCTATCGGGTTGGCAACCAGCAGGTACCGCTTTTGTTTTAGCAAGAGAAGGATCGGCCTCCCACTGGGATAAGTACCTATCGGCTGTCTATTGTCAGTGAGATTCTCAGTGTGTTTCATGCATTAAAAGTTGAGAGTAATCCAACAATCTGACATTATTAGACTTCCCTCCATCTGACATTGGTACAGTAAATCCATACCAGTGATGCTAATGATACACCATCACACCATTACTATCTTCTCCTATCCTGGTCATAATCAGATAAACCCTAACTGCCATATATGTACACACTGGCCTCCTGTCCTGGATTACTTGGTGGGGCTGCCAACATTCCGGAACAAAATGTAGGAACAAACAGTGGTGAATACAATGGCTTGGGTTATATAGGGAGCTTTGTTCAAACAATACCAGATTTCTGCTGTTAAAACGAGATTAAGACACTGGGATTCTCTGCCTCTAACCCTATTACAGGGGCTGAGTCACTGGCTTACTGGTGCTCTTTCATGCCATCCCTAGGAGGGGTGCGTCACTTGAGTGGGTTGAGTCACTGATGTGATCTTCCTGTTTGGGTTGGCGCCCCCCCCCCCTGGGTTGTGCTGTGGCGGAGATCTTTGTGGGCTATACTCGGCCTTGTGTCAGGATGGTAAATTGTTGGTTGAAGATATCCCTCTAGTGGTGTGGGGGCTGTGCTTTGGCAAAGTGGGTGGGGTTATTTCCTTCTTGTTTGGCCCTGTCCAAACAATCATCGGATGGGGCCACAGTGTCTCCTGACCCGTCCTGTCTCAGCCTCCAGTATTTATGCTGCAGTAGTTTATGTGTCGGGGTGTTAGGGTCAGTTTGTCATATCTGGAGTGCTTCTCCTGTCTTATCCGGTGTCCTGTGTGAATTTAAGTATGCTCTCTCTAATTCTCTCTTTCTCTCTTTCTTTCTCTCTCTCGGAGGACCTGAGCCCTAGGACCATGCCTCAGGACTACCTGGCATGATGACTCCTTGCTGTCCCCAGTCCACCTGGCCGTGCTGCTGCTCTAGTTTCAACTGTCCTGCCTGTGATTATTATTATTTGACCATGCTGGTCATTTATGAACATTTGAACATCTTGGCCATGTTCTGTTATAATCTCCACCCGGCACAGCCAGAAGAGGACTGGCCACCCCTCATAGCCTGGTTCCTCTCTATGTTTCTTCCTAGGTTTTGGCCTTTCCAGGGAGTTTTTCCTAGCCACCGTGCTTCTACACCTGCATTGCTTGCTGTTTGGGGTTTTAGGCTGGGTTTCTGTACAGCACTTTGAGATATCAGCTGATGTACGAAGGGCTATATAAATACATTTGATTTGATTAAATGCCCAATCAATCTCGATTGCTTAGAATCACCGAACCTGTGTTGCTTGACATGGGTATATCACGACTATGAAAATGTGCACTGGAGAGGGAGGACATTTTTTGAAAGAGGACATAGGCATAGGCATCAGCCTGGGCCCTGATTTAGAATGGCAAAGAGAAAACACCCGTGGCATCCCTGCATCTGGAGTTCTCTCTGTTTTCCCAATCTTGTTTTGTCATCCATGTAATGCCATAATCAGTTGAGGATTCAAAAAGAAATGGAGCAGCAGCCGTTTTGCATTCACAACATTTATCTATCTTCGTATTGTATTAGAAATCCTTCGGTGGTTCCTCTAGCTCTCCTCCAATCCAATACACATTTAATTTGTAGTTCCTCTGGATACCTGTTGAATTTTAACTCAGCACCCGAGACTGGATATTCCAGCGATAATGCACTCATTTTGAGAGGAAACAATATCAAATAAATCATGACTCCTGTTCACTTCTCTGCCTCTCCGGCTCAACATATTTTTCGCTGTCAGTTACTCACCAACAACTTTCAAATGTACCTGAAGGGTTTCCAAGTGGAAACAGATCCGGATGACAGGGAACCAAGGTAAACACAGCCGACTGTCAAATCAAATGAAAGGGAGCCTGAACGCAATCACAAACTCATTACAAGGCTGATCCCGCCTTTAAGCACTGCTGGATACAAACACAGGCTGTTTTTCCCTTCCTCATTGTCCCCTCCCAAGCCCTCACTGACCTCTGAATACAAGTATCCTCTTTGGGATATACAGTGCATTCTGAAAGTATTCAGACCCCTTGACATTTTCCACATGTTGTTATGTTACAGCCTTATCGTAAAATGGATAGATTTTTTTTCCCCCTCATCAGTCTTCACTAGGTATTCCCAAACTGGCGTCAGTGGTACGCATTTAATTTTAAAAAAACTGTTCTTCACATTTTCAAACAGTCCATTTATATTTTTATACAGGTGTGTTTTTTTTCTCTCTCCTGAGTAGCCTCGTTTCACTGCCAAAAATACAATTAAACCATCTAGTGTTCATAAATAACAACACAATGTCAAATACAGGTAGCCTAGTCAAATAGTTGACATCCAATCACATTAACCGTTACTCTCGTGGGAATTCCACTAACGATCTGTATGAAGCCAAACGTAGCTGCTCATTCCGTTTGCTCGAAAATTGATAAATGGTTAAAAAAGTACGGCTGTTACTAACAGCAGAATTTTATCAGAAGCCACAGGCAGATTTCTGGATTGGACTGCGCTCAGAGTATCCTGCCTTGGAAAAGGGCGCTGTTAAGACACTGATGCCCATTGCAAACACATACCTATGTGAGAGTGGATTCTCGGCCCTCATTAGCATAAAAACCAAGTACAGGCACAGACTGTGTGTGGAAAATGATTTAAGACTGAGACTCTCTCCAATACAACCCAACATTGCAGAGTCATGTGCATCCTTTCAAGCACACCCTTCTCATTAACCTGTGGTGAGTTATTCACAATTTTCGATGAGCAAATAACGTTTTATATGTAAGATGGCTATAAAAAGAGCAAAATGATTGATTATTATAATTATAATTATTTGTGCCCCGGTCCTACAAGAGCTCTTTGTCACTTCCCACGAGCCGGGTTGTAACAAATTATGTTTAATAAATGTATCATATAGTGTGTGTGTGGCTGGCTTACAATGATGGCAAAAAACAACATTTGATAGTGCACTGACCCTGGTGGGGTACGCAGCTGGAGGCTGAATGTTTGAAGGGTTACAGGGCTATAAAAAGTTTGGGAACCACTGATTTACACAATACCCCATAACAGTTTTTATTTGTTTTATTTTAGCAAATGTATTAAAAATAAAAAACAGCAACACCAGGTATTCCGACCTTTTGCCATGAGACTGGAAATTGAGCTCAGGTGCATCCTGCTTCCATTGATCATCCTTGAGATGTTTCTTCAACTTGATTGGAGTCTATCTGTGGTAAATTCAACTGATTGGACAGGATTTGGAAAGGCACACAACATCTACAGTGCCTTGCGAAAGTATTCGGCCCCCTTGAACTTTGCGACCTTTTGCCACATTTCAGGCTTCAAACATAAAGATATAAAACTGTATTTTTTTGTGAAGAATCAACAACAAGTGGGACACAATCATGAAGTGGAATGACATTTATTGGATATTTCAAACTTTTTTAACAAATCAAAAACTGAAAAATTGGGCGTGCAAAATTATTCAGCCCCCTTAAGTTAATACTTTGTAGCGCCACCTTTTGCTGCGATTACAGCTGTAAGTCGCTTGGGGTATGTCTCTATCAGTTTTGCACATCGAGAGACTGACATTTTTTCCCATTCCTCCTTGCAAAACAGCTCGAGCTCAGTGAGGTTGGATGGAGAGCATTTGTGAACAGCAGTTTTCAGTTCTTTCCACAGATTCTCGATTGGATTCAGGTCTGGACTATGACTTGGCCATTCTAACACCTGGATATGTTTATTTTTGAACTATTCCATTGTAGATTTTGCTTTCAGAATGGTCCTGATTTTGCTTTTTTCTTTCAGAATGGTCCTGTATTTGGCTCCATCCATCTTCCCATCAATTTTAACCATCTTCCCTGTCCCTGCTGAAGAAAAGCAGGCCCAAACCATGCTGCTGACACCACCATGTTTGACAGTGGGGATGGTGTGTTCAGGGTGAGGAGCTGTGTTGCTTTTACGCAAAACATAACGTTTTGCATTGTTGCCAAAAAGTTCAATTTTGGTTTCATCTGACCAGAGCACCTTCTTCCACATGTTTGGTGTGTCTCCCAGGTGGCTTGTGGCAAACTTTAAACGACACTTTTCATGGATATCTTTAAGAAATGGCTTTCTTCTTGCCACTCTTCCATAAAGGCCAGATTTGTGCAATATACGACTGATTGTTGTCCTATGGACAGAGTCTCCCACCTCAGCTGTAGATCTCTGCAGTTCATCCAGAGTGATCATGGGCCTCTTGGCTGCATCTCTGATCAGTCTTCTCCTTGTATGAGCTGAAAGTTTAGAGGGACGGCCAGGACTTGGTAGATTTGCAGTGGTCTGATACTCCTTCCATTTCAATATTATCGCTTGCACAGTGCTCCTTGGGATGTTTAAAGCTTGGGAAATCTTTTTGTATCCAAATCCGGCTTTAAACTTCTTCACAACAGTATCTCGGACCTGCCTGGTGTGTTCCTTGTTCTTTATGATGCTCTCTGCGCTTTTAACGGACCTCTGAGACTATCACAGTGCAGGTGCATTTATACGGAGACTTGATTACACACAGGTGGATTGTATTTATTATCATTAGTCATTTAGGTAAACATTGGATAATTCAGAGATCCTCACTGAACTTCTGGAGAGAGTGTGCTGCACTGAAAGTAAAGGGGCTGAATCATTTTGCATGCCCAATTTTTCAGTTTTTGATTTGTTAAAAAAGTTTGAAATATCCAATAAATGTCGTTCCACTTCATTGTGTCCCACTTGTTGTTGATTCTTCACAAAAAAATACAGTTTTATATCTTTATGTTTGAAGCCTGAAATGTGGCAAAAGGTCGCAAAGTTCAAGGGGGCCGAATACTTTCGCAAGGCACTGTATATATGGTCCCACAGTCGACCGTGCATGTCAGAACAAAAACCAAGCCATGAGGTCGAAGGAATTGTCCTTAGAGCTCCAAGACAGTAATGTGTTGATGCACAGATCTGGGGAAGGGTACCAAAACATTTCTGCAGCATTGAAGATCCCTAAGAACACAGTGGCCTCCATCATTCTTAAATAGAAGATGTTTGGAGCCACAAGACTATTCCTAGAGCTGGCCACCCGGCCAAACTTAGCAATTGGGGGAGAAGCGCTTCGGTCAGGGAAGTGACTAAGAACCCGATGGTCACACTGACAGAGCTCAAGAGTTCCTCTGTGGAGATGGGAGAACCTTCCAGAAGGACAACCATCTATGTTGCACTCCACCAATCAGGACTTTACGGTAGAGTGGCCAGACGGAAGCCATTACTCAGTAAAAGGCACATGACGTCACGCTTGGAGTTTGCCAAAAAGCACCTAAAGGACTCAGACCATGAGAATCAAAATTGTCTGGTTTGATGAAACCAAGTTGGAACTCTTTGGCCTGAAAGCCAAGCATCACGTCTGGAGGAAACCTGGCACCATCCCTGCGATGAAAAATGGTGGTGGCAGCATCAAGTTGTGGCTATGTTTTTCAGCAGCAGGGACTGGGAGACTATTCAGGGTTGAGGGATTGATGAACGGAGCAAAGATCAGAGAGACCCTTGATGAAAACCTGCTCCAGAGCGCTCAGGAACTCAGACTGGGGCGAATATGAACCTTCCCACAGGACAACAACCCTAATCACACAGTCAGGACAACGCAGGAGTAGCTTCGGGACAAGTCTCTGAATGTCCTTGAGTGACCAGGCCAGAACCCAGTCTTGAACCCGATCGTACATCTCTGGAGAGACCTGAAAATAGCTGTACTGCGACGCTCCCCATCCAACCTTACAGAGCTTGAGAGGATCTGCAGAGAAGAATGGGTGAAACTTCCCAAATACAGGTGTGCCAAGATTGTAGCGTTATACCCAAGAAGACTCGACTTTGTAATCGCTGCCAAAGGTGCTTCTACAAAGTAAAGATGAAAGGGTCTGAATACCTACAGTACTACTTTGACCACTTTTAGTCTTAATCTTTACTACACTCACTGTTTAGCACAAGACCTCACATGTGAATCCTTAAAGAGATGGTTGGGGCTGGCTTAAGAGGGTGTGAACAATGCTGAATGGGTGTAGACAAAGGAGAGTTCTCCTTAGGGTAGTACCAAAATATTCAAAGGCCATTTTCTCAAAATTGAGGTTTCAAGTTTATCAACTTTCAAAGCAGAATTATCATAAGACCGAATAAAGTTGGTCGATCACAATTGAATTTACCACAGGTGGACTCCTAACAAGTTGTACAAACATCAAGGATGATCAATGGAAACAGGATGCACCCGAGCTCAATTTTGAGTGTCATAGCAAAGGGTCTCAAGGCTTATGTAAATAAGATACTTCAGTTTTCTTTATTTTATACATTTTTGTTTTGTCATTATGGGATATTGTGTGTAGATTGATGAGGAATATAATACAATTGTATCCATTTTAGAATAACATGCTGACCAGACTGCTTCTGCATGCGCCATCGCGCGCAAGTTGATTTTATTTCACCTACACCAGACGCGATCAGGACACGCAGGTTGAAAAATCAAATCAAACTCTGAACCAATTATATGAATTTGTTCTGAAATCTAAACATTGGGTTGTTCTTTTACCTGAAATGCACGAAGTCCTCTACTCCATCAATTAATCCACAGATTAAACAGTAAACCGAATTAGTTTCTAGTCATCTCTCCTCCTTCCTTCAGGCTTCTTATTCTTCTTTGGAACTTATATGGCGGTTGGCAAACAATTTTAAGGTGCATTACCACAACCGACTGGATTCTGGACCTCAGTTCATATTTCAATCACCCACGTGGGTATATGCTCCTAAAAACCAATGAGGAAATGGCATGTGGGTATATGTTTCTAAAAAATAATGAGGAGATGGGAGAGGCAGGATTGCAGCACGTTGAGCACCATAAATAGAACAAAGTTACATTTTAGTGCCTGGCTTCGCAGATGCTTGTTGACACGTGTGAGCAGTGTGGGTGCAATGATTGAATAACATGTATGTGTACATTTATTTTGCAACGCTCGCGCATGCTACCGGTTCGGTCTGGTCAGCATGTGAGGCTGTACTTTTTGAATGCACTGTATCATATCAACTTTAAGACAAAAGACACACTTGGAGATGCTATTGTTTGGGGCGAGAATAACAATAATCCATCTTTTGGCAGAATTCAGCGTTCAACACCGATCATTCTTCGTCATTAAAACATAATCAATCACCAATGTCACAAACTATAGCATGACAAATTAAATGTCACCTGCAAATGGTGTAAAGAAAATACTGTTCTCACAGGAAATTCTCCAGTGTTAAATCAACACGGATAGTGTCCAATTTAACACTGGTCCAGTGTCTATACGGGTCCACACTTTCAGTGTTAAATGAACACACTGCATAGAGTTTCTAATTTGCCAAGATAATCTATCCACTTGACAGGTGTGGCAGATCAAGAAGCTGATTAAATAGCATGATCATTACACAGCTGCACCTTGTCCTTTGGACATTTAAAGGCGACTCTAAAATGTGCAGTTTCGTCACACAACAAAAAGCCACAGATGTCTCAAGGTTTGAGGGAGAGTGCAATTGGCATGCTGACTGCAGGAATGGCAACAGAGCTGACGCCACTTTTACACCAAAGAGTGATAATTTAACACTTACAGAGTAAATTTAACAACTGAATCAACACTAGGAATGTTGCACAGAAAAAGCTATACCAGGTAACAATTTGCTGTTCTGAATTCCATAGTCAAAGTTATTTCAGATACTGTCACGGCTGCTCCCGCTCCTCCCCCCAGGCGCTCGAGGGCGCCAGGCTTCCCAGCATTACGTACTCCTGCCACCATCATTACACACACATGCCTTCCCCTGTCACGCGCATCAGCGATTATTGGACTCACCTGGACTCTATCACCTCTGTCATTACCTCCCCTATATCTGTCTGTTCCCCCACTCTGTTCCCCGCTCCAGCATTGATTGTCTTATGTCCTTGTATACCTGTGTGCTGACGCTGTGCCTGTCTTGTTTCATGTCGTTTCCTGATGAAATGTTTGACTCTTCTCTACTCCAGTGTCGGTCCTTACAGATACATGTCTTTCCCATCCTCAACGATATACCTGCGCTCAGAAGTGGCTCATTGTGCACTCTAAGATAATCTTTACTAATTACGGAATTTTTGGCCATTTTTATTCATTATAAAAATGCGAGCAATTAATCTTCATTATGCTCTTTGATTATTTGCATAGAGATTTTGTCTTTAAAAAGAAGTGTGTGTGTAGCAGAGATTGTGCATCTGTGTGTAAGGAAACATGGTTACTGCTTTTCTTTACAGTCCTTTTTCAAGAGTTACTTCATGGTATCTACAGGAAATTGTGGTTACAATGGATACTTTCTTTTATTTCCCTCCAAATAAGAACTGTCTGGGATTTACTTCAAAAAATTTGACAAGATTACTAATCTGTTTATGATACCATTCCAAAGTAAAATCGAATCATATTGTATTGGTCGCGTACACATATTTAGCAAATGTCATCTCGGGTGTAGCGAAATGCTTATGTTCCTAGCTCCAATAGTGCTAACAATACAAAACAAACGCAAATCCAAAAAGAAAAAGAAAGGAATGAAGAAATATAGAAATATTACAAAGAGCAATGTCAGAGTCCGGAATATAAATATATATGTCTATGATGTCATGCGTGATGCCTGGACTGAGTCATATGAAGAGACATAATATGGGTCTTTGTCACTTTTTCAAACATATCTTTTGTCCACTGTGTTGATGCAAACTCAACAACCCAATAATATGACTACAGTTTTCAAATTATACTTCATTATGCAGAGGGATTCCCTTCACTTCACAAGCCCTCATCAGAGTGGCAATTAACTGTGCAACTAAGGAATTTTCTGATTGTAATTAAATTATTAATGGCTTAGTGTTCCATATGGAAGTTAAAATCACTGCTTGTTTAGATGCAAGTCTTTTGGAATAATTAATGGACACCCACGATTTAGGCTTTCGCTCAGTGTGTAAAATGATGCTTTATCTACGAAGGTGATTGCTCTATACTTTCAAAGGGAAAATGTTCATTGTAATCCCTCTTTGCAAAGTTTGAATGAACAGTATGCAAACAACGTCAACATCTTCCCCTGAAGTAATAACCATCATTGGGGGACACGTCATTGCATGGACAGTGGGGACCTGAACCTAGATCAACACTCCTCCTACGAGATACTATATGGATCGGGATAGAGTTCCAATTTTCAGCCTCGAAACGACGGGGTCCGACAGGGCCCTATTATCTTATACCAAGCTGGCGTCAAATTCTGAAAATGTATTTGGGCCTGGCGAGTTTCTGGCTTGCCGCACTATGTTAAGAAAAAAAATACTGTCTGCTCACCTTTTACTATTGCTCTCTCATAGCAACAGCAGCAGCAGTTGCAGCCACTAGTGGCGCCTGAATTCCAATATTGGGCCAGAGACATTTGTGGCCATGACGAAACTTATTTTTCTGATGATTGAATAGTTTCAAATTGCTATACGAATAGGCTGGATTGCACTTGGGAGAATGATGATTCACGAGACCACGACAGGCAGAGCATCTCAGAATCAGGAAAGGCAAATATTCCAATGGCATCTGTTAACGGTGATACATCTTAATTAAATACAACTTATGACTGCTAATGTGCCAGTAAACTACCGAAAGTAGACCCACAACTGATCGAAATGTTTTCCTAATCAGGCATTGGCTTGATGCAGTTATTTTCAGAACGAAACATGCATTCAAAACACAGGACTTTTGAGCAATTTTTTTACGATGGATGTTTGGCACAAAATCAAGTTATTACTGCTTAATTATTGAAGGCTCCCTTATTTCAATTTCAAAATAAAATGCTTTTTATTTTTAAAGGCATGAATGACTTGTGCGCAGTGTGATGACATGAATGACTTATTGATTGAGATAGGCCTATAAATTACATTTGTCACGATCGTCGTAAGGAGTGGACCAAAATGCAGCGTGGTATGTGTTCTGAACACTGAATACAAACTATACAAAACAATAAACGAATAATGACCGTGAAGGTATAATGAGAACTGTGCTGACACAAGCAACTAACATAGACAATCACCCACAACCCACAATGACAAAACAGGCTACTTAAATATGGCTCCCAATCAGAGACAATGACTAACACCTGCCTCTGATTGAGAACCATATCAGGCCAAACACAGAAACAGATCACACCCTGACCAAACAAACATACAAAGCAAACTATGGTCAGGGTGTGACAACAATAAGAAACAGGACGCGCTCTTAGCTCGATTGTGGATAGATTTTATAAGGCTACTATAGCCTATAGGTCTAGTAATGATAATAATAATACTAAGTAGGCTATTATATTGATGATAATAATAATTGTAATACTAATTATAACAATAAAAATAAGAATTTCAAAGAAGAATGAGGAGGGTATGAGCGAGTGCTGAGTGTGTATTCTGTGTGATAAAGATTAAAACACCAGTTTAAATCTAGAAGTCTGAACTATTTTTGGGGGGTTTGGGTTCATTACATTTCTGTGATATCAGACCGGGCCTGGGCTTCAGCTCACCTGTCTTGGGTAAGACCCGGCTAAAACTAATAGGGGCCAGGTTGATTTGGTCATGGGGCATTTCCAGGCAGTTGGGCTGTAGATGTAACAGTGCAATCCAAACATTACCCTACCCCTTTGCCAAAAGTAGTTGTGAACATTTAGTTGACTGTGGGTTTTATCGTAATACGGGTATTGACATGTTAGAATCCAATTAGGGGTAATCGGGTCTGATGAACCCTGCACGGATTAAATCAGGGAAGACGTCTCCGCTCAGATGTTTAGAAAGTTAATTAGAGAAATACACTTTTGTCAAGTAGTGAATTATGCCTGCTCAAGCTATAAATAAGAGAAAATATACCAGAGAGAAACCAAGCTAGATGGTGACCCAGTTTTAAAGTAGTCCTGCAATACAACATGCATTTATTTTAAGCACATTCTAACTGGTTATGCAGTTGCAGGTCCTGCAGATACTACAGTGCCTTGCGAAAGTATTCGGCCCCCTTGAACTTTGCGACCTTTTGCCACATTTCAGGCTTCAAACATAAAGATATAAAACTGTATTTTTTTGTGAAGAATCAACAACAAGTGGGACACAATCATGAAGTGGAACGACATTTATTGGATATTTCAAACTTTTTTAACAAATCAAAAACTGAAAAATTGGGCGTGCAAAATTATTCAGCCCCCTTAAGTTAATACTTTGTAGCGCCACCTTTTACTGCGATTACAGCTGTAAGTCGCTTGGGGTATGTCTCTATCAGTTTTGCACATCGATAGACTGAAATTGTTTCCCATTCCTCCTTGCAAAACAGCTCGAGCTCAGTGAGGTTGGATGGAGAGCATTTGTGAACAGCAGTTTTCAGTTCTTTCCACAGATTCTCGATTGGATTTAGGTCTGGACTTTGACTAGGCCATTCTAACACCTGGATATGTTTATTTTTGAACCATTCCATTGTAGATTTTGCTTTATGTTTTGGATCATTGTCTTGTTGGAAGACAAATCTCCGTCCCAGTCTCAGGTCTTTTGCAGACTCCATCAGGTTTTCTTCCAGAATGGTCCTGTATTTGGCTCCATCCATCTTCCCATCAATTTTAACCATCTTCCCTGTCCCTGCTGAAGAAAAGCAGGCCCAAACCATGATGCTGCCACCACCATGTTTGACAGTGGGGATGGTGTGTTCAGCTGTGTTGCTTTTACGCCAAACATAACGTTTTGCATTGTTGCCAAAAAGTTCAATTTTGGTTTCATCTGACCAGAGCACCTTCTTCCACATGTTTGGTGTGTCTCCCAGGTGGCTTGTGGCAAACTTTAAACAACACTTTTTATGGATATCTTTAAGAAATGGCTTTCTTCTTGCCATTCTTCCATAAAGGCCAGATTTGTGCAATATACGACTGATTGTTGTCCTATGGACAGAGTCTCCCACCTCAGCTGTAGATCTCTGCAGTTCATCCAGAGTGATCATGGGCCTCTTGGCTGCATCTCTGATCAGTCTTCTCCTTGTATGAGCTGAAAGTTTAGAGGGACGGCCAGGTCTTGGTAGATTTGCAGTGGTCTGATACTCCTTCCATTTCAATATTATCGCTTGCACAGTGCTCCTTGGGATGTTTAAAGCTTGGGAAATATTTTTGTATCCAAATCCGGCTTTAAATTTCTTCACAACAGTATCTCGGACCTGCCTGGTGTGTTCCTTGTTCTTCATGATGCTCTCTGCGCTTTTAACGGACCTCTGAGACTATCACAGTGCAGGTGCATTTATACGGAGACTTGATTACACACAGGTGGATTGTATTTATCATCATTAGTCATTTAGGTCAACATTGGATCATTCAGAGATCCTCACTGAACTTCTGGAGAGAGTTTGCTGCACTGAAAGTAAAGGGGCTGAATAATTTTGCACGACCAATTTTTCAGTTTTTGATTTGTTAAAAAAGTTTGAAATATCCAATAAATGTCGTTCCAGTTCATGATTGTGTCCCACTTGTTGTTGATTCTTCACAAAAAAATACAGTTTTATATCTTTATGTTTGAAGCCTGAAATGTGGCAAAAGGTCGCAAAGTTCAAGGGGGCCGAATACTTTCGCAAGGCACTGTATTTACCCTATTTACCCCATTAGTGTGTGTAGTTCAGCCAGAGGTTGCAGTAATCCCCATTGGGCTCGGTTGCCTGGTCTACTGTACCACTTGCATATTGAGTGGATGGAGGGAAGGTAATAGGTTGTCATTTTCCGAGCCAAGCTTTGTGTTCCCTAATGTGGCTTTGAGTCTATTGGCAAAAATAACAATGCAGGATTATATGAAGTTGTTCCAGAACTGCTTGCCATTGTTTCATTAACCATCACCATGTCACCCTGTATCTTTTATTTATTTATACTGAATAAAAAATGAAACGATAGCTGTAAAAAAAAACACAAAGGGCAGTAAAACAGGACATTAAGAAAAAACCTGAGATGATTAAGAATGACTCCCTGTGGCTGGGTTTCTAAGCTAGCATATGGAATTGTTTTAAGATGGTCATACTAAAGATCCTTTAGCTATTTCATTTTGAATTTTAGGACTCCTTTAGGTCTAATTTTTTTTATGCATTTTTATTTGATGAAACATTGAATTTGGCCATACTGCTATTAGCCCATAGAAACGCATTGAATAACAGATTCATACATGGGAAAACAGTAAAACAAATTACACAAAAGGAAGTACATTTCTAAGTGTCTGTCCTATATCTGACCGATAAAAGAAAGCTCAGGAAACAAAACAAATGCCCTATTCACTTCCAATCATTTTTTTGTCCTGGTACCAGGTTACCTTCAGACGAGTCCCCGAACACTTGTGGGGGTTATAGAGAAAAACAAAGAACACCATCTTGTTCTTGAGATTCTCATCTTTCCAGGATATATCCTGGTCTGAGAAACACCGCTGTTGCTCTGCCACCTTCCACCGCAGATGGTGATAGGCTGAAATCGGCGGATGCGGTAGCTTGAGACGCAGCAAAAACATTTTTTTTTACTAGGCAAGTCAGTTAAGCACAAATTCTTATTTACAATGAGGGCCTACCCCGGCCAAACCCAGACGATGCTGGGCCAATTGTGTGCCACCCTATGGGACTCCCAATCACAGCCAGATGTGATTCAGCCTGGATTCAAATCAGGGACTGTAGTGACGCCTCTGGCACTGAGATGCAGTTCCTTAGAGCTCTGCGCCACTCCGGAGCCTTAAATATCTCTAGTTTAAACAAACAGGCTTTGATGGAGATTTTTTTATTACACTAATAAGATTTACAGATATCTCATATAAGAAGTATACATGCTGCAGATACGCATGTCCTTCATTTCATATACGGATTTAGGATATTCTCCATAATTGGATAGCTTCTACATGCATCCAATCCAGACCTCTGAAATCTCCCGGTATAGAGCCTCACAGTAGAGGTGTCATAATACCCATAAAACCTAGTGGTCAAACAGGGAAATGGTTACAATAGTTTTTCCACCATAAATGTTTTCCATATGGCATTTTAGAAACACTTAAAATAAGGGCTGTGTTTTGTGCAGGCTTACCCTGGATTGACATTTTGATAACCATATAAATCTCTCTTGGACAAGGTGACTTTTATTATTATATTTGTCTCTATTAGCATATTTGTCTCTATTTGCTAATTAGCATCAAAGTAGACATCATGCTAGACTACAAATCCCTGCAAGCTCCTGCACGTCATCTCTAACTGTGTAATGGGTGCGTGCTGGTGGCAGTGAAGTCAGGCGCAGGAGAACTAACTTGGTATAAACAGAGCAATTTAATAAGTGCTCACAAACTCCTAAAACCAACACATACAAAATAATGAACGTGGGTACAAAACCCGTCGCACACCAGAACATAGATAGCACCAACACATACAACAAACAATTACCGACAAGGACATGAGGGTAAACAGAGGGTTAAATACACAACATGTAATTAATGGGATTGGAACCAGGTGTGATGGAAGACAAGAAAAAACCAATGAAAAATGGATCAGTGATGGCTAGAAGGTCGGTGACGTCGAACACCGCCCGAATAAGAAGAGGGAGCGACTTTGGTAGAAGTCGTGACAAACTGACACCTTTGCTAACAGGTATTGTGTCAATTTAAAGAAATTAGATAGTTAATCCAGAGATTCTTACCTTTGCCTCGATTTGACAGTCTCATCCAGATCATCATGGCATTTGTAGTTCTTTATGATAGCTACATTAGCAGCTAATTAGCATTTCATTTTTGGTGGTTAAATACAGGGAAAAATATTGATTAAAGTCACCTTGTCATAGAGAGATTTACACTGTTATCAAAATGTCAAGGCAGGGTAAGCCTAAGCAAAACACAGCCCTTATTTCAAGTGTTTCTAAAAACTCCTATGGGAAAAATGTATGGTACTCTGAGTCCAGGGAGATACAGGTATCTGGGGTGAGATACATTCATGACACGCACCTGATGCGTGTGCACCCGCTTAGCTTCCAAAATATTATTTACATTGGTGTGGAGTGCAAAGATGGAGGCACGTTGGCTTCAACACAGCACCCCCTATCAGTCATCTAGTGTATATGCTGTATAAATCATTGCCGATAACTCTACAATTTACTCAAAAGGCAAGGCTTTCTACCAAAGGTCTCCAACAGGTTGATCACAACCTTCCAGTAGCTCACAGCCTGCCTATGAGTAACTCGCCAAACATTTCTGAAAGTACATGCAATTTTCACTTGTCAAGTCTCACAAGTATCAGACACTGCAAGCTTCCAGCTACTAGCTAATCAACGCAACATTGACATTATCCCACCCCTGGTTAACCAATATCGGCTTAAAAAGCCCAACTTAACACAATATCTACCAATTCATTTCCAGCAGTATTGCCCCTGTCTGTGTGATGCGTGCGTTTGTCTCTCTGTGTGACCAGTTCATGTGATAACCATCTTGTGGGTTGACAGAAATGCTTTCCCCAAAACCTTCAAAGTCTATCATTTGTATGTATGAATTGTTATTTGCAGACTTTGCCATGAAATGAGTAGCAGCAGTAAACTCTTAGATAAAAGGGTTCTTTGCAGAGGGATAGGGTTCTACCAAGAACTGTTTTGATCAGAATAACCCTTTTATGAAGACAAGGGTTCTTTGTAAGGCAAAGGGGTCTACCTAGAACCTTTAACATCCTATGAACTGTTCTTTGAAAGGCAAGACGGGTTCTACATAAAACCATATATAATATTTCCCAGCATGCTCCATTGCAGGGAGATTTTCAGAATTGTTTGTTGTACTGTAAAATATGTGTTTGTGCATGTACATTGCTTGGTTGATTAATTTTATGATAGACAAAGATACATAACATACAGTTTTCTTAAGTCATCCACTCTGTTAGCAATTTGATTTTTTGCACTCGTTACTGAGATGGTTGTTCCAGTTTACATATTGAGACTACCTTAGTCTTCTAATCTTCCCTTCCCTATCTTGGTAGTCATTCTGAATGGAGGTTGCAGTTGATTAACAATTCCACTTTTTGGATATCCTACCTCTGGCCAGCATAATGCGACTTGCAGGCCTGATGTGGCCTGTAAACAAGGAGATTTCTAACACCATTTTGTTAGGGTATAACTAGGCCCTCAAATAAAGGCCTTATGATACACTACATGACCAAAATTATGTGGACACCTGCTCATCGAATGTCTCATTCCAAAGTCATGGGAATTAAAATTGAGTTGGTCCCTCATTTGCTGCTGAAACAGCCACCACTCCGCTGGGAAGGCTTTCAACTATATTTTGGAACATTGCTGCGGAGACTTGCTTCCATTCAGCCACAAGAGTATTAGTGAGGTTGGGCACTGAAGCCTGGCTCCTAGTCGGTGTTCCAATGCATCCCAAAGGTGTCCAATGGGGTTGTGGACATTACGCTTTGTAGACAGGTCAAGTTCTTCCACACTGATCTTGACAAACCATTTGTGATCATTTCAGGAAATCCATTTGGATGTAAAAAAAAATCTAAATGCATTTTTGTTACCTTGTGCCAGAGTGGTACCTGTTGGCCCTGCCCCACTTGTGCACCATTAACTTCACAATAATGCACATTTACCCAGGAATACCTCTGTTATAAAACAGGGTTTTCTCCACACACAGTAGAGCCCTCCTTGTCACTAAGACAAGGTCTTCTTTACACACAGTGAATTATCCTCTACACACAGTAGAGTCTTCTGTCACTAAGACAAGATCTACTATATTTTAACGTGCACTTTAGTTTTTCCCTAAAAGTCAGTCTCACCCTTAATTGTATTGTTTTGGAATGGGGTATCCATCCACTGATGCTTCTTGGAGGATTTGAGGCGGGTCCCTTCTGCTCCACTCAGGCGGAGTGCGGGCTATCCGAGCCACGTCTAATGCAGCCTCTGCGCGCAGTTAACCTTGGTGTCCCCAGGAACGATCAGCAAACGGAGTTAGCAATCCCATCCTCGTTGCCAAGAATTGTTGTGGAAATTCTAATAAGAAAGGAATAGACTGTAGATTCTTCCAAACAACTTATTTTATGATAAGAATTGCAATTCTGGAGCTTTTGACAATCACTCAAAAGGTACAGACAAGAGCCCAACAAAGGAAAGTTGGGTCTCAGCTTTTATAACCTTTGTCTACGTGGCAGTTTAGCAGGTGTGTGAGATCATGGTGGGAACATTGTGCACAAACAAGTGATAATGCCAGTTTTGTTACTCTTTTCGGCAGATAGAATTGCCGCATGATGCTCAAGCCAGTCTCTGTTCTCTTCATATCTCCACACAGCTGTGCCCTTGAAAGACACGAAAAGAACAGGATGGACCAAAACTCGTCACTCTCAGACGGCCCTTTGTCTTTGGCCATGTGGCTAAGTTGAATAGAGGCAGAGTGGAAAAATACCAACTTCTTCTTACATGACCTTCAAACAGACAATGGCAATTTATAGGTTTAAGGCTCATACAGTGCATGTGCATAAAAGAGCTTGTAATTTTCCACCATATTTCACCAGAGACCTGAAAATAGCTCTGCAGCGACGCTCCCCATCCAACCTGACATAGCTTGAGAGGATCTGTCGAGAAGAACAGGAGAAACTCCCCAAATACAGCTGTGCCAAGCTTGTAGAGTCATACCTAAGAAGACTCAAAACTGTAATCACTGCCAAAGGTGCCTCAACAAAGACCCGAGTAAAGGGTCTGAATATTTATGTTAATTTAATATTTCATTTTTTTAATGTTAAATACATTTTCAGAAATCTAAAAACCTGATTTTGCTTTGTCATTATGGGGTATTGTGTGTAGATTGACGAGGAAAAAAACTATTCAATCCATTTTAGAGTAAGGCTGTAACGTAACAGAATGAGGTTAAGGCGTCTGAGGACTTCCTGAATTGATTACATGTTCGTGGTAGCCTATCTTCAAAAATCATCAACAGAACTTTACTTGTTTGAATACTTAAATCAATGTCTCTTTCATTCTCTCTCCTCAGATCCAACAATGTTGATCAAAGCTGAAGGGCGAACAAAAATATGACGAACTCACTGACCTGAGGCTGAGTGACTTCTTGAATGTAGGTAAGCTTTAAAGTTGGCCATTAAAATTGAATTGTTTTTACCACTAAAGGCTAGGGGCCGGTATTCGAAAGTTCGGATGACTGACATGCCCAAAATAAACTGCCTGTTACTCAGACCCAGACACTAGGATATGCATATAATTGGTAGCATTGGATAGAAAACACTGAAGTTTCTGAAACTGTTAAAATAATGCCTGAGAGTATAACAGAACTGATATGGCTGGCAGAAACCCAAGAAGAATCCATCCGGAAATGTCTTTTTTGAGGTCACAGTCCATTCAAATGCGTGTCTATGGGATATTCAAAGGAATTCCTCCCAGATTGCAGTTCCCATGGCTTCCACTAGATGGCAACAGTCTTTAGAAAAGGTTTCAGGCTTGTTTTTGGAAAAATGAATTTGTAGTTGTAGTTTTTCAAGGTGGCTCTCATTTGGACTGTAGTCTTGTGACGCGCACCTCGTTATTTATCTCTGGTATTGAACATAATACATTCCGTTTTAAATTTGATTGTTTATTTAAATATTAGGGTACGTGAGGATTGATTTAGAAACGTTTGACTTGTTTGGACGAAGTTTATTGGTAACTTTTCTGATTCCTTTGCCTGCATGTTGAACGAGTGGAACGGGTGGATTACTGAATCAAACGCGCCAACTAAACTGACTTTTTAGGGATATAAATAAGGACTTTATGGAACAAAACAACCATTTGTTGTGTAACTGGGACCCGTGGGATTACAATCAGAGGAAGATCTTCAAAGGTAAGTGATTTATTTTATCGTTATTTCTGATTTTTATATGTATATGTTTCTGATTTTCTCTATGTATTCTAACACCATAATCTTTCCATTACGTGGAACAATGTCCAGTCATTAAAGTAGATTGCAGTTTGAATTTGAGTTTATTTTAAATTTTTACAGGGACAGTGCACATTAATCACAGTTGTGTATGTCTAATGGCAACGTGTTCCAAACATGGGAAGCTCTCACAGAGAAAGCAGATTGACTAAAGGTGCTTTTCCTTAAGGGAACTATAGTTACCTCTCATGGCGGGTTTTCTGTTTAACAAAAGAACTGAGGGAAGGGGGAGCCAGGCCATTTAGGAACTTGAATACAAGACATGCGTCAGTGTATTGCAATAGATTTTTCCAACTCAGGAGCTCATGCTTTCTGAGAATGTAACAGTGATAATAACTATTGGGCTTCCTATCAAGCACTTTGAGAGTCTAATTGCAGACAGACTGAATGGGTTTTAATGTTGTAGAGCAAGCTTGGACCCAACTAGTCAAGTAGTATGTTAAGTGGAGGAGTATCATAGATTTGAAGTATAGTTTTGTTACCTCTGTTGTCAAACAATTTCATGTGCTTTGGAAATTAGTTCGGATGAATTTGGTTATTACCTTTTTTCATTTGCTTTTTAAAAAGAGTGGTTGGAATCAAGTATGATACCATTGTACTTAAAATCGGTTACCACCTAGAGCTTTTCCTCTGACACATAGACATCTGGCTCAGTAGCATCAGTTGTCCTCTTTGTGAGGAACATGCAGACTGTGTTTCTTTTACATTGAGATGCAAACATGAGTCCCTGAGCCACTTTGTCATCTGGACCATTACAGTAGTGAGTTTGTGTAGCTTGTTTGCTCTTTGCATGCATCACTGTATCATCTGCATACATTTGAACTTCAGACACAGTGCAGACAGAAAGAAGATCATTAATGTACAAGCTGAACAGTATTGACCTTTGGGGCATGCAACATTGTAGCTAAGAGTGGGAAACATGAGACAGCACCTGCTTTATAAAGGTTCTAGATTTGTTAAACAACAGGCTTATATTTGTACTAAATTTATGCAACAGGTTGAAATTATTAGATTACTGGAAAGGTGGTATGGTTATTGTTTCAGGTGTCATTTTCACATAATGAGACACTTTATTATGTGATGTGTTTTGAGTAGTATTCTTACTTCCGGGACTGATGGAAGTACCCTACAGTATGTATGGAGAACATATCTCAAACAACTTTTTATTAAATGCCTGGGATTAAATATCACTGATTCCTTACGCTGAGAAATGTACTACATTTGCGAGAGAAAAAAAATATTACATTTAGAGGGGTAACGGGAACAATCTAAGGAGAAACAGCTATCACATATTTTGTTGGACATTGGTCTAGTAACGATACCAGGATAATTGTATTTAAGGGTAGCGAATGCTAAATTAAGCTGTGCCCAAAATTGTTTTAGACTTTTGGGGTATCAGGTTGATTATAGAGGTCTACACTACATAAAATTATAGTAATTTAGATTAAGAATGCATTGAGATACTGATCTGCATTATAATCGTGATAAAAAAAGTTAATAGTAGAATTATAGGATAATTATACTGGATGTGAATATAAATGTACATTCTGCTAATGTTGATGTGTGTTAAATTGGGGGGGGGGGGGGGGGGGGGTTGACTTTGAGTGATAGGACCAATTTGAATCACTGAGCAATGTCATTCTAAATTTTGGTTGGATAATTAACTGGGTTTTTAATTATGAATTGGAAACTGAATGATTTTTAAAACTGAAGGATTGATTTGAGTTTGGTATGTTAATAACTATATGAGTGAAGCAATTAATGTATTAGGGATTGATTGTTGTTATGAACTAAAGATGTTGACGGAATCTCAGCATGCCATGGAGAGGGTGAACTCTGATCTGGAGAGTGAAACTGATCCTAATCTATTTGATCAATAGGCATTGCCTTATAAATAGTGGAATCATGATGCTTGTCTTGGGTCATGTTCATTAGGCACCAATGGAATACATTTTACTTCAGCTAGGAGTCACTACCTGGATCTGTCTAACAAGATATGCTAATTTTAGTTTCTGGGATGGAAATAGTCATTTCCACCATACCATGCTGATCCATTGGAGTGTGATAGATAACTAAAGCTTATTTTGCATGCACTGCATTATGCATTAAATATGTGCTTTTCCCTGTCTATGAAGATAACTTTGAATCTCATAAACTGTATGCATTTTTTGTTTTTCTTCATAGGTTTGTGACTGTGTATGTGCAGGTGACCTCCCCAGACAAATTGCTAGAGTCCTTAGAACATGTGTTGGAGGTTGAAATGGGAGACAGTGCTGAGTTTCTTGGAAGGAGGCTGAGCCAGTGCTATAGCAGCCGGTCACGTGCTGGAACCCATGCAATGAGTAATTGCTTTTATGCTTCTTGGTGTATGTAGAATGTATGCATTTTCTACATGTGAATGAAGGTTCTTAAATCTTGTAATTGTCTTTAAAGTTGAGAGGACTCTCAAAATGGGGGAATGTGAGAGCAAAATTGCAAGATTATATTATCATACTTTTATTACATCAAATGGTTGTTTTATGAAACAGAATAGAGTATTGTTAACTATTGTGTGTGTTCTACTGAGGATGGGCCTCTGGGAGATAACACTGACAGGAGATTTACGATGTCTTTTGGGTGATAAAACCAGAAGAGCATTCCATAGCAATGAGTTAATGTTTCTGTTCTATACCGTACCAGGGAGAGATGGTTCCAGTTTGGAGTCAAAGGGCACAGACAATGAAAACTGTTGACACCGAAGATACTGTCTGCTATGTATTATAGGTATCTTTCATACAAATAACATTCCTAGTTGGTCAGAAGTTTACATACACTCAATTAGTATTTGGTAGCATTGCCTTTAAATAGGGTCAAACGTTTCGGGTAGCCTTCCACAAACTTTCCACAATAAGTTGGGTGAATTATGGCCCATTCCTCCTGACAGAGCTGGTGTAACTGAGTCAGGTTTCAAGGTCTCCTTGCTCACACACGCTTTTTCAGTTCTGCCCACAAATGTTCTATAGGATTGAGGACAGGGTTTTGTGATGGCCACAACAATACCTTGACTTTGTTGTCCTTACGCCATCTTGCCACAACGTTGGAAGTATGTTTGGGGTCATTGTCCATTTGCGACCAAGCTTTAACTTCCTGACTGATGTCTTGAGATGTTGCTTCAATATATCCCCATATTTTTCCTGCATCATGATGCCATCTATTTTGTGAAGTGTGTCAGTCCCTCCTGCAGCAAAGCACCCCACAACATGATACTGCCACCCCCGTGCATCACGGTTGGGATGGTGTTCTTCGGCTTGCAAGCATCCCCCTTTTTCCTCCAAACATAACGATGGTCATTATGGCGAAACAGTTCTATTTTTGTTTCATCAGACCAGAGGACATTTCTCCAAAATGTACGATCTTTGTCCCCATGTGCAGTTGCAAACCTTAGTCTGGCTTTTTTATGGTGGTTTTGGAGCAGTGGCATCTTCCTTGCTGAGCGGCCTTTCAGGTCATGTCGATATAGATACTTTTGTACCCATTTCCTCCAGCAACCTCACAGGGTCCTTTGCTCTTGTTCTGGGATTGATTTGCACTTTTCAGACCAAAGTACGTTCATCTCTAGGAGACAGAACGCATCTCCTTCCTGAGCGTTATAATGGCTGCTTGGTCCCATGGTGTTAATACTTGCGTACTATTGTTTGTACAGATGAACGTGGTACCTTCAGGCATTTGGAAATGGCTTCCAAGAATGAACCAGACTTGTGGTGGTCTTGGCTGATTTCTTTTGATTTTCCCATGGTGTCAAGCAAAGAGGCACTGAGTTTGAAGGAAGGCCTTGAAATACATCCACAGATACACCTCCAATTGACTCAAATGATGTCAATTAGCCTATCAGAAGCTTCTAAAGCCGTGACATATTTTTCTGGAATTTTCCAAGCCGTTTAAAGGCACAGTCAACTTATTGTATGTAAACTTCTGAACCACTGGAATTGTGATACAGTTAATTATAAGTGAAATAGTCTGTCTGTAAACAATTGTTGGAAAAATTACTTGTGTCATGCACAAAGTACATGTCCTAACCGACTTGCCAAAACTATAGTTTGTTAACAAGAAATTTGTGGAGTGGTGGAAAAACAAGTTTTAATGACTCCAAGTGTATGTGAACTTCCGACTTCAACAGTATATACTGTATTCTGTTCTAATGTATTTTAATCAACGCCACTCCGACATTGCTTGTCCTAATATCTTTATTACATTATTTTACTCTTAGATTTGTTTATTGCTGTGAATTGGTAGATACTAACATACTTTTGACAGGACATTCTGCCGCTTGGATCAACTCCTGAAGTTCATTTGTGGAGGCAAGACCTTTGCTTTGCTCAATTATCTTTTGCTCAAATGCAGTTGGCCATCACTCAAAACCTGGCTAAAGTGGTCTCTACAAATAGTCACAATCATTTTCAGTCTGCAAAAGATAAAATGGCACATACAGACAGAACAAAACATTGGTTTTATGCAAGCAAGTTTATTTGCCAACATGCCACATATACTCTAACACTTGAGGTTGACAACAGTATTAAAACATGCATTACTTTGTCAGCTTGATGGCTACATTCTGCCCTGGTTTGCTATGTCAATTGGTCCAAATGTATAGCTGTATTTTACACCTGTTGTCCAAGTCTACTGTAACTACATATCGTTACTACTTGTACATTGATTTTGTATCTTTAGTTCAACTACTTTGAAATGTTTAACTTGAAGAGCTTACCAGGCCCTTCATATCCATGAACTGTGGAAATCAGCAACTCGCAGCATTTACTTGGGTCATGAGTCATCTTCCGTCTGTATGCAAATGTCATCTTCATCTTCTGCTTGATGGTGGCTTCATCAGAAGAATGCTTCATGAGGGAAATGGCCTGCCTGCGCTGTTCATCACCCAGGGTAATCTCTGGACGGGTTGAAGTTTCTCTCTCAGCTGTTGGGCCACCGCTGAACGATTGGCTGAATGGTCGTTTCTCAGATAAATCTGAATTCCTCTGGATGGTATTGATTTCCAGTTTGAGGGTCAAAATAATGTTCCTTGAAGAAAATGAGAACACATTCACTCACCTAAACAAAATGGAAAAGTCACAGCAAGACTTTGTTCACATTCATTAACTCTCCTAATCAGACAACAATTGCAAGTTGTGTAACATGCAATCCAAAACCCAAATGCATGCAAAATGTGGACTATGCAAAAACATTTTGGCCAATTAATACTCACATATCCTTTGGTTTTGTTGGGGTCCTTGAGGTAAGGGAACAAGGTGACAATTCCTTGAGCATGTCACCCTCAACTGGCGTGGTGGTGATGTCCTGACAACAAGAGAAATTGATTAATCCATTTGCAATGAAGCCCCCTGTTGGTGCCGGTCGCTATAATTGCAACATTAATCTGAAATACAGCCTAGATACAGATAGCTTTCTTGCGTGCCTGGTTTAGTGCTTACCCATGAGTCTGTCATCTCTGCTGTGGGAATATTAATCATCTTTCGTCTGGTGCCATCAGTCAGCCCTTTGGTTCGAGAGTATTCCTTGATGACAAGATCGCCACCAGATTTCTTCTTCAGTATGTTTTGGATTAACTATGAAAATAAAATGACCAAGCACAATCCAGAACCACCCTTACTCACTCTTATCGGACACTTCAGGTAAAAATGTATACACTGGATTACATCTCCCAACTATCAGCTGATATACGGAGCATTAGTTAAGAGAAAGAGAGGTTAGCAATTAATGATTATTAACAGAGGCTCATTACATTACACTCAGAAACGTACATGTTTAGCTTCATCCTCAGCTCTCGGTCGTTTT
This sequence comes from Oncorhynchus mykiss, assembly GCF_013265735.2. Lineage (NCBI taxonomy): Eukaryota > Metazoa > Chordata > Actinopteri > Salmoniformes > Salmonidae > Oncorhynchus > Oncorhynchus mykiss. The sequence continues at coordinate 25,314,186 of NC_048579.1, forward strand.
CTTGAAGGGCTTCCATCATCGTTCAGAATGACAGTATCATCCTATTCAATGGACAAGATCTCCAACAAGGAACTGGCAAAGGAGGAAGTCATCTGGAAAGATACTGTCACACAAAGTGGTTGATTATTGCAAAGGTTTTGACAGACATTCCAAATGAATGTGAGAAGGCAACACAGCTCTGTACAAAGGGACTACCCCAAGGGAGAAGCTGACAGTTAAACCATCTGACTTCATCATTACTATGTGAGTTACAGTTTAACAGCAATCGTTAGATATTTTATTGATTCCCAAGCGGAAATTCTGTTGTTATACTGTCCGTTAAAGGGGGCATTAATACATTTTTACATGTTTTATATCCCCCCCCCCTTTAGGTGCTTGCAGTTGATTATCCAAATAGTTTTTTTTACATTATTTCTGAAAATTGGTTGTCACTTTTGCTGAATCATCACTTTCCTTTTACTGAATGCAATATGAAAATGTATTAAAAAAACACTCCAAACCCACCAATATTACATGGTTTGTTTCCACTGTCCTACAACTCAATATTGCATATTTAGGTTGCAACTTTCAGACAAGGATTACGTTCCCCTTTAACATCAACATTAGGATGGCTGTGTAACTCACATAATGATATGGACTCAAGAGAAACAGAAAAATGTATGGAATTCCCCTTTAACTGAGAAATAAATATTAACATGGAGTAAGAACATCCAATTTTGTTGTTTCTCTATGAACAATTATAATTTTGAGAGTGATAAACAGAAACATCTAAAACCAGGAACACTAAACTATGAAACTGAATTTTGTAGAAAAAAATGATACATTTTATAGGTGCCGCCCTCAGAGTTGTTTAGTAACCATTATTTGACCAGGTATATTGATAGAAAGCAGTGCACTACTTTATCTTGTACACTAAGGACCTGGGAAAGAGTTGCAGCAAAGAGTTGCAGGGGAGAGGAAAATAGAAAAATGTGCCTATTTGAAAGATAGAAAAATGAATAGCTCACGACATGGTGAATTTTTTTAAAGTCACTCTCATGTTAGAAAAGATTGGAGACTGCTGCTTTACAGGCTAGGCCTCCCGCTAGCGGGACACCTGTCGACATCATCCGGTGAAATTGGAGGGTGCATAATTCAAATAAACGATCATAATATTGAACATTTATGAACATACAAGTAAGTATCTTATATCATTTTACTTCTCTAGGGTAGGGGGCAGCATTTGGAATTTTGGATGGAAAGCATGCCCAAATGAAACGGCCTGCTACTCGCGCCCAGAAGATATGATATGCATTTGGATAGAATTCACTCAAGTTTCCAAAACTGTTCAAATACTGTCTGTGAGTATAACAGAACTGATTTGGCAGGCGAAAATCTGAGAAAAATCCATTCGGGAAGTTTTTTGTTGTTGTGGTTTTGTAGTTTTCTATTCAATGCCATTACAGTATCCATTGACTTAGGACTCAATTTGCAGTTCCTATGCCTTCCACTAGATGTCAACAGTCTTTAGGAATTGTTTCAGGCTGGAATTCCTATAAATGAGGGAGTAAGACCAGTCTGAATGCGTGGAGTATACAATTTGGATTTTTTTGTCTGCCTGTTTTGACTGCGTTTGAGCCTGTGGATTACTGAAGAAAACGCTTGAACAAAACGGAGGTTTTTGGATTTAAAGAGACTTTATCGAACAAAAGGAACACTTATTGAGTAAATGAATGTCTGCTGAGTGCAACCATATGAAGATCGTCAAAGGTAAGGGATTCATTTTATCTCTATTTCTGAGTTTTGTAACGCTTCTGCTTGGCTGGTTACTGTTTGTAATAATTTGTCAACTGGGCTATGCTCTCAAATAATCATAAGGTATGCTTTCGCCGTAAAGCATTTTTTAAATCTGACACCGTGGTTGGATTCACAAGAAGTTAATCTTTAAACCTATGTTTTGTTTTCTGAATTTTTATAATGAGTATTTCTGTATTTGAATTTGGCGCTCTGCAATCTCACTGGACGTCCCACATACCCTAGAGAGGTTAAAAACTTAGATTAGAATGTAAGAATTTAACTGCATTGTCTGATTTACAATAGGCTTTACAGCGAAAGCATACCATGCGATTGTTTGAGGACGGCTTCCCGCATATTTTTAAACCAGCACAGGCTTCATAAAATCACAAATATTGATTAAATAAATCACTTACTTTTGAAAATCTTCCTCCGTTTGCAATCCCAAGGGTCCCAGCTACAACATGAATGGTCATTTTATTAGATAAAATCATTCTTTATATCCCAAAAAAATCAGTTTTATTTGGTGCCATCGATTTCAGTAATCCACTCGTTCAGCATGCAGACAAATGAGTCCAAAAGCTACCGCTAAACTTTGTTCAAACAAGTCAAACTACGTTTCTATTTAATCCTCAGGTACCCTAAAATGTAAATAAACTATAATATTTCATACAGAAAGAAGTATGTATAATATAAAAGTAAAATTAGCAGGCGAGCCTCGTCTTCGTCATGCACCGACAGAATGATTTTCCACTGGGACTCTTTGTACCAAAACTCCACATTCTTCCTTGTTTTGGAATAAACAAGCCTGAAACAATGAAGAAAGACTGTTTACATCTAGTGGAAGCCATAGGAATTGAAATCTGGGAGCTGGAATTACATAGGACCCATAGCTTTCGATTATAAGAGCCTGGGACCTCAAAAGCATTTACATTTCTGGTTGTTTTTTCTTTGGATTATTATTTTAACATTTCTACAAACTTCCAAGTGTTGTCCATCCAATGCTACCAATTATGTGGTCTACATTTAAGCAGTCTGTTAACTGTTCCGGTGTCTATATGGGTACACAGACCTAACACTTTCAGTCTTGATTTAACACTCTCAGTGTTAATTTCATTTTTTATAACACTGGTAAATTTGCTGTGCATTGAAATGGCGTTTTAATTGAAACACTGATGGCAAAGATGACAACATTTGCATCAAATTTGTCAGGCATTAGGGTCCAACGTCAGTAAATATCAATTCATGCTCACTAAGGATGGGCTTCAGTTGATTATTTATTTTTGGGGCTCTGAACTGCCAATAAGAACTCCGCTGACAGAGGTCTCCAATATGGTGGCCTGCCTGACAACATTAATATGTGATGACTTATTATATCTTCACCAACCCTTTCATGTCAGGGGCATCTCCATGCTTTCATGCTCAAGTTCCAAAAGCCTTGTGAGACAGAGGATGAAAGAAGAAATAGTAGGAGTTTCTAGAATCTGTCACCTACAGTGCCTTATTGCCCACAACCATTGACATTACAAAATGTTCCCCTTTCATTTCTCAAAAGTATCTTGAAGTAAAGAATAAAGGAAAACCTCAGTGTGAACCTGAAGATGGACTACTGCACTACCTGCCTCTTTTATATAAATACTGCATGGCCTGAGAGAAAATAGTCACTGGGAGACAATACTTCAGAGGGCTGGAGTGTTATGAAATGTTGATGTGCGAAAAACGAGTAATAACAAAGTGAAATGAATGAGCAAAAAATATATCAAAGTTATGGCCAAGAGTTTCAGAACAAAGGGAAACAAGACGGAAAAAGGAATGGAAGGAGAGTGGATTAAAAAAAGCAAGAGGGAAAGTGAAAAAGCAAGAGAGAAGAGGGGATGAGAACCAGCAGGGATAAAATAAAGGAATAAAGTGATAATCCTGTCTGATCACAAGTTGTGTTGTCAGATCAGTTGCACCAGCTGATGTCAGCACACTTTATACAGCAGAATCCTCCATGGCACTGGGCTTCTCTCTGGGACTGAGGAGCTGTGTAGCAGGGAATGAGAAACAGAACAGAGAAATCTGTGTTCAAGAGAGAGAGAGAGAACTGTGATTTAGAAGGCTGTAAGTACAGTAGGATCCCTCTATACCTCTCATATCAGAGCCTTCTAACTCCCTTTGCATCAACCACACATGTAATAACAAGATAACTGGTTTATTACTCACAGATGTAAAATCATGCTCATGAAAGGCATCCGCTGATACGGTGTATTTGTGGTGTGTATATGTACGTGATTGTGTGTGTGTGCGCATCTGTCGGTAGTAGAGAGAGGAAGGTCCTCAGTCCTCTCCTCCATTAGCAGTCAGTGTGTAATAGTGCTGGTGGACATGTGTTCACAGCAGATAACAGGGAACTGGCTGAGGAGGAAAGTCTGACAGACATCCTTAACAGACTGGCACTGATGTTCCACCACTGATCATTCTGTCTGGAGAGAGAGGCCCAAGGTAATACCTGAGAGAGAGGGGGAGAGAGAGATAACGAGAGTGAGGCCGAGAGAGAGAAATGGGTAAGGAGGCTAAAAGGCAGAGAGATAGGAGGTAGTAGTTTTCGGATATCTTGGAAAGAAAAGGATGATGGTTACTACATGGGCCACCGCATGGAGGAACATGTTGTAATTGCAGACCGCAATGCGGGGTGTTTCTTGAAGTAGGTGTTCCCTGATATCAGGACCCTCCCATTGATACCTGCCATTCATCATTTCAGGTGTTATGAGACTGATGATTTGTTTACATTGCAGGTTAGGTAGGATAACTAAAGTGGCAGGTTTGGTGAATTAGGGTGGCATGTTAGGAGACTGAGATTAAGTTGAGGAAATGGGTTAAGGTTAAGCTTAGTTACAATGCTACAGTTGACAACTGCTGTTCCCGACGCGAAAGAAATACCCACGGCACAATGGTGAGCATCAATGGGTGTAACTTGATATAAAAAAAGCATATATCAGAAAACGCCCCCAATTGCGATCTGCAATTACGCACTTCTCACACTGACCCTCAACACGGGGGGCCTCCCAGGGGTGCATGCTTAACCCCCTCCTGTATGCCCTGTACACCCATAATTGCATAATTAAAAATGCTGGGTTAAAAACAACCCAGCGCTGGGTAAATACTGGGCAAAACACACGTTGGGTTATCATCACCCAACCTATTGGGTCACTTAGGTGTGATGTTTTCTTTGAAGACTGGAGGAGTGTCTTTGTAGGTGTGTGGCTTTCAGATAGTTATTGTTGGCCACACAGGATACTAAATGTAATCTGATCTGTTGTATTGTCATCACTTGTTAGGGTTCAGAAACTGCACTTTTGTAACCTTAATTAGGCTTATTTACTGTTTGAGGTCTTTGTTATTTGAATTTTAGTTAAGTTGATTGAACATTTCAACAATTTTGAATAAACAAATAACTGTTGAAGTCGGAAGTTCACATACACTTGGAGTCATTAAAACTTGTTTTTCCACCACTCCACAAATTTCTTGTTAACAAACTATAGTTTTGGAAAGTCTGTTAGGACATTTAATTTGTGCATGACACAAGTAATTTTTCCAACAATTGTTTACTGACAGATTATTTCACTTATAATTAACTGTATCACAATTCCAGTGGGTCAGAGGTTTACATGCAATAAGTTAACTGTGCCTTTAAACAGCTTGGAAAATTCCAGAAAAGGATGTCATGGCTTTAGAAGCCTCTGATAGGCTAATTGACATAATTTGAGTCAATTGGAGGTGTACCTGTGGATGTATTTCAAGGCCTACCTTCAAACTCAGTGCTTCTTTGCTTGACATCATTGGAAAACCAAAAGAAATCAGCCAAGAACTCAGAAAAATAATTGTAGACCTCCACAAGTCTGGTTCATCCTTGGGAGCATTTTCCAAATTCCTGAAGGTAAAATGTTAATCTGTACAAACAATAGTACTTAAGTATAAACTCTATGGGACCACACAGCTGTCGTACCGCTCAGGAAGGAGATGTGTTCTGTCTCCTAGAGATGAACGTACTTTGGTGCGAAAATTGCAAATCAATCTCAAAACAACAGCAAAGGACCTTGTGAAGATGCCGGAGGAAACAGATACAAAAGTATCTATATCCACAGTAAAACGAGTCCTATATCAACCGCTCAGCAAGGAAGAAGCCACTGCTCCAAAACCGCCATAAAAAAGCCAGACTACGGTTTGCAACTGTTCATGGGGACAATAATTGTATTTTTTGGAGAAATGTCCTCTGGTCTGATCAAAAAAAGAACTGTTTGGCCCCAATGACCATCATTATGTTTGGAGGAAAAAGGGGGAGGCTTGCAAGCCGAGGAACACCATCCCATCCGTGAAGCACGGGGGTGGCAGCATCATGTTGTGGGTGTGCTTTGCTGCAGGGGGGCTGGTGCACTTCACAAAATAGATGGCATCATGAGGCATGAAAGTTATGCTGCTATATTGAAGCAACATCTCAAGACATCAGTTAAAGCTTGGTCGCAAATGTGTCTTTCAAATGGACAATAACCCCAAGCAAATTTGTGGCAAAATGGCTTAAGGACAACAAAGTCAAGGTATTGGAGTGGCCATCACAGTCCTGACCTCAATCCCATAGAAAATTTGTAGGCAGAACTGAAAATGCGTGTGTGAGCAAGGAGGCCTAGAAACCTGACTCAGTTACACCAGCTCTGTCAGGAGGAATGGTCCAAAATTCACCCAACTTATTATGAGAATCTTGTGGAAGGCTACCCGAAGCATTTGACCCTATTTAAACAATTTAAAGGCAATGCTACCAAATACTAATTGAGTGTATGTAAACTTCTGACCCACTGTGAATGTGTTGAAATAAATGAAAGCTGAAATGAATCATTTTCTCTACTATTGTTCTGACATTTCACATTCTTAAAATAACGTGGTGATCCTAACTGACCGAAAACAGATTATTTTTTACTTGGATTAAATGTCAGGAATTGTGAAAAACTGAGTTTAAATGTATTTGGCTAAGGTGTATGTAAACTTCCGACTTCAACTGTATATTCCACAAGTCCTTATGCATATCCCATTGTTGGAGAACGGGGTAGATGCAGCCCAATATGACTGAGTATGGACTTCTGTTTAAAAGCCAGAGGATAGGTATGAGTTGGGTTTCACTGCTCATTTTACAGAATTAATTGGGTGTACTGTTGCTTCATGCGTTTTATGTGTATGCTTACTTAACTTTATTATTATTACAATATTATTACAAAGCAGTAACACTCCAACATTGGAAGATGAACTCATATTCTTGGGTAAGTCTCACAAAATTTTAAGTGCTCAACCTACAAATAACAATACAACTTATTGTTATCATTATTTGTTTACCTTTATTTAACTAGGCAAGTCAGTTAAGAACAAATTCTTATTTTCAATGACAGCCTAGGAACAGTGGGTTAACTGCCTGTTCAGGGACAGAACGACAGATTTGTGTCTTGTCAGCTTGGGGATTTCAACTTGCACCCTTTCGGTTACTAGTCCAACACTCTAACCACTAGGCTACCCTGCCGCCCCTGGTGATGACAAGACAGCCTTCCTCAAGGGCAGCAACACCAAGGAGGTGATCGTGGACTACAGGAAACATGGGGAGTACGCCCTATTTTCTTTGCTATATGCACCTTAGAAATGATTTGCTCTGACTACCCACCCATCCAAACCTTCTTAACAAGCTTAGACACAAACACACACACACAAGCACACACAGTCAACACTGCTATTCTAATATATAGAATTGATTCCACTACCCACTTTATACAGTGTAAATACAGTCCATTATTACTATGCATACTGCCTCTTCTATTACTTTTACTTCTTGTTATTTTTTACTTGAATCTTTTCATTGTTATTATTGATTATTGATTAACGTACTGCATTGTTGAGGTCGCTAGAACATCATAATTTCACTGCACCTTTTATACCTGCTGCAAACTGTGTATGTGATGGATACATTTGGATTTGAATTTGAAATTGATTTGGCATACAGTTATATGTATGTATGTTTACATGCTACAATGTGTGGTTTGACGCATTACTTTTCTGAGACATACGTATATGCATTCTTAAAAATGTACATGTAGCATGGCAAGCATGAAGACAACACTGGCAGAGCAGGTGTTTGGTACTTTCCACTTCAGTATCTTCCTCTTACTCACATGTTTACTTAATCATATTATTATATTAATGGACTTATGATACATGTTGTTTATCATTTTAGGGTCCAGACCTATTTGCAGTCACTGTAGGATACTCACATCCAGGGGAGAAACACTCATTGTATTGCACAGTTGTAACCTATAATATAATTTTTGTTCTTTTCTGTGATATTTATAATGGAATGAAAATGAGTGAGCAAGATGTTGCTTGACTCCATATGCATTCCTAAAATATTTACAAAAATGGAAAATGAAATGTTATTCATGAAGTTATACAAAGAACAGAACTTGTGCCTAATCAAATAATACATAGCTGATTCAGGAGGTTTTGGAAATAAAATATTATGATTTATTTCCCTTAAGTTGTTATTTTGAGAATTGGATAATTTCATTCAATTTATTATTTCAACTTCATACCTCAATTACAAATTAATTACCATGTTTCCCTTTCCACAGTACAAATCCCTTTTTAAAAGTGATGGAAATTGAATGAGGCAAAAAAGTTATTCCCAGAATACTTGTAACAGGCTAATTAGATTTGTTAGCAGAGAGCATGGCCTGTACCATGTTAGGGCCATGCTAAGGTCATAGGTCATGTAGTAACAGCACCTCACATTGAGTATTGTGGAGAGTGTAAAGGGGTTAGACCCAGGACACTGTACAGTTATGTTGAATTACAGAGTATGAGTCATTAATTCCTGTAGGTCTGTGTGAGAGTTGGGACTGAGAAAAGACTGGAACTAGGTAAGGTATAACAGCCACATTTATTTTCCTGGTTGATATGTTTCACAAAACAATCCACAGCCTTAGATGTGACCTAATATGGTCTAAGAGATTTTCAAAATAACATATGTTTTCATATAATTGTGCAGGGAAAAAACAAAATGTTGATTCGGATTCCATACCCCACCCTCTCTATGTGAGATGCTACAAGATGTAGTTTGTTTCTTTACATTTGTTTTCTTTACCCTCTTGGGCTTCACTGCTGATATGGTGCTTTGAGAACATTCAGGAAATTTTTCAAGAAGGTGCTTGTGTTTTTTTTCAAATAAACTAAGTGTAATTAAGAACAGAAAAGGGTAAACCAACTAAGTGTAATGAAGAACAGAAAAGGGTAAACCATAAGTGCTTCAAATTCTGCCATTATAAATCAAGGTATAGTCGACGTCGTTCTCAGACGCTAAATGTCAAGGGCAGAGGTACAGTCAGAGGTAGGAGCCTAGATCTAGGGTAAAAGAAGCCATTTGTCACTGTTCTGCATCCTATTAAAGCTAGCTCCAATCTGTGTAGCTGCAGACCAGCATTATACTATACTCAGAAAAGTGTAATCCCCTTTCACAGCCTTTATAATGTGTCTTTACAATACCAGCATGCAGACTGACTTCAACCCTATAAGTCATATTTTGCATTTTTTTATGTGTCCAACAGAAAGTGAAATTCCAAGTAATCTCTATGATTGGTGATACAATCTACTGTCAAGTGTCAACATCCAACAAATCTTTAGACCCACCCCATGTCTATTCCTATAGGAGATATAAAATGTATCTTTCCTCCAATCCCCCTGTTAATATTTTCACCCAGACAATTCAGAAACAGAGGCCAACATAGATTATAGCTATAGCCATTTTCAATACATACCCAGACAGTGGAAGATCCATGCTAAATTGATTTCAACAGCATTACGGATGTAGATTTAGGCAGAAGTTTCTCAGTTGCTCCATACAGAGCAATTCATTCTAGTGAACAGTTCTCAATCGATGAGAGAGAGAGAGCCTTTGTGCCTGCAGTCATTAATGTAGCCAGGGAAGATGCTCTGATGCAGCATTTTCTCTGTGAGGGCCCAGCAACAATGTTGCTGACAAATGTTTAATAAGTCAACGACCAATGGATTTTTATGCAAACAGTAATGAAGAACCCCAAAAGTCAATATGCATTGGAAACTTTAAAAATTGCTGTTCCATACATTCTATATTGGTCAGTATTTATGACATCAGGTGCAAAATCTAAGCTAACTTGGAGGGTTCATTACAAAGCAATTCACCCAGTGCAATATGTTTTTGATATTTAACATCAAATGGCTTGGTTATTTAGCTAATTTGAATTTCATTGCATCTTTGTGTAATCCATCTTAAGTCTATCTAGTTCCTTTTCGCTGGTTTCAAGAGTGTGATTGATTTACCAATGACCTGCAACACTAAATTATACAGTACATTTGCATATCCCAAGAGAGATTCCAAGTGGAGAGATATTAAAATGGACTTGTTAACTAATTGTTAGGTTAATTAATAATCATTATTTTGAAAATACACTTCAGGTGGATGATTAATATGTACGACATTTCAACCCGCTTGATTTATTAGCATGTTTTCAGAGCTAGTCATCTCAGTGGATTTAAAATAATGTCAAAACAAACCAGATGATATACACTACCGGCCCAAAGTTTTAGAACACCTACTCATTCAAGGGTTTTTCTTTATTTTTTACTTTTTTCTACATTGTAGAATAATAGTGAAGACAACAAAACAATGAAATAACACATATAGAATCATGTAGTAACCAAAAAAGTGTTAAACAAATCAAATCAAAATTTATTTTGTACTTGAGATTCTTCAAAGTAGTCACCCTTTGCCTTGATGACAGCTTTGCACACTCTTGACATTCTCTCAACCTGCTTCATGAGGTAGTCACCTGGAATGCATTTCAATTAATAGGTGTGCCTTCTAATTAATTGGTGGAATTATTGGTGGAAGGAATCTTTCCTTCTTAATGCGTTTGAGTCAATCAGTTGTGTTGTGACAAGGTAGGGGTGGTATACAGAAGATAGCTCTATTCAGTAAAAGACCAAGTCCATATAATGGCAAGAACAGCTCAAAAAATCAAAGAGAAATGACAGTCCATCATTACTTTAAGACATGAAGGTCAGTCAATACAGAAATTTTCAAGAACTTTGAAAGTTTCTTCAAGTGCAGTCGCAAAAACCATCAAGCGCTATGATGAAACTGGCTCTCATGAGGACCGCCACAGGAATGGAAGACCCAGAGTTACCTCTGCTGCAGAGGATACGTTCATTTGAGTTACCAGCCTCAGAAATTGCAGCCCAAATAAATGCTTCACAGAGTTCAAGTAACAGACACATCTCAACATCAACTGTTCAAAGGATACTATGTGAATCAGGCCTTCATGGTCAAATTGCTGCAAAGAAACCACTTCTAAAGGACACCAATAATAAGAAGAGACTTGCTTGGGCCACAAGCAATGGACATTATACCAGTGTAAATGTGTCCTTTGGTCTGCGGTCCAAATTGGAGAATTTTGGAATCCAACTGCCGTATCTATATGAGACGAGGTGTGGGTGAACGGATGATCTCAGCATGTGTATTTCCCACCGTAAAGGATGGAGGAGGAGGTGTTATGGTGTGGGGGTGCTTTGCTGGTTCTGCTGTCTGTGATTCAATTAGAATTCAAAGGACACTTAACCAGCACGGCTGCCACAGCATTACAAGGGAAATATACCATCTGGTTTGGGCTTAGTGGGACTATCATTTGTTTTCAACAGGACAATGACCCACCACACCTCCAGGCTATGTAAGGGATATTTTACCAAGAGGGAGGGTGATGTAGCGCTGCATCAGATGACCTGGCCACCACAATCAAGCAATCAACCACCATCTCAACCAAATTGAGATGGTTTTGGATGAGTCGGACTACAGCGTGAAGGAAAAGCCGCCAACAAGCGCTCAGCATATGTGGAACTATTTCCACGCTATTGGAATAGCATTCCAGGTGAAGCTGGTTGAGAGAATGCCAAGAGTGTGCAAAGCTATCATCAAGGCAATTTGTTTAACACTTTTTTGGTTACTATATGATTCCATATGTTATTTCATAGTTCTGATGGCTTCACTATTATTCTACAATGTAGAAAATAGTAAAAATAAAGAAAACCCCTTGAATGAGTAGGTGTTCTAAAACTTTAGTGTACTTTCAAGCCGAGATATCCATATTATGAATTTAACTCGTTTTTACAGCAAAATAGCTACGCATAATCAACTTTATCTTAGATTTTTTTTTATACTTGCAAAGCCATTCATTATGTCCTTATATCAAAGTGTGAACTTTGATGGCCCAGGCAGACAGCCTGAGTGTGCAGACAGGCGGCTAATCCTTCTGTCTGACATCTCAGCTAGGTCTAAAATCAAGGCTTATTTTTCATCCTGCAGGGGTTGTTGATGTTATTGAATTTGCCATTTTGTTTCCCATAGTATGATCAACTACAGAGTAGACAATATTGAGAATCTCTAGGTTGTCTAGCCAAAGCGGTTTAACATGCATCATGTATCCATTGCTTCTTCTTTGGCTTAGTTGTCTATGGATGTGGTTTTCTGTTTTCAACTTTTCAACTTTTCAGCTGTGATATTTCCCTTGTCTGTTCTTTTCCTGGCTCTGTGCAGCGTACCTCTGTTAGGTAATGAAAGTCTATGTACAACAGAGTTATTTGTCCCCATGTGTACAGCATGGTTATTTGTCCCCATGTTTCCACTTCTGCCTCTGACACGGTGCTGAACACTGGAAACAGCCTAAGCTGGGCTGATAGATCGCAGGGCTGCAGGCGTCTAGAATAGTGAAGCACCGGTGCTCGGCTTAGCTTTTTTTTCTCTCTCGTTACACAAGGAAATGGCAGAGTAGTAGGCCACAGCTATTAGAGATCTTCCAAAGATTTGATGATCTTCTTTCAGCCAAAGACTGAGGATGGAGACATGCAAAGTGAAGTTTTGTTTCTAACCATTGAGAAATGTATACATTAAAGTCTTGTTTGACCATAGCGCCTGTTGACCTCCAATTATCCCTATACATGCACTCCACTCCACCTACAATATCCAACTCCAGTGGGTGAAAACAATTGTATTCTGCTCCTGCCAATTGAAACAATAGCAACCTTTAATTCTCCCCTCTCCTCTAAATCTGACCACTGACATCAAGTGAAACAAGTCACTCTCTCCTGCCTCCAGATGCAAGCTGCCAATTGATTCAATGAACATGTCTCTGGAGCCAGAAGGACTGCAATAACAGTGAAAGAACACATGCCCAGAATCTTCAATTTAAACGCAGAAGTACTCCTACAATGTACACTGTGAACGATTTGTTTGATGAGCACAAACAATGTAACAGAAGCATATGGAAATACTGTACAAACAGTTTAGAAAAGTACAGTGCATATTTTTTGTCCTTTTCATGAAGGTAATATTATCCGGAGGGTTCATAACTGACAGTAAAAGAGCAGACAGTAAGTCTTGCTGTACAGATTTATCAGAAACAGAGAGAACCAGCCCTGATGTGCTCCACCCGGACCGTTAATTAGCAAATTAATTCAAACGGGCCCAGTGGCCGCCATCATCATCCTGGCCACTCCTGGTCTTCACAGAGGTGTCACATTAATGACCTCTGATTGGCTACACAGCCTCTGATCCCCCAACCCTCCCTTCCTCTAGTGTCCAAGCCCCGCATTTGTCCCTTTCAGTTAATTGCATGTACACTCTCAGTAATCACACTGGACCAACAGTCGAGCCAGGCTCTGACCTCCCTCTCTCTCTACTAGAGTGAACTATGATACAAAAGCTCATTTTAATTTAGGAATTCATACAGTTGTTAACCCCCTATAGTCGATTTCTGCACCCGTGGAAATTCGAATTAGCATTAGAGATATGATGTTTTGCATTAGATGCGTCTTAATCATCTGCACCTGCGGTGAAAGGTGACAGAGCTAGGGCTGTGTTTGTCAGACCGTGAGACATCCCGAAAATTGGTCTTTTCACAAAATTGTCTGTAGGGTCAGAACGGCTTGGCAAACTATTATGACCCCTCCATGGAAAGACAAGACTCTCACAAACACGACGGTGTTCTCCATTTTGCTCCATGACCTCCACAAGTGTCAGGAGACTCGTCTGAAGTTGGTACAGCCAATCTTTCCAACTTCTGTCTGTAGCGTGTCTGTATACACTGACCCCTCGGTGCAAAGGTGAGACTCTTTAGGCTTTAGGACGCCCATAGGACTCACAAGACTTGTCTGAAGTTCCCCTGGTACCAGTTGAAAAGATAAATGGAAGTATACAGTGCATTTGGAAAGTATTCAGACCCCTTGACTTTTTCCACGTTTTGTTACGTTACAGCCTTATTCTAAAATGGATTAAATAAATAAAAGATCCTCATGAATCTACACACAATACTCCATAATGACAAAGCGAAAAAAAAAACAGTTAATTAAATGTGTCAAATGTGTTAAAATTAAAAAACATTTACATAAGTTTCACACCCTTTGCTATGAGACTCTAAATTGAGCTTAGGTGCAGCCTGTTTCCATTGATCATCCTTGAGATGTTTCTACAACTTGATTGGAGTACATCTGTGGTAAATTAAATTGATTGGACATCATTTGGAAAGGCACACAACTGTCTATATAAGGTCCCACAGTTGACAGTGCATGTCAAACCAAAAACCAAACCATGAGGTTGAAGGAAATGTCCGTAGAGCTCTGAGAAAGGATTGTGTCGAGGCACAGATCTGGAGAAGGGTACCACATTTTTTTTTGCAGCATTAAAGGTCCCCAAGCTGGCTGTCATATGCCTTTTACTGAGAAGTGGTTTCTGTCTAGCCACTCTACCATAAAGGCCTGATTGGTGGAGTGCTGCAGAGATTGTTGTCCTTCTGGAAGGTTCTCCCATCTCCAAGGCCCTTCTCCCCTGATTGCTCAGTTTGGCCAGGTGGCCAGTTCTATAATAATAGTTTACCTTCCGTCCCTCTCCTCGCCCCGAACCAGGGACCCTCTGCACACATCGACAACAGCCACCCTCAAAGCATCGTTACCCATCGCTCTACAAAAGCCATGGCCCTTGCAGAGCAAGGGGAACAACTACTTCAAGGTCTCAGAGCGAGTGACATCACCTATTGAAACGTTATTAGCGTGCACCCCACTAACTAGCTAACCATTTCACATCGGTTATAATAGGAAGAGTCTTGGTGGTTCCAAACTTCTTCCATTTAAGAATGATGGGGGACACTGTGTTTTCAGAGGACATTCAATGCTGCAGAATTGTTTTGGTACCTTTCCCCAGATTTGTGCCTTAACACAATCCTGTCTCAGAGCTCTATGGACAATTCCAGGGCTTGGTGTTTCCTCTGATATGCAATGTCAACTGTGGGACCTTATATAGACAGGTGTGTGCCTTTCCAAATCATGTCCAATCAATTGAATTTACCACAGGTGGACTCCACTCAGGTTGTAGAAACATCTCTAGGATGGTCAATGGAAACAGGATGCACACGAGCTCAATTTCAAGTCTCATAGAAAAGGGTCTGAAATTGTATGTAAATAAGGTATTTCTGTTTTTATTTTTAATAAATTAGCAAACATTTAAAAAAAACTCTTTTCACTTTGTCATTGTGGGGTATTTTCTGTAGATCGATGAGGATTTTAGAATAAGGCTGTAATGCAACAAAATGTGGAAAAAGTCCAGGCGTATGAACACTTTCCGAATGCACTGTACCTTACGATGTAAAGAGTCCTAGAGCACAGATAGTTTTACGTAATGTTACATTGGTGGTGATAATTGGACAATTATTTACTTTATTCTAGGCAGCTTTTAGCAAAGTGCAGAAATGCATTCTTGCCAGTGTTTCCCATATCGCTTTTATGCCCACAGATCTGGTGCTGTAGCTGCACTGTAGCAGGACATTTCAGGTTTCTAGCGACCGAGAGTTTGAGTTCAAATCGCATTTGTTGTCGCAGTAAAGGATTTTGAGGGAATTTAAATCAAAATACATTTTATAGAAATAACACCAAGTTTTGTATATATTGACTTTATTTTTATACCAATTTTTTTTGTTAGGCAAAGTGCAGAAGTTATGTATGCTTTAACTCACACCCTCTTGTTTGCTAGCAACCTGAAGTTCCCGCTGCCGATCTCCATTATGTACAGACCTGGTGGCTCAGCGGGAACTTCAGGTTGCTAGCAAACAAGAGAGTGTGAGTTCAAGCATACAGCATCATACTGTCCTTTCACATTAACACCTTAGTTTAGATGTAATACAGTATTATATGTTGAAATTTTGCCTCCCCATCTTCACATGAGATCGTGTTTTCATAAGTTGCTGCACGTTGTCATGTTAACTTCACATGAAATCACATGAGATCACGTGTTTGAAATGCATGTGCTTTTTCCGTAAGGCTTGTTCCAATTGTGTAGTAACTGAGACCGCTAAACCCTATTACCAACTAATTACATAACAATACCTAAGCGTTACCGGATTGTTTTACCTGGCTATAAGTTTTATCTGAGCGACTATATATCTGGTGATGTTCCATTGTTTGGAAGAATGGCTTGTGACAACAGCCTGCATTTCCTTTCTCTCAGAAAGTTTCATTCCTTCTTCAAGAGTTACTTTGACAAGCATCAGAGAAATGTATTTGTATTGTAAATTGTGATGTATTGTTGTTTATCAATAGACAATGTTAGCGATTGGATGTGTTATTCATTCAACCTCCATGGCTGTGATGTCTTTTCTACTATGCCTTTATTATTTAACGATGACTGACAACTTGCTATCAATCACATAGAACGTTTGCTACTTCTGAGATGTTTGATTATGGACTGCTCATCCTACACTCTAAATGAGTAATTGCCTCGGATGGGGATTCAGAGTTTTAAGTAAATGAAGATGCATGGATTAGAATGTTTTGTTGGAAACAGACTACTTAATCAAGCTGTAAATATAGGCATGAAAGTGTATGTATAAAGTACCACTGATATTATAAGAAAAATGTCATGCTAACTGCAGGACTGGGCCAGAGAAGGCCCAGGTGAAAACTGATGGTGATAGAAGTTCTAAAACAGGGAACATGCATGTGATGGACATTCAATCATGTGGAGCAATGAAAGACAGATGAGTTCGGAAAACATAATCATACTCCAATTCATGCAGTGACCACTAGACAACCTCCAATCTCCTGATCTCAACAATTAATATTGAATAATGAGATTGCTAGAAGAAAATGATCCTCCATCTACACACAGTACACCATAATGACGACGTGAAAACATTTTAAAAGATTTTGGCAAATTTGTTGAAAAGGAAATTCAGAAATATCTTTCTTACATACGTATTCACACCCGAGTCAGCACTTTGTAAAAACACCTATGGAGGCTATTACAGCTTTCAGTCGTCTTGGGTATGTCTGTAACAGCTTTGTACTTCGGAATTTGGGGATTTTCTCTCATTTATCCTTGAAGATTTTCTCAAAATCTTAGATTAGGTAGGAAGCGGCAGTGAACAGTAATCTTTAAGTATTTCCACAGATTGTCAATGGGATTCAAGTCAAGGCTTTGGCTGGGCCACTGAAGGACTTTCACCTTCTTGTTCTGAAGCCATTCCAGCGTTGCTTTGGCTGTATGCTTGGGGTCATTGTCCTGTTGGAACGTACGTCTTTGACCCAGTCTAAGGTCATTTGCACTCTGAAGCAGCTTCTCATCAAGGATTTACCTGTATTTGGCTCCATTCATTGTTCCCCCTATTCCAGTCCCTCCCACCAACAAGCATCCCCATAGCAAGATGCTGCCACCACCATACTCAAGGGGTGGATGGTGTTAGATGAGTGATGCCTGGTTTTCTCCAGACATAGAGCTTTGCATTCAGGCAAAATAGTTAAATTATTTCCTCATCAGACCACAGAATATTTTTCCTCACAATCTCTGAGTCTTTCACATTACTTTTTTGCAAACTACAGTCGTGCTGTCACATGCCTTTTTCTCAGGAGTGGCTTCCGTTTGGCCACTCTCCCATAAAGCCCAGATTGGTCAAGTGCTGTAGAGACTGTTGTCCTTCTGGCAGGTTCTCTCATCTCAGCCAAGGAACTCTGTTCTGTCAGAGTGGTCATTTGGTTCTTGATCACCTCCCTGACAAAGGTCCTTCTTGCTCAGTTTGGTCAGATGGCCAGCTCTAGGCAGAGTCTGTGTAGTTCCATATTTTTTCAATCTAGAAATTGTTTCATTCCCTTCCCCAGATATTTGCCTCATCACAATTCTATCTCGGCAATCAACAGCTAGTTCTATGGATTTCACGTCATGGTTTCTGCACTGTCAACTGTGGGACCTTTATATAGTCCAAACAATTGAATTGGCCACCGATGGACTCCAATCAAGTTGAAGTGACGTCTCACAGATTATTGGATGCAACTGAGCTCAATTTGAAATGGGATGCACCTGAGCTCAGTTTGTAGTCATATAAAAGGGGTGTGAATGCTTTTGTAAAGGAGATATTTCTGTATTTAATTTTCAATCAATTTGAGACAAATTCAAAAAATGTTTTCACTTTGTCATTATGGTGTATTATATGTAAATGGGTGAGAACAACATAGTTAATCCGTTTTGAATTCAGGCTGCAACCCAACAAAATGTGGAATAAGTCAAGGGACATGAATACTTTCTGAAGGAACTGTATATTATGTCAAGTTCTCATCAGCAGGACAACAATTATGATACTCATATGTCTTTCTCAGGAGAAAATGGGTAAGCAAATCAAACTATTCAAGTATACAGTAGTTCCTCCTTGCGTGCTGCTGCAGCATTCTGTGGCACGTTATCTATTTGTTAGCCATTTCTTCTGTTATTGCTAGTTTGACCACCAGAGGGCATCTTTGAGAAGCATTTGATTGTCTTCGGTATTGGCATAAACAGAGAATTTAAAACCTTTTTTTGTAATAACATAGTATATGGGATTGATTTAAAGAAATTTGGCTTAATGAATTAGATTAATATTACTGTGTTTCTATTCAGAGAAAAACGAAAAATGAAACCCTCAGGATTTCCATTAGGATGGAATGGAAAATATGGAGCTGTACAATGGGAGGAAGGAGTAGGCTGTCCTTGTAAATAAGAATTTGTCCTTAATAACCTCTCTGCGCACGGAACACGCTAGCGGGCTTAAATTCCACAACATACGGTGATCGCTACATAAATAGTCATATTAAACATTCATGAAAATACAATTGTCTCCCATGTATCGAAAGCCTAGAATCTTGCTAACCCAACTGCGTTGTCAGATTTAAAAAAGGATTTACTGCGAAAGAATATGATGCGATTATCTGAGCATAGATCCCCATAATTTTTTATTATTTTTTTAAACTTGTTGACGCCAGGGGAACACCACCCCCCCCCCCCCCCCCGTTCAGCTCAAACCGTGGCGCATGGAACGCAAAAATATTCTTAGAAATATTTAACCTCCACACATTAACAAGTCCAATAGCTCAAATGAAAGATAAACACCTTGTTCATCTACCCAGCATGTCAGATTTTTTAAATGTTTTACGGCGAAAACACACCACATATTTATATTAGACCACCACCGAAACCAAGACAAGAGGCAGCCATTTTGTCCCAGAAAATATAAAATTATAAAAGCAGGATTAAAAAATAAATCATTCACTAACCTTTTGAAAATCTTCATCAGATGACAGTAATAGGACATGTTACACAGTACATTTTTTTTTCAATAATATGCCATTTATATCCATAAATGTCCATTTACATTGAATTCATGTTCAGAAAATACTCAAAAATGTCAGCAGAAAATGTAGGTAGCGCCGCAAGATAACGTAAATAGACATCATAAACTTTGACTAAATATACATGTTCTACATATAGTTAGAAAGATACACTGCTTCTTAATGCAATCGCTTTGTTACATTTATTTTTAATGTTACAGAAATCGGCCACTATTCAATATTCTGAGACGGCGCTCAGATATAAGCTATATTTCTCCGCTATGTTGGAGTCAACAGAAACACAGATTTCAGCATAAATATTCCCTTACCTTTTGATGGTCTTCGTTCAGAATGTACTGGAAGGGTTCATACTTACCCAATACATTGTTTGGTTTCAAGTCTTGCGTCTTTGTATTAGCTACTGCTAATAACATCAGCTGAAATGCACCCAAAATGTCCTCTGGTCCGGAAAAGTTGCGCATCAAAACTTCAAAATTACATATTATATGTCGACTAAACAGGTCAAACTAAGTGCAGAACCAAGCTTTAGGATGTTATAGACATACAAAACAATTTTCAATTCAACCGGTCATTGTTTGTCCTTCTTCGGAGTGCTGGAACAAAGCAATGGCTGGGACCAATTCGCGCCCTAACGCACAGGTATTTTCTCGTGGCACTCACTCAATTCACTCCCATAGGGCCAATTCTCGCGGGATTTGAACGATTAAACGCTCTACAGAATGAGGACATCTAGTGGAAGACATAGAAAGTGTCCCCAGATCCATAGCTGGTTGGGAAGGGTGGGGGCGATGACGTCAAAGTTGCCCCAACTTTCATGACCACAAAACTAGTTTGGAAGAATGCCTTCCCTGTGAGTTCTGCTATTCTTACAGACATAATTCCAACGGTTTTAGAAGCTTTAGAGTGTTTTCTATCCAATAATAATTATTATATGCATATATTAGCAATTTTTGACAGATTTTTTTTCAGTTTACTATGGGCACGCAATTTCTCCAAAGGGGGCAGTAGTCAGCCATATCTTTAACAGGGTAAGCACAGGGGTGACATATTCACAAACTGCATTAAAATAAATTGTTAACCTTAGACGATCATCTGTTTGCAATTCCAATGCTCATTGTTACACAATGAATGGTCTTTTGTTTGATAAAATCCATTTTTATAGCCTCACACGAAACGTTTTGTGAACCGCTTGTGTCGTGAATTCCTTCTCATTCCATTTTCGACGACACATTCCAGGTAAATAACCCACACAGAACGTGACTTTTCCAGTCAAGTTTGGTTTCACTGCATTCAACTGGTTTGTTCGTAACACAATCAAACCTGACGGGCCATTTCGTGGGATGTATTGACTGAAAGAAACCGATTTGAAGACAAGTCATGACATCATTGTGCACCAATGTTTTGCCCGCTGTTTCGTTGATTGACTGTCTTTTAACCCGATGACCACTGTTCGTCTTGAAATCTAGCTGGCTAGATAGCCAATGAGCTGAGCTAAACGGCAATAGGCCATGTTTATGTGTTGCAAGACCAACCCATGTAGTAAGCTCCAGCGTAAAGTGAGTCATTCGCTATTGAAGTTTCATACCGGAAGGAGAAACACATATTACGCATTGCATTGTTTGGTGAACGCGCAGATTCAGCTGTTTATATATCAATCGTTATGGCGACTAAATCAGGGAAAGCTAAATCTAAGCCTAGATATACAGATGTACACACAATTTTAGAATAAATTGATTGGGAAGGTGAGACAGAGATCGTTGTAGGAGGATTCATTTAGCGATTGTGGAGGAATATTTTTTGAACAGGAGAGGACATCGTTTTGGACTGGTAAGTTCTTATCATGCTAATGCCCTTGTTTGAAATTAATCATGTAAAATATTATTTGTGACTTTTTTGTACATTTTAGAAGCAATATATAAACATGTAATGTCATGAAATGTGAGATGCGTGTGTCTGCCGCCCCACCCCAACCCACATGAAATAGCCTATTTGAGGCGAGGGCAGGCCCACACAACAATGGCCAAAGTGAAATGGAGACAGTAGATACAGCTGGTCTGTTGTAATATAATAAAGACAGTAGATCTAGCTGGTCTGTCATAATATAATAGAGACAGTAGATCAAGCTGAAATGTCATAATATAAAAGAGACAGTAGATCTAGCAGGTCATAATAATGTATTCAACCTTATGTTCCCTGTACTCTCTCTCTCTCTCTATATATATATATATATATATCTGTTTATTACACCTGTTGATACAGGGCTCATATGTGAAACTATTCTAACTGAACATTTTCTTTCACAGTGACACTGACTCCGAATGGGAGTCTTATCCGGTGTCCTGTGTGAATTGAAGTATGCTCTCTCTAATTCTCTCTTTCTCTCTCTCTGAGGACCTGAGTCCTAGGACCATGGTGTCAGGACTACCTGACATGATGACTCCTTGCTGTCCCCAGTCCACCTGGCCTTGCCGCTGTTCCAGTTTCAACTATTCTGCTGCGGCTATGGAACCATAAACTGTTCATTTTTACTCTTGAGGTGCTGTCCTGTTGCACCCTCTACAACCACTGTGATCTCCAACCGGCACAGCCAGAAGAGGACCGGCCACCCCTCATAGCCTGGTTCCTCTCTAGGTTTCATCCTAGGTTTTTGCCTTTCTAGGGAGTTTTTCCTAGCCACCGTGCTTCTACACCTGCATTGCTTGCTGTTTGGGGTTTTAGGCTGGGGCTATATAAATTGATTTGATTTGATATAGGACTGAGGGTCTTCCAAATATTGAAAGTGTGTAAATAGTTACCCATGCTATTTTGTAAATGTATATATATATTTTTTTTCATATATTTTTTAATCAATAATTATTTTTTTCCCATTTTTTTTTCTCAATTTTTGGGGAGGGTTGTGTTAGAATACCATTTTGGTATTTTGTATATAGTTATTTGTTTAAAAATGTATACCTTCACCAATTTGGCTACTTGGGTACATTTGGGCTACTTGTGTGGGACACTTGGGTGACTTCATGATAAATGTCATGTAGCACACTCATTTTGGAAGTTATCATTCTGAAACTTTGCACAAGTACCTTTGCCCTCTTATATTTTTCACTGAAATTGTCCCCATCATCCTATCTGAATGTTTGTTTTATCTTGTTCATTTTAAAGATGATGATATAAAAATAAAAAACGTATGTATTTTTTCATTGTTTTATCTAAACCAGATCTATTGTGTTATATTCTCCTACATTCAATTCACATTTCCACAAACTTCAGAGTGTTTTCTTTCAAATGGTACCAAGAATATGCATATCCTTGGTTCTGTGCCTGAGCTACAGGCTGTTAGATTTGGGTATGTCTTTAGGCGGAAATTGCACAAAGTAAGAGGTTGACTTGCCA
Source organism: Oncorhynchus mykiss (assembly GCF_013265735.2). Taxonomy (NCBI): domain Eukaryota; kingdom Metazoa; phylum Chordata; class Actinopteri; order Salmoniformes; family Salmonidae; genus Oncorhynchus; species Oncorhynchus mykiss. The sequence continues at coordinate 25,337,085 of NC_048579.1, forward strand.
AATAAAATTAAGGTTACACTAAGAGCATAACATTTCTGCACTGTAAATGTCTAATTATTGTCTAACCAATACCTAAAACGAGATTAAGTGAAAATAAAAATGGAATTTATTTATCAAGACCAGTCATAATGCTTGCCTCAGAGCAGCGCTAAAATAGAATGGTGCTAAAATAGTTGTAGGCTTTTGCTTCTAACTTCAATATGCTCTTTAAATAAATAAGACTTACAACATTTTTAACAGCACATTACTCAACACTAGTGAGACTATTGTAGGCCTACAGTATATCGGGGGAAAAAAATTAAATGACGTGACTCTCCTCCAATAATTACATTTAGAGGATCGGAGGACTCTAAATTAGTATCTAAGGGTATTTTCCGTTAGGATCTGTGAGAATATCTAAGGGGCTTTTATATCATTGTAAATGAATTAATAATAATAATCGCTTTGTTTAAAAAGTAACGACATTTTGGAGATTTAGTTTTCATTGAAACTAGAGTGAGCGAGAATAAGGCAATCCTTGAACATGTGGTGATACATTCTCACTAATTTGTAAATAAAGCCAGTTTGTTATTTTGAATGATTTATTTCTGGAGAAACCTAACTTGCTTATATTCATGAAGATGATGAGCGATCGACAAAGGCAATCTGTAATCTGCTGGCAGAAGACAGTTGAAGAAACTTCCGTGGACTTATGGAAAGGCTCGGTAAGAAATGTTTTATGTATGTATGTATATATATTTATGTACAGTGCCTTGCGAAAGTATTCGGCCCCCTTGAACTTTGAGACCTTTTGCCACATTTCAGGCTTCAAACATAAAGATATAAAACTGTATTTTTTTGTGAAGAATCAACAACAAGTGGGACACAATCATGAAGTGGAACGACATTTATTGGATATATTATTTGGATTTTAACAAATCAAAAACTGAAAAATTGGGCGTGCAAAATTATTCAGCCCCTTTACTTTCAGTGCAGCAAACTCTCTCCAGAAGTTCAGTGAGGATCTCTGAATGATCCAATGTTGACCTAAATGACTAATGATGATAAATACAATCCACCTGTGTGTAATCAAGTCTCCGTATGAATGCACCTGCACTGTGATGGTCTCAGAGGTCCGTTAAAAGCGCAGAGAGCATCACGAAGAACAAGGAACACACCAGGCAGGTCCGAGATACTGTTGTGAAGAAGTTTAAAGCCGGATTTGGATACAAAAAGATTTCCCAAGCTTTAAACATCCCAAGGAGCACTGTGCAAGCGATAATATTGAAATGGAAGGAGTATCAGACCATTGCAAATCTACCAAGACCTGGCCGTCTCTCTAAACTTTCAGCTCATACAAGGAGAAGACTGATCAGAGATGCAGCCAAGAGGCCCATGATCACTCTGGATGAACTGCAGAGATCTACAGCTGAGGTGGGAGACTCTGTCCATAGGACAACAATCAGTCGTATATTGCACAAATCTGGCCTTTATGGAAGAGTGGCAAGAAGAAAGCCATTTCTTAAAGATATCCATAAAAAGTGTCGTTTAAAGTTTGCCACAAGCCACCTGGGAGACACACCAAACATGTGGAAGAAGGTGCTCTGGTCAGATGAAACCAAAATTGAACTTTTTGGCAACAATGCAAAACGTTATGTTTGGCGTAAAAGCAACACAGCTGAACACACCATCCCCACTGTCAAACATGGTGGTGGCAGCATCATGGTTTGGGCCTGCTTTTCTTCAGCAGGGACAGGGAAGATGGTTAAAATTGATGGGAAGATGGATGGAGCCAAATACAGGACCATTCTGGAAGAAGACCTGATGGAGTCTGCAAAAGACCGGAGACTGGGACGAAGATTTGTCTTCCAACAAGACAATGATCCAAAACACAAAGCAAAATCTACAATGGAATGGTTCAAAAATAAACATATCCAGGTGTTAGAATGGCCAAGTCAAAGTCCAGACCTGAATCCAATCGAGAATCTGTGGAAAGAACTGAAAACTGCTGTTCACAAATGCTCTCCATCCAACCTCACTGAGCTCGAGCTGTTTTGCAAGGAGGAATGGGAAAAAATTTCAGTCTCTCGATGTGCAAAACTGATAGAGACATACCCCAAGCGACTTACAGCTGTAATCGCAGCAAAAGTTGGCGCTACAAAGTATTAACTTAAGGGGGCTGAATAATTTTGCACGCCCAATTTCAGTTTTTGATTTGTTAAAAAAGTTTGAAATATCCAATAAATGTCGTTCCACTTCATGATTGTGTCCCACTTGTTGTTGATTCTTCACAAAAAAATACAGTTTTATATCTTTATGTTTGAAGCCTGAAATGTGGCAAAAGGTCGCAAAGTTCAAGGGGGCCGAATACTTTCGCAAGGCACTGTATATATTTGATATTAAAAAAAATGTAAACAGTATGATACTGTTTACACAATTTAACAATGCGATTTTCGACTGTTTACTGAAGGAAAACTGAAAAAGGGAATTGGAGTTAACTAAATCAGAGGACCGCCCCTGAGCCCAGTTAGGGTCAGGCATTCTGGGACAGCCCATTTCTGCAATTCCGAATAAAACCCAACTTCGAGAAATTATCACCAGACCATGTTTTTCTCCATTAGGAGAGGACAAAGGTTGTAGACCATTGCTGAATCTTTTAACCATACCATGTGGTTAAACTCTTAGAATATCGATACCGACAGAATAAGAACAACCCTTTGATATTAATTACTAGTCTGCAGCTAGGAATTCGGATTCATTGAATATTTTTCCTTGGTGCCCCGACTTCCTAGTTAATTACAGTTACATGATTAATTAGTTGAACGCGTAATACTAATTACAGAGAATCCTTGATAAAAAACTATAAGTCTTCAATTTAATGATAGTAAAGACACGACATGCCATTCTCTGCCTGAGTGGCTCACTTGTTGGCATGCTGGCAGGATGTAATGTTATTTACTCTGTATATATGAATATATGAATATAGTCTATTGCATAGTTACAATGTGTAGTCATTGATGTCCCAGGAGAAAGAGTGGTAAACACTGTTGAAGTATATGATTGTAATACATACATGCAGACACAGCATCATTCAAAGAATGGAGTTTGACACACCTGGTATTGGATATGACTGGAAAAAAAACTTGCTAATTAGCAATTTTCGTAAATGAACTTTATGACAAAACAATATGCGCAATCATTTGTCTCTACATTACCTAACATATTCTTCTCAATTGTAATTTTTTTGCTTGAGTCATTATGACATTATAATTACTTAAATTAGCTTCCACCGTAATGTTTTGTCAGCCAGGACAGGTGGCTTGCGTCAAATTCATCATTGGAACCACTCAGTATGATTGGTCATATAAGAACCTTGGGACCCAAAGGCATAATGTGTGCTCTAACTCCCCCTTGCGGTGGTCTGGAGCAAAGAGGCGGTGACGCTGGGTACCTCTGAGTCCTGTGGTGTAAGCTAGCAACTTTTATAGGAAGAAACACTGTACCTAAGTGTATGTTTCTCAGAATTGAATGTACAAAGCTGTAATCAAGGCAAACTGTTGCTACTTAAATAATCTAAAATATAAATATATTTTGATTTGCTTAACACTTTTGTGGTTACTACATGATTCAATATGTGTCCACGATTTCTGGTTACGGTAGGTTTTAATAGTCATAGTGGGCACAACAGCTCCTATGCACTTCCTTATGAACCCACTCACCGATTCAGCGTTTAAATTGATATTATTCTCTGAAGCTAGCCGGAACATGTCCCAGTCAAAGCAATCTTGATGCATGGTTTCCGATTGGTCAGACCAGCGTTGAATAGTCCTTGTCATGGGTGCATCCTGTTTGAGTTTCTGCCTATAGGAAGGGAGGATTAAAATGGAGTCGTCAGTCAGATTTGCAGAAAGGAGGGCACAGGAGGGGCTTGTATTCATTGCGGAAGTTAGAGTAGCAGTGATCCAGTGTTTTTCCAGCACAGGTACTACAATCAATATGCTGATAGAATTTAGGTAGCCTTGTTCTCAAATTTGCTTTGTTAAAAATCCCCAGCTACAATAAATGCAGCCTCAGGATGTATGGTTTCCAGTTTGCATAGAGTCCAGTGAAGTTCCTTGAGTGCCATCGTGGTATCGGCTTGAGGGGGGATATACACAGCTGTGACAAAAACAATAATATTATCTCTCAGGAGATAATACGGTCTGCATTTAATTGTGAGAAATTATAGGTCAGGTGAACAAAAGGACTTGAGTTCCGGTATGTAGTTACAACTACACCATGAGTCGTTAGTAATGAAACATACACCCCCGCCCTTCTTCTTCCCGGAGAGATGTTTATTTCTGTCGGCATGACGCACAAAGAATCCCGGTGGCTGTACCGACTCCGACAGCATATCCCCAGAGAGCCATGTTCCCATGAAACAGAGTATTTTACAATCCCTGATGTCTCTCTGGAAAGCAACCCTTGTCCTCATTTCGTTTACCTTGTTATCTAGAGACGGGACTTTAGCGAATAATATACTCGGAAGTGGTGTGTGGTGTGAGCGCCTCCGAAGTATGATCCAAAGGCCACTCCGTCTACCTCTTTTATGGCGACATTGTTTTGGGTTAGCCTCTGGAATCAGTTAGAATGCCTTGCGTGGATCAGACAAAGGATGTTCTTCAGAAAGTCCTATTCCTGCTCGTAGTGCTGGTAAGTTGACGTCGCTCTGATATCCAATAGTTCTTCTCGGCTGTATGTAATAACACTTAATATTTTTTGGGCAAACAATGTAAGAAATTATACATAAAAAACAAATAAAATACTGCAAAGTTTCCTAAGGATTAGAAGCTAGGTGACCCTCTCTGTCGGTGCCATCTTGCTACTGTATTACCTAAACTATCACCCAAATGGTTGTTCTAGTTTAGATGTTTAAGGTACTCTCATATTTTAGACTTCCTAACCCTGGCAGTCTTTCTAAATGCAGGTTGAGGGTGAATACAAATTCCAAGTATTTGATATCCCCGACTCCAATAGGAATTGCACATCACTTTGCAAGCCAGCATAATGTAACTTCAAGGCATGATGTGGCCTGTAAACTATGAGTTTTAGGGTAAAAAAAGGCCTCATGAAATATGTATTTGATTTGTTGTTTCTCTAAAAAACTAAAAATAAAACAAATCAACATAAAACAACAACAAAAAACAGGAGAAAACAATTGTTTATTTTACAAATTATTTTATGGGGCTAGAAAAGGTTGGAGACCCCTCCTCTACATATATTACCAGTGCCGAGTGTGAGGTCCTAGTGGCTGGGTTCCTATCCTATCTAAACAGCTGTCACTTAGTCCTCAGTTAACATATCCAACTGATGAGATTCTCGGCCAAGGCTGCCCAGTTATTTCTTTGATTTATTGAAATCCACTGATGGCCAATGCTGAGTCATTACCTCAGTGGTGACAAAAGCCAAACTGATTTCTCAGAGACCTTGACCCCCTTCAGTCCACTTAGCACCATCAAATTGTCAGACATACCTCTCACACAAGGTACAGTAATTTTTCAACAAATGCAGCAATTGACAGTGAGTGATTGAGCGTGGTATTAGGTCCTAAAATGATAGTGCTTCTTTCTTTCTGTTATGTGTCTTTACTTCATTTTTCCCTTCAGTTTTCATAGGTTTATTCCTCTACCGCTTTATATAAGATAGGGCATTTATTTGTCGTCAGAAATGTGACCTACCAGGGCTGTGTGACAAGATTTTACTGAGAGATTTGCAGCCAGAGAAAAAGAGAGAGAGAAGAGCTCGACAGACAGCGCTTTGTTGACAGTCACTGCTGATTTTGACACTCCTGAAGGGAGTCTGAAGGGGTCTTTAAAGTAGAGGATGACAGGTTTACCGTTGTCTCAGCACCACACCTGTCTTGCTGCCAGTGGCGAGCTTTGCCCATTGGTGTGCCAGAATGTCCTCTCTGCATACATTTCCTAAAATTAATCGACAATTTTTCAAGAAATAATGCTTTTGCTGGGCATTGAGGGACGCTGGGGGGTTATATTCCCCTTGTGGCCTGCTGAGAAGCTCATCAATGACAGAAGAACACATTGTGCGTTAATGGATCTGTCTGCATTTGAGTCACAAGACAAACATCACACCTTTTAGCTCAACATGATATCATTGATAGGTGTCAGTCTGTGAAGATTTCCCAAAAAGATATGCTTCACAACTCATACATTGCAATCATCTGGGGCGAGTATTGAGTAGCTTGGATGAATAAGGTGCCCAGAGGTGCAGTTGCTAATATATGCATATTATTAATATATTTGGATAGAAAACAATCTGAAGTTTCTAAAACTGTTTGAATGATGTCTGTGAGTATAACAGAACTCATATGGCAGGCAAAAACCTGAGAAAAAATCCAACCAGGAAGTGGGAAATCTGAGGTTGGTCGTTTTCAACTCATTCCCTATTGAAGATACAGTGGGATATTGGTAATGTTTCCCTTCCTAAGGCTTCCACTAGATGTCAACAGTTCTCAGAACCTTGTTTGATGTTTCTACTGTAAAGGAGGGGCTCATAAGGGCTCTTTGAGTCAGTGGTCTGGCTCGTGACTCTCGTTCACGTCAGAGGTAGCTCACGTTCCATTGCTTTTCTACAGACAAAGGAATTCTCCGGTTGGAACATTATTGAAGATTTATGTTGAAGACATCCTAAAATTGATTCTATACATCATTTGACATGTTTCTACGGACTGTAACGGAACTTTTTGACATTTCGTCTGCTCCTAGTGAACACGCTTCGTGAGTTTGGATTTGTTTACAAAACGCGCTAACAAAAGAAGCTATTTGGACATAAATGATGGACATTATCAAACAAAACAAACATTTATTGTGGAACTGGGATTCCTGGGAGTGTATTCTGATGAAGATCATCAAAGGTAAGTGAATATTTATAATGTTATTTCTGACTTCTGTTGACTGCACAATATGGCGGATATCTTTTTGGCTTGTTTGGTCTCTGAGCGCCGTACTCAGATTATTGCATGGTTTGCTTTTTCCTTAAAGCTTTTTTGAAATCTGACACAGCGGTTGCATTAAGGAGAAGTGTATCTAAAGTTCCATGCATAACACTTGTATTTTCATCAACATTTATTATGCGTATTTCAGTAAATTGATGTGGCTCTCTTTAAAATCACTGCATGTTTTTGGAACTACTGAACATAACGCGCCACTGTATACTGAGATTTTTTTATATAAATATGAACTTTATCGAACAAAACATACATGTATTGTGTAACATAAAGTCCCATGAGTGTCATCTGATGAAGATCATCAAAGGTTAGTGATACATTTTTTCTCTATTTCTGATTTTTTTGACTCCTCTTTTTGGCTGGAAAAATGGCTGTGTTTTCCGTGACTTGGCTCTGACCTAACATAATCGTTTGTGGTGCTTTCGCCGTAAAGCATTTTTGAAATCGGACACTGTGGTGGGATTAACAAGAAGTGTATATTTAAAATGGTGTGAAATACTTCTATGTTCGAGGAATTGTAATTATGGGATTTCTGTTATTTTGAATTTGGCGCCCTGCACTTTCCCTGGCTGTTGTCATATCGATCCCGTTAGCGGGATCTCAGCTCTAAGTGCTTAGCATATGTGGGGACTCCTTCTAGACTGTTGGAAAAGCATTCCAGGCAAAGCTGCTTGAGAGAATGCCAAGAGTGTGCAAAGTTGTCATCAAGGCAAATGGTGGCTACTTTGAAGAATCTTAAACCTAAAATATATTTTTTGATTTGTTTAACTTCTCTAGGGTAGGGGGCAGCATTTGGAATTTTGGATGAAAAGCGTGCCCAAATTCAACTGCCGGCTACTCAGGCCCAGAAGATAGGATATGCATATATTTGGTAGATTTGGATAGAAAACCCTCTAACGTTTCCTTTACCCCTCTAAACAGAAACTGTGCTGTGGGAGAATTTGGATCCATCTTTTTTACCACCCAGTCAGTCACCTCCAGTACAGATTCCAACCAGACTCCAGTATCCTCCCACTCTACAATATCAAATTTAGCTATTGAAATGTTTGGCACACCTACGTCAAACAAATAATACTAAATCTGTTATTCAGTCAACCGTACACAGCAATCTTCAAATCAAATCAAAGTTAATTTGTTACGTGCGACAAATATAACAGGTGTATGTAGACCTTACAGTGAAATGCTTACTTACAGGCTCTAACCAACAGTGCAATTTTTAAGTATTTAAAAATAAATAAGGTATTAGGTGAACAATAGGTAAGTAAAGAAATAAAATAACAGTACCTTGGCTATATTCAGTATTGAGGCTATGACAGTAGTGAGGCTATATATAGGCACCGGTTAGTGGGGGTGATTGAGGTAGTATGTACATGTAGATATGGTTAAAGTGCATATATGATAAACAAAGAGTAGCAGTAGAGTAAAAGAGGGGTTGGCGGGTGGTTCGGTGGCGGGACACAATGCAGATAGCCCGGGTAAACAATGTGCGGGGGCACCGGTTGGTCGGGCTAATTGTCGCCAAACCCACTGGCTCCAGGTCATCTACAAGACCCTGCTAGGTAAATTCCCCCCTTATCTCAGCTCGCTGGTCACCATAGCAGCACCCACCTGTAGTACGCGCTCCAGCAGGTATATCTCTCTGGTCACCCCCAAAACCAATTCTTACTTTGGCCGCCTCTCCTTCCAGTTCTCTGCTGCCAATGATTGGAACAAACTACAAAAATCTCTGAAACTGGAAACACTTATCTCCCTCACTAGCTTTTAGCACCAGCTGTCAGAGCAGCTCACAGATTGCTGCACCTGTACATAGCCCATCTATAATTTAGCCCAAACAACTACCTCTTCCCCTACTTTATTTATTTATTTATTTATTTTGCTCGTTTGCACCCCATTATTTTTATTTCTACTTTGCACATTCTTCCACTGCAAATCTACCATTCCAGTGTTTTACTTGCTATGTTGTATTTACTTCGCCGCCATGGCCTTTTTTTTTGCCTTTACCTCCCTTATCTCACATCTTATATAGACAAATTTTTCTACTCCATGTGTAACTCTGTGTTGTTGTATGTGTTGAACTGCTTTGCTTTATTTTGGCCAGGTCGCAATTGTAAATGAGAACTTGTTCTCAACTTGAATATCTGGTTAAATAAAGGTGAAATAAATAAAACATGAATGTATAGTTAAAGTGATTATGCATATATGATAAACCGAGAGTAGCAGCAGTGTAAAAGAAGGGTCGGGGGTGGGCACACAATACAAATAGTCCGGATAGCAATTGGATTAACTGTTCAGAAGTCTTATGGCTTGGGGGTAAAAATCAAATCAAATGTATTTATATAGCCATTCGTACATCAGCTGATATCTCAAAGTGGACTGGGGACAGCAAGGAGTCATCATGCCAGGTAGTCCTGAGGCATGGTCCTAGGACTCCGGTCCTCTGAGAGAGAGAAAGAAAGAGAGAAAGAGAGAATTAGAGAGAGCATACTTAAATTCACACAGGACACCGGATAAGACAGGAGAAGTGCTCCAGATATAACAAACTGACCCTAGCCCCCCGACACAAACTACTGCAGCATAAATAGTGGAGGCTGAGACAGGAGGGGTCAGGAGACACTGTGGCCCCATCCGATGATACCCCCGGACAGGGCCAAACAGGAAGGATATAACTCCACCCACTTTGCCAAAGCACAGCCCCCACACCACTGGAGGGATATCTTCAACCACCAACTTACCATCCTGAGACAAGGCCGAGTATAGCCCACAAAGAAGCCCTTTTGTCCTAGACTTGGTACTCCGGTACCTCTTGCCATGCGGTCGTAGAGAGAACAGTCTATGACTGGGGTGGCTGGGGTCTTTGACAATTTTTAGGGCCTTCCTCTGACACCGCCTGGTGTAGAGGTCCTGGATGGCAGCCAGCTTAGCCCCAAAGATGTACTGGGCCGTACGCACTACCCTCTGTATTGCCTTGCGGTCGGAGGCCAAGCAGTTGCCGTACCAGGCAGTGATGCAACCAGTCTCGATGTTGCAGCTGTAGAACCTTTTGAGGATCTGAGGACACATGCCAAATCTTTTTAGTTTCCTGAGGGGGAATAGGCTTTGTCGTGCCCTCTTCACTACTGTCTTGGTGTGTTTGGAATTTCAAGGAATTTGAAGCGCTCAACCTGCTCCACTTCAGCCCCGTCGATGAGAATGGGGGAGTGCTCGGTCCTCCTTTTGCTGTAATCATCTCCTTTGTCTTGGTTACGTTGAGGGATAGGTTGTTATCCAGTTCTCTGACCTCCTCCCTATAGACCGTCTCATCGTTGTCGGTGATCAGGCCTACGACTGTTGTGTCGTCAGCAAACTTAATGATGGTGTTGGAGTCGAGCCTGGCCATGCAGTCATGGGTGAACAGGGAGTACAAGAGGGGACTAAGTACACACCCCTGAAGGGCCCCAGTGTTGAGTTCCAATGTGGCAGACGTGTTGTTGCCTACTCTTACCACCTGGGGGCAGCCCGTCAGGAAGTCCAGGATCCAGAGGCAGAGGGAGGTGTTTGGTCCCAGAGTCCTTAGCTTAGTGATGAGATTTGTGGGCACTATGGTGTTGAATGCTAAGCTGTAGTCGATGAACAGCATTCTCACATAGGTGTTCCTTTTGTCCAGGTGCGTAAGGGCAGTGTGGAGTGCAATTGAGATTGTGTCATCTGTGGATCTGTTGGGGCAGTATGCAAATTGGGTGTTCAGGAGGATGCTGTTGATGTGATGTATGACCAGCCTTTCAAAGCACTTCATAGCTACCGACGGTAATCATTTAGGCAGATAACCATCACTTCCTTTGGCACAGGGACTATGGTGGTCTGCTTGAAACATGTAGGAAATACAGACTCGGTCAGGGAGAGGTTGAAAATGCCAGTGAAGACATTTGGTCCATGCGTGGACAGCTGGTCCACGCATGCTTTGAGTACACGTCCTGGTAATCCGTCTGACCCAGCGGCTTTGTGAATGGTGACCTGTTTAAAGGTTTTGTTCACATCGGCTACTGAGAGCGTTATCACACAGTCATCCAGAACAGCTGGTGCTCTCGTGCATGCTTCAGTGTTGCTTTCCTTTAAGCAAGCATAAAAGGCATTTAGCTCATCTGGTAGGCTCGCGTCACTGGGCAGCTTGCGTCTGGGTTTCCCTTTGTAGTCCGTAATAGTTTTCAAGCCCTGCCACTACCAACGACGATCAGAGCCGGTGTAGTAGATTCAATCTTAATCATGTATTCACACTTTGCTTGTTCGATGGTTCTTCTAGCCTTCTAGCCTTTTGCTTGATGTGGATGTTGCCTGTAATCCATGGCTTCTGGTTGGGATATGTACGTACAGTTACTGGGAGACGACGTCAGCGATGCAATTTTTGATGAAGCCGATGACTGAGGTGGAGTATTCCTCAATGCCATTGGATGTAACCCGGAACATATTCCAGTCTGTGTTGGCAAAACAGTCTTGTAGTGTAGCATCCGTGTCATCTGACCACTTCCGTATTGATTGAGTCACTGTTATTTCCTGCATTAGTTTTTGCTTGTAAGCAGGAATCAGGAGGATAGAATTGTGGTCAGATTTGCCAAATGGAGGGCGGGGGAGAGCTTTGTATGCATCGCTGTGTGTGGAGTAAAGGTGGTCTAGGATTTTTTCCCCCTGGTTGCGCATGTGACGTGTTGGTAAAAATTTGGTAAAACTGATTTAAGTTTGCCTGCATTAAAGTCCACGGCCACTAGGAGGGCCGCTTCTGGGTGAGCATTTTTTTCTTTGCTTATGATCTTATAGAATTGGTTGAGAGCGGTCTTAGTGCCAGCTTCACTTTGTGGTGGTAAATAGACTACTACTACTAATACAGATGAGAACTATAGGTTGTGTGGTTGACACGATAGGTACTCTACCTCAGGTGAGCAATACCTTGAGACTTTAATATTAGACATTGCACACAAGCTGTTATTGACAAAACAAACACACACCCCCATCCCTCTTCTACCAGAGGTAGCGTCTCTGTTCTGCCGGTGGAAGATGTTCCTAAATTTGTATGTTTTTTTCACCTGTATTTGTTTTGTCTGAGTGTTACAATCTAACCAATCTTGCCACAATGGGAGCAGAAAACAGCAAGAAGCCATGTCTACCTGTTCCGCTGACTGGACCGGTTAAGGTAATGGCAGAGAAGTGGGGCAGGGACTTTCTGGATCAGGTACAACTCTGGCAAAAATGATCAGATTTTCCTATGAAGGGCACTTTAAATGAAGCAATATTTGTTGATTGTATAAATAAGTTGGAGAATTTTTAGAAAACATAACAAAGCAAGTTAAGGACAACAAAGTCAAGGTATTGGAGTGGTCACCACAAAACCCTGACCTCAATCCTATAGAACATTTGTGGGCAGAACTGAAAAACCTGATTCAGTTACACCTGCTCTGTCAGGAGGAATGGGCCAAAATTCACCCAACGTATTGTGGGAAGCTTGTGGAAGGCTACCTGAAACATTTGACCCAAGTTAAACAATTTAAAGGCAATGCTACTAAATACTACTTGAGTGTATGTGAACTTCTGATCCACTAGGAATGTGATGAAATAAATAAAAGCTGAAATAAATAATTATCTCTGTCACTGACCGTAGAGCTTTTTTATTTCTCTATTTGGTTAGGTCAGGGTGAGACTTGGGGTGGGCATTCTATGTTGTCTATTTCTTTGTTTTTGGCCGCGTATGGTTCCCAATCAGAGGCAGCTGTCTATTGTTGTCTCTGATTGGGGATCATACTTAGGCAGCCCTTTTTCCCACTTTCTGTTGTGGGGATCTTGTCTTTTTGTGTTGCATGTGTTTGCACTACTAGCTTTATGTTCGTTGAGTTGTTTCTTGGTGGAACATTTCAAATGAAAGGAAAATGTACGCCTACCACACTGCACCTTGGTCTCATTCTAACGATGAACGTTACACTCTCAACTATTATTCTGACATTTCATATTCTTAAAATAAAGTGGTGACCCTAACTGGCCTAAGACAAGGGATTTTTACTAGGATTATATGTCAGGAATTGTGCAAAACTGAGTTTAAATGTATTTGGCTAATGTAAACTTCTGACTTCAACTGTATGTGTTATTTTATTGTTTTGATGTCTTCACTATTATTCTACAATGTAAAAAAGGAGTAGGTGTGTCCAACCTGTTGACTGGTACTGTAGGTATTACAATAGTTTCAAGACATATTTTGTATGTCAGTGGCCTGAAGTAAAATGTATGTATTTTCTAAAAGTACAAAAAGAAAATGAACAATTGCAAAGCAAGTTGGTATTACTGGGTATTATTCGAATGAACCCCGCCGAACAAGGCCACATTTGATCAAAATACAAATAGTTTGAGGGCGCAGCTCATGAGAATAATATTTGCTTTGCAAGTGTTCATTTTGACATTTAGACAATTTAGCAGAAGTGTTGGTACAGAGTGACTTGCAGTCAGTGTATTAAACTATATCACTTGCACTTCTAGAGGCTTAAACAAAAGCTTATAAACTGGCCGTGATTACAGGAATAACCAAACCAAAAAGACTTAGCTGAACACTACAACCAGTAAAGGTTTAAGAATTGCTGTCAGTCTGATCTGTCCCTTATACACATTCAGTTATTAGGGCATTACTAAAACATATCAGTTCAATTGGTACAGCATTCTCACTAACAGGTGCAACATATGGCCCCATACAAGGCACACCTCAAAATATGTTAATGAGCCAACAATTACTGTCCTCCCACAAAATGTTTTCACAATGGACCATAATTTACAGAATGCTGCAGTAAATATACAGCAAAACAGGTAATACAGTACTTTACTGTAGAATTGCATTGTAAAATTAGCAGAATGCTATTGAGCCTCCATAATGCATTGCTCTTTACAGTCCTATATTGTAATATATAATTAAAGCAGCTAACTGTAAATATTTTGCTGCAAATGTAAAGCAATTTGTTACAATGATAATCACAAGAGAGAAATAAGAATTAAACAAACACCAAGGTCGAAAAACTCCACAGATGGTACATCTACTCAACACAGCACAAGCTGAATTTCCTGCTTTTTGGTGATCCCCATCAAAATGCAGAGCACCCAAGGGGAGGCTGTGTTAGATACTGTGTGGATATTTACCTTAACGCAGAAGCAGCTATGGTAGCAGTTGGCCAAACCAGGTGATCAGCTCATTATATTGTGCTCCAGAGCATTTGTACTCGCAGATGGAAAGTCACACACAGCTGTAGGAAAATCTCAACTCACTTATGTGTGGCATGGGACTGTGAGGACCCTTAAAATCTGTGTCATGGCTGAAAACCACTTGGCCTTTCCTCTAATTTCTTGACCTAAACAGGAATTCAAATGAACTTTGGAGAATGCAACTATGAACTGAACATAAATGGAAAATTGTCCTTTTCCCATCAATTGACCTGGTTCAGACCCAAATAAGACTACGGCACAAGGCCTTAGCCTGACTTCATGTTGCCATGACCTCTGTTCTCTCCACTAGAGGTCATTCCCTCTCAGATCCATTCACATATTTAATTGACCTGCTCAGTAGCCAACCTACTGAGAGCCTATTTTCCAATCTTGGCCATCTGTTGTTCAGAGAAGATGGGAAGAACCAATGTGACCAAGTATGCCATACTTACCTCAGATGACATCAAGATTTGGTCCAGACCCCATCAGGTGTTAAGAAAGAAATTGAGAACATTTTAAAGAATGCTGTCCTCAAAACTATCTCAATGTTTATAGGCAGCCCCTGTGGTGTTTATTGGCAAGCCTGTTGGCTCCTATCGGTTTTGCGTTGATTTTAGAGGCTTGAACGCCTCTCGATGTCTACCCATCAATGTCGTCCCAGACTCCCTCTCAAGGGCTGCAGAACCTTCAGACAATCCAGTGATGGCTCCTCATGTGGCTAGCAAACAAGCAACCTGTGCCTCTGATCTGCAGACATCCCTCGCAGAGATTGCATGTTCTCAAAACAATGATGACTGCATGAAGGAATTTAAAGCTAAAGGAGAGACTGATGATGACCGGCCTGACAGGGTTGGATGGGAAGTACAACAGAACGTTTTGTACAGGACTGTTCCTGTCAAAAGAGAAGGAAAAAGTATAAACTGGTTGTGCCTAAGCAACTTGTCACTATCTTCCTTCATTACTTCCACAACAGAAAGAAAGTGGCTTGTTTGCCGATTGTCAGGAGAGACATCTGGCAACATGTCAAAAAGTGCAGGATCTGTCAGCAACACAAAGCTGCCAACAGCAAACCTGCTGGTTTCCCGTAATCTACAGAGGAAGAGGAGACAGGCCACATGATGGGTATGGACTTTATTGGACCATTTCCCAAGAGCTCTGCAAAGTAGGGAATGATACAAAAGCTGACCACCAGCTACCACCCTCAGACAAACCTCACTGAAAGGGTAAATAGGACTCTGAAGACCATGATGGCATTTTTCGTAGTTGAGCCTCACAGAGAGTGGGATAAGCGGTTGCTTGAATTCCAGTTTACCATAAACAACTCCAAACATGATTCTACTGGTCGCACCCTTGAACAACTTGCCATTGGCAGAAATCTCAAAGAGCCACTGGAGATACTCATACATCAAGCACCAGCTCCTGCTCAACCACAATACACTCTACTGGAATGCCAACATCACATTGAAGAGGAGGTTGAGAAGAAATGTGGGAGTGGCCCAAAACAGACAAGTCAGATACTACAATGCCCAGCGTAGTTTCAGGTGGGACATTTGGTCTGAGTCAGGGCTCACCCCCAGTCCAAAGCCTCTGAAGCTAATGATGAAAAGACTAGCACCAGTGAACTACTGAGTCGGATGGCTAAGTCACAGTGACAAAGAAGATGCAGTGAATGTAGTGAACCTTAAACCCTACTTTGGGGAGATCTTTGACACAAGTGTGAGGCGATAGGCACATACAGTACACATATACAGTTTCATGCTGTTGTGGTATGTATCTGCCAATTCTGACTGCGTTATTTGCAATGGCAAAGCTAAGATGGCCACCATTGACATTTTGGTGAACTATAACTTTAATAGGGCATGTCCTTAAGAAAAGGTGTAATGAAAAACCTTTTAAGTGGCCTAAAATTAACCATTCAAGTGAATACTTTTTGCACATTATTGTGAATTGTTACTCCAACTACAAACGATTCCTATGTTGTTGGTTTCGGAAGATCCCATGAATAATGGAGCTATTGTAAGGAAATCTCCACCAGGGTGGATTTCCCTCTCCTACCACAAACTGGTGATATCTATCCTGTTAACTGTATTTTTTGTGACTTACTTTTTTGGATTACCTATCTTTTGGCATTTTGAAGAGAGATTGCTCATCTTTACTTTTTGATTGACTTCGGGACAATTTTGGGGAGGAATTCTTTTTAGAATTTGGACTTTCTGAACTTTATTATTTTTGGTCTATTTGAAAGAAAGTGAATTGGTTATTTGAATTAAAACTAATTTTATGACAATATATACTTATTTTGCTCACTTGATTAAGTTTTTCTGTCTTGTTTGGGTCACTCTCATATGAACACAGTATTTCTTTGAACTTTAACCTTTTCACACGTACCAACAAACGGGTGTGATCGTTCTATAGTGGTCTCTGTTGCATGCGATCAAACCGGTGTGATTAGAACACTTATTAAGAACATTCATTTTCGATTGACGCAACAATCAGCATTTGAGCCGGCCACACTTTTTTTTCACAGAAACATTTTGCAAAAACACACACAGTCCTTACAAAGTTATGTCCAGAATGTGACCAGTTTATTTTTGGATGCCATGTTCAG
This sequence comes from Oncorhynchus mykiss, assembly GCF_013265735.2. Classification (NCBI taxonomy): domain Eukaryota; kingdom Metazoa; phylum Chordata; class Actinopteri; order Salmoniformes; family Salmonidae; genus Oncorhynchus; species Oncorhynchus mykiss. The sequence goes on from NC_048579.1 coordinate 25,353,878, forward strand.
ACATTCACAGAAGTCGCTACAGCATAACACAATCCTCCAAACAGAAAAATGTAGGATACATTTGTTCTAGCGCTAACTGAGGAAAGATTGACGTAACACAAGCAGTCATATTTTTATAACTCTCAGCTGACAGAAACTGCAATATGAATTAGCTGAAAGCAGTTACTATTTATAATTAATCACATCACAGATGAGCTCATCATTGATCTAAATAATTGAGTAAAGCACTTTCTAGAAAGCCGGATTGTTTATTTTTTCGCATCAACCAAAGATAATAAGAGGAGACAAGATGAGTTTGGTCTGTTTATTGTATGCTTGTTGAAGGGGGTGTGTCATCTACGATCCTCCACTTCCTTTCATTCACTTCCTGAAGTTCACCCAAAAGATGAGTGAACCATTCTTTCACCTCATTATAACATCTTTGGTGACACCCAGAATGCATTGTATAATGTATAATGTCAACAAACACACATAGCTGGGAAATAGCTTAGCTCATTATAATCAGTACAATCTTCAAAAAAGTATTTTACACACATCATAGTTGTAATAATCGGAATGCATTATTTGTCACAAGTACTTGAAAAAATCTGAATAAAACTGTATATACATTATACTCCATACATACCGTATGCACCTACAGTAGAAATGACAACACAATATACAGAAAATAAGGAACTCGCTATCAAAGTGACGCACACATGTCCAAAGTTATTATTTGTAAGGAAAACAACAAGGAAGCCAAAGCGAGCGCCAGCAAGAAAATGTTCTTATTCTTGCAAGACTGTGCAAATATATGCATACTTGATCTGCACAAACATGAGTGAAGTGTGGTGGGCTCTCCTCAAAGAGAGACGTTTTTCTGGTTCAATAAAGCCTCAAACATAAATTGTCCGCAATGCTGAAATCGGCTACTTCTATGTGAATTAATGAGGAGGCGGAACACACCTCAATTCAAACTGTTGTTAGAAAATATAACTTGTTAGAAAATAATTTGAAAATGACAAGTTGAAACATAGCCTATCAATAATTAGCAGGCAGTCCATGTTATCTGTTCTGTTGCGTAATAATCACATTTTGGAACAGTGAAAAAGTTCATATTGTAGCATGGTTTGAGATCCAAGCTGATTGTTACATCTATTTAGTTACAATGTAACAACCTTTGCACACAACAGTCTAACCAGGAGAAAATAGGAGATGATCATTTTTCTGTTGGGACTTTTCTTTAATGGATTTAACAAAGCATCATCATTCAAATTCAGTTCCCCATTGCATACTCGTAGCAATAACGATTTTAGTGAGTAAAACATAGTAACACAGGTTGGTAACGCTAGCAAGCATTTACCCATGCTTTTATTCATTTCATGTCCCTTTACCCTGCTTGTATGTACAGTACATATCTCCCTCACATATCTCTTACCCATGCTATGATATGGTACTACTACTCCCTGTATATAGCTTCATCTTTGTGTATTTTATAACTCGTGTTACTTTTTTGTATTTTTCTTATTTTCTAATTTCTAACTCTGCATCGTTGGGAAGGGCAAGTAAACAAGTATTCCTGGGTAAAGTCTACACCCGTTGTATTCGACGCATGTGACAAATAAAAATGTATTTGATTTTGATGTAGCTGGCTAACTACACTGAGCAAAAAAATAAACACAACATGTAATGTGTTGGTCCCATGTTTCATGAGCTGAAATAAAAGAGAAATGTTACAGAAATGTTACACCAGCACAAATAGCGTATTTCTCACAAATGTTGTGCACAAATGTGTTTACAGCCCTGTTAGTGAGCATTTATCCTTTGCCAATATAATCCATCCATTTGACAGGTGTGGCATATTGAAGAAGCTGATTAAACAACATGATCATTACACAGGTGCGCCTTGTGCTAGGGACAATACAATGCCACCCTAAAATGTGTAGTTTTGTCACACAACACAATGCCACAGATGTCTCAAGTATTGAGAGAGTGTGCAACTAGCATACTGACTATAGGATTGTCCACCAGAGCTGTTGCCAGCTAATTAATTGTTAATTTCTCTCCTATAAACCGCCTCCAATGTCGTTTTAGAGAATATGGCAGTTCATCCAACCAGCCTCACAACCGCAGATACGTGTATGGCATCGTGTTGGAGAGCGGTCTGCTGATGTCAACATTGTGAACAGATAATGCCGATGTAGTTATGGAATGGGCAGCCATAAGCTATGGACAATGAACACTATTGCATTTTATCCACGACAATTTGAATGCACCATGACGAGATACTGAGGCTCATTGTCATGCCATTCATCCACCACCATCACCTCATGTTTCAGCATGGTAATGCAATGCCCCATGTCGCAAGGATCTGTACAACATTTCTGGAAGCTGAAAATGTCCCAGTTCTTCCATGGCCTGCATACTCACCAGACATGTTACCCATTGAGCATGTGTGGGATGCTCTGGATCGAGGGGTATGACACCGTGTTCCAGTTCCTGCCAATATCAATCACCCTTGCACAGCCATTGAAGAGGAGTGGGACAACATTCCACAATCAACAACCATGTCAACTCTATGTGAAGGAGATGTGTTGCACTGCATGAGGCAAATCGTGGTCACACCAGATGCTGACTGGTTTTCTGATCCACGCCCCTACCAATTTGTTTTAAGATATCTCTGACCAACAGATGCATATCTGCATTCCCAGTGATGTGGAATCCATAGATTTGGGCCTAATTTATTCATTTAAATTGACTGCTTTCCTTATATGAACTGTAACTCAGTAAAATCATTGAAAATGTTGCATGTTGAGTTTATATTTTTGTTCAGTATAACTAGCTATCTATGGCAACATTTTTTAAAATTCAGTCAATAACCATTACAAAATTATCCTAAAACTCATGACACATTTAGTTAACAATGTTATTTCACTACTTTGAGGCTCACATTGTACTTTTGCACATTATGAACCTTTTAAAAACAAGACAAACTTAAACAAAAACAGCATGTTTTGGCAGCAGAGGAGAGTGTAAGAGGTCAGTGGGATGTCACTTCCTGGTTACCTCGCGACTTCAAAATTGTCAATGATCTCATGAAAAATGTATGGCGCGTTCAAACTAACTGCAACCTCGGAACTTGGAAATCTGACTTGAGTGCGTTCAAGAGAAATGGGAACATGAAAAAAGTTGAACATCATCCAACTCGGAATTCCATGTCGGAAACTCGGGCATCTGACTCGGGCTCCTACTTTCCAACCTGAAGACCATTGATGTTTTTACAGAGTTCCCAGGCCTCTTGAAAGCGCCATAAGTGAACCTTTTTGTTCAATATTCTGTGATGGACATTGTAGGTTTGCACATTCAAAACATAAAAAATAAGAATACAGAAGAATGCTGGGCTGTCATCAGGACATGATGTCATACTGACCTCTCACCTCTGCTGCCAAAACATGCTGTTTCTGTCACTTAATTTGTCCTGTTTTTAAAAGTGTTTTGTAGTCAAACTGGGCTTGTTAAGCATAACGCTCCAACCCTGTCACCCATAGATAGATAGACTGGAAATGTTTTAACAAGTTAAATTATTTGGTTCAAGGCCCAATGCAGTCGGAAACAAAAATGTTCTGTATTTTGTATGTATTTCCACACTATGAGTAAATTGTGAAAATGATGATAATGCCCTTTTAGTGTAAGAACTGTTTGAAAAGATGGAGTGGGATACAGTTTTGGCCTGTCTGGTGACATCATCAGGCGGTCCATTAGTTAATAGACCAATAAGAATTAGTTAATACAAACAATTACCTTTAATAGAGCATGCAGTGAAATATTATAATGATGGGTGTGGTTTTAGATCAAAGGGATGTGTATGAGTTTCAGGCCCCTGTATTAGGGTTAAACTAGGCCTTCAAAATGATGCCTTATGAAATATGTATGGTATTGTGTTAATACTTTTTTGTGGGCTTGTTAACATACTAATTCAGGATCTCACTTGGTGAAGGCCATAGGACTGACATTGGAGGAATGCAACAAACATGTCTCTGTCATAACAAATATAGACTTGGATGGTAACTCTACAATTAACTCAAAAGGCAAGGCACTCTGGGAAATATTGAAATAAAATGGTCAAATGCTTCAAAATGGGTCTTGTCCCAAATGCGGGAAGGCAGGCTACAAGTGCAGGTCCAAAATATTCCCATAGAAATGCATTGGGCTATCTGAGGACATGTTTTGGTAAGAGTCCTCACACTTTTGCCTTTTACTCAGTGTGTTAATTTAACATTGTTCCATTGTCTTTATAGGTCCACAGACTCAACACTTTCAGTGTTGTGTCAGGACTGTCTATGAGAATCCAAATAGGTCCGATCAGGTTTGCAATGAATAACTTCAATCAGACCCCTCTCATCTGCAGAGGGGAGGAAATAACTAGTAGGGATTAATTCACAGCCTTATGTAGATCAAGGGGAGAAGATTCAGGTTTCCCTCGACCAAGATTCACCAAAGGATGGTCTTTGTTGCAATAGACTTTTCCCCTTGAAACTCGAACACGTTCAAAAGCAAATACTGGAACAATATTTATAGCATAGAACGTTGGGATTGGTCAGAACGATCTACAGAACACTAATATAATTTTGTTCATTATAGTGATGTCATTAAAAATGTTATAAAGGAAATACTGTAACTTGGAACGTATACCCACTACATGTACGAACTTATCACACTTTTCATTGTGCATGTAATATGAAAAATGATTAAAGTATTTTTGTTAAGATAGGGATGTGATTTGACAAGCTATAAGAGATAGTTGTTTTACATAACTTTGCACAGTGACAAGCCACGCCCCTGAGTGAAGTCAGAGAGCGTGTCAGCCTGACGGAACCGCCCCTTTCGAACAAACTGTATAAATTATGGGTTAAGAAATTAACATACTAGACCAGAATGATGTGAAGCTGCACGTTTTAAGTGGTTTGAACTTTGAATCTCAACACGACATAGAGACAATAAAATCACCTCCCGGACAATTACAGGTAAGACTGATTAGCTGTCCTCAGTAAAGTATCTTCAAAAGTGAATTCAAGAATGACCAGTCAGCTACTCTGCTCAAATCATGGTATTATGCTACTCTCATCACCCCACTGGGAACCATCGACACGGCTAGCTAGACTATCTTCAAAGAAGCATCTTCCAGAGTGAATGGAAGAAAAATAAACTTCTGTTCAGGACTACACAACAAGTCAGCGGATACCGGACAACTACATAGAAGTACAGCAGTATAAGACTTGTCGGAACCATTTTGGACAATCAGAGCCTTACAAGCGTGGCGCGAAAAGACACAACCCCCTTTCCAAGGCGGCCCTGTCCACTGAGAGAGATCCACGGCGAACCCAGGCATTTCAAGTAAATACATTCATTATTTTTACTCAAAGCGTGCAGCAGTTCGTGTGCAATGTATATGGTTACTGTAAGTGAGAGTAGTTTCTGAAAGTGCCAATGTAAGTGTCTCTCTCTCCATCTCTTCTTTAACAAGCAAACCCCAAATCCTAATAAGTTCATTGTTACATGATTCATTTAACCAGTAACAATTAAACATAGTTAGTTGATTAAATAAAGAACAGTCTTCAGGTTAATGTTAATAAAGTCATGTCACAACAGGTGACTTAACACTCTCAGGGTGATTTCACATAATAGTCCTCTTTAAAATAACCAATCTCAGTCCTCTTTAATATACTTCTTGGTGACAGGGGGCAGTATTTTCATGTCCGGATGAAATGCATGCCCAAATTCAACTGCCTGCTACTCATCCCCAGAAGATAAGATATGCATATAATTAGTAGATTTGGATAGAAAACACTCTAAAACTGTTTGAATCATGTCTGTGAGTAGAACAAAACTTATGTAGCAGGCGAAACCCAGAGGAATAAGCATTCAGATTTTTTTTGAGGTCACTCTCTTTTCAATGGGATTTCATTGGGAATCCAGATTTCTAAGGGACCTTCTAAGGGACCTTCCTACCGCTTCCACTGGATGTCACCAGTCTTTATAAATTGGTTGAGGTTTTTCCTTTGTGTAATGAAGAAGTAGCCCTGTTCAAAACGAGGGTAACTTCAAGTGTACTGTTTGTTAGAGACGTGTGACCAGAAAGTCAGTTTATTTTCTTCCTGTATTGAACACAGATCATCCCGTTTTCAATTTTATTGATTATTTACTTTAAATAATACGTAAAGTTGTATTACAAAAGTAGTTTGAAATGTTTTGGCAAATTTTACAGGTAACTTTTGAGATATTCTGTAGTCACGTTGCGCAAGTTGGAACCAGTGTTTTTCTGGATCAAACGCGCCAAATAAATTGAAATTTTGGAGATATATCGACGGAATTAATCAAACAAAAGGACCATTTGTGATGTTTATGGGACATATTGTAGTGCCAACAAAAGAAGCTTGTCAAAGGTAAGGCATAATTTATATTTTTATTTCTGCGTTTTCTGTCGTGCCTGCAGGGTTGAAATATGTTTTCTCTCTTTTGTTTAAGGAGCTGCTATCCTCATATAATAGCATTGTTTGCTTTTGCCAAAAAGCCTTTTTGAAATCTGACATGTTGGCTGGATTCACAACACGTGTAGCTTTATTTTAGTATCTTACATGTGTGATTTCATGAAAGTTAGATTTTTATAGTAATTTATTTTAATTTGGCGCTCTGCATTTTCTCTGGCTTTTTTTTTTTTTACCCCAGAGAGGTTAATAAACTGAACTCTGGAGTAAAAAAAAGTGAAAGCACTCACTCCCCTTTATATTCATACTGCCCTTGCATTCGAATAAGGACTCAAGTCTTTTACCAGTTCAGCTCAACTATTTTCTGATCTGAGTCCTCCTTGCAATCACATTCCTACGTTTAGAAAGGAACCAAGATCTTTTTCCAACATTCACTCATTGCACCCTGGGTTTTTATAAAGTGTAGCACAAGCCATTCCATCAGTTCATGTTGTCGGACAGCAAGATATACCTATTTACATTTTGGAAGCTAATATACTGCATTTAGTAAAAAAGATGAGACACAATAATATTAATCAGAAGATAATAATAACATGTAAATATTATTGGTAACAGACTAAATAAAATAATACTGTAGATTAAACAATGCTGTATCTGAAAATTGTACATCCAATGTAGGCTACTGCCCCTTTAAAAGAGGGCGTTGATTTAGTGTTTTTTACTATCTGGGATCCTTTGGGCGTCCCTACCCTAAATCCTAACCCTAACCGTAACCATAACCCTTACCTACCCCTAACCATAAACCTTACCATAACCATTTTAAATGTCAACTTAAATGTGCTAAAGTCAGAGTTGGAGAGTCCGAAGGACCCCAGAGCCCTTGATTTTGTACCCTAAGTTGTGATTCTCACCAAATATGTTGTTGTCTTCTCACACTATTCAAAGCCCACAATCTAATAAACAGCTTATGAAGCCTATAAATCACATATTGCAAACAAATAATCTGAACATTGTGTTATTACAAAACTACAAAATATTAAGGAATTTGTGTGCATCCTTGAAAATCGCTAATCAATATCCAAAAATTTGACGTTTTGTCCACGAACCTACACATCATCATCTTCTCTCTTTTGTGACACCAACGTGAGGAGTTATGTAAGGGGATTCGGTGTTAAAGTAGTCTATTGTATGGTGCAGGAATAATAACAAACAAACCTGGGGAGCTTTGTGTTCACACTGCCCTGAAAAAGGGAACCGGACTGTGGAATTCAAGCCAAGCGAACTCAGACCACCTCTTCACTTCGGGGGCTCTTTTGAGGGGTCTGAGTTATTTTGGAACCCTGTATGCTGATTGGTTAAAAGCGCATTCCAGCTGGTGTCTATTCCACCACCGGCTAAATCTATGAGTTAAAATGCTTATTTAATCTGTTCCATCTGACTGCACAATCCAGCCAGGCAAGTTATAAACTTGATCTCCACTATCAAAAGCATCTAGACATTATCTAACATTTATTTTTCAACAGCAGAGATTTGCATAAACCTTGCTGTCTGTCTCTCCGCCATTTGCAACATTATCGAAATAATGAATCAGCTGGCATAATTTTTTGTGATATATATATATAAAGAAATGTCAATTGAAAAAAGGTGAAATGAAGTGCGGCTAGTTTGCAGTCTTTTCAGCTTCAGTTTGAAGTGATTGTGTTAGCTGTGTTGTTGGCTATCTCCTCTGAACAACAGTGTCCTGATGAGAGCACTAGAGCACATGCTCTATGCCAGGTGAAATTGTGCCTGATCAGCTCATTGTTATGGATGTATCCAAATAAATGTCACTGGAAAACAGCTTAAACAAATGCAAATACAGCTACTGTTGTTGTTCTGTCTGCACTGTTTGACGTGACAGTAAATTAGCCGCAGTTGGCTAGCTAGCAAGCAAGCGATAAGAATGTTGCCAGCCATTATGGCAATGGAACATTTAGAACGAACGACTGGGTCGAATCCAGAGATACAAGCTGGCTGGTCATTTGTGTCGGGACTATATCTTGTGGAAGGATGAAATAGTATGAATAAATTGATCAAAATAAAGTTTGGGATGAAAATATGTCAATCATTATTTGAATATGTTGGTAACCCGTATAAAAGTGGTAATGCCCTTGAAGTGGGTCTTTGCAGGATATATTGGCACGGTTTGCCGGCCCTCGACTTCATCTCCGCCTAATAACACCCGTGCCAATATATCTTCCAAACACCGGCTTCCCAGCATTATAACTTAAATAACACACAAACACTTAAATAACACACATAACCAGAACAATACCTACATGTAGTAGGAAATATGTCAAGTCTGCATGGGTATATTTTCCAAGGTTCTAAATCTAAAATTAATGGTTGAAAAGACAGCAGACTAAAGGTAAAATAAAAGTCACCACTTAATTAATATAACATGAATTATAAAAATATATCAAAAACAACGACCAACAGCAGGGATATGGATTCAAATGTTTTTGGATATGTTCAAGGAAAGCTGAGAGGTTTGGATTAAAAAATAGACATCTGTATGCATTTGTTCTCTTGTTTTCATGCGGGCATTACTGAACAATGCTGCGTTGAAAATCTGATGTGATGGGAGGAAAGGGGTAGACAGCATTTTCAAAAGATATCAATTATGTGGATTCCATCTCTGTCAACTCGATGGAAAACAAACTTTTGACTGATTTAGGGTCTTTGCATCGTACATGAAAATGATATTTAAAAAATGTGTAAATGTCCAACACTCAAGGGGCAATGAGCATGCTGCAAGCACGTTCCCTTTTATCACAGGCATGTCTATTTTTTTCAAATCAATGCACCACTTTAACTGCTGTTGTTTAGCATAGTAGTCAAACTATTTCCTGTAGACTTAAAATGATGAAACATTTTTATTTTCAATTTCTACCTCAAATGGAACACATTTATTTGTTTATTTGTTTGTTAATAACATGTTTTAAATAATCTGAAAAAATGCTCTTGAAAAAAGTTGACACGCCCACATAAGTATACAGTGCATTCGGAAAGTGTTTAGACCCCTAGACCTTTTCCACATTTTGTTACGTTACAGCCTTATTCTAAAATGGATTCATTTGTTTTTTCCCCTCATCAATCTACACACAACACACCATAAAGACAAAGCAAAAACTGGTTTTTAGAAATGTTTGCAAATGTATTAAAATGAGAAATATCATATTTACATAAGTATTCAGACCCTTCACGCAGTACTTTGTTGAAGCACCTTTGGCAGAGGGTATTACGCTACAAGTTTGGCACACATGTATTTGGGGAGTTTCTCCCATTCTTCTATGGAGATCCTCTCAAGCTCTGTCAGGTTGGATGGGGAGCATCGCTGCACAGCTATTTTCAGGTCTCCTCAGAGATGTTAGATCGGGTTCCAGTCCGTGCTCTGGCTGGGCCACTGAAGGACATTCAGAGACGTGTTCTGAAGCAACTCCTGCATTGTCTTGGTTGTGTGCTTAGGGTTTTTGTCCTGTTGGAAGGTGAACCTTTGCCCCCAGTCTGAGGTCCTGAGCACTCTGGAGCAGGTTTTCATCAAGGATCTCTCTGTACTTTGCTCTGTTCATCTTTTCCTCGATCCTGACTAGTCTCCCAGTCCTTACTGCTGAAAAACATACCCACAGCATGATGCTGCCACCACCATGCTTCACTGTAGGGATGGTGCCAGGTTTCCTCCAGACCTAACACTTGGCATTCAGGCCAAAGAGTTCAGTCTTAGCTTCATCAGACCAGAGAATTTTGTTCTCACGGTCAGAGAGTCCTTTAGGTGCCTTTTGAAAAACTTCAAGTGGGCTGTCATGTGCCTTTTACTGAGGAGAGGCTTCCGTCTGGCCACTCCACCATAAAGGCCTGATTGGTGGAGTGCTGCAGAGATGATTGTCCTTCGGGAAGGTTCTACCATCTCCACAGAGGAACTATGGAGTGATCATCGGGTTCTTGGTCACCTCCCTGACCAAGACACTTCTCCCCTAATTGCTCAGTTTGGCCAGGCAGACAGCTCTAGGAAGTCTTGGTGGTTCCAAACTTCTTCAGTTAAGACTGATGGAAGCCACTGATCTCTACGGGACCTTCAATGTTGCGGACATTTTTTGGTACTTTTCCCCGGATCTGTGCCTGAACACAATCCTGTCTAGGAACTCTATGGACAATATCTTTGACCTCATGGATTGGTTTTTGCTCTGACATGCACTGTTAACTGTGGGAACTAAGACAGGTGTGTGCCTTTCCAAATCATGCCCAATCAATGGAATTTACCACAGGTGGACTCCAATTAAGTTGTAAAAACAACTCAAGGATGATCAATGGAAACAGGATGCACCTGAGCTCAATTTTGAGTCTCATAGCAGAGGGTCTGAATACTTATTTACATAAGATCTTTCAGTTTTTTTATTTTTAATAAATTAGCAAATTTGGATGTATTGTAAAATGAATGAAAACAAACATGTTGGTCTTAATTTAAGGTTAGGTTTAGGCATAAGGTTAGCGTGGTTAAGTGGTTAACGTTAGGGTTAGGTTTAAAACCACATTTTACGAAGAGAAATTGTAGAAATAGGCAGGGTTCACGACTTTTGGGCTGGGGTAACTAGTGACAAATCAGAAAGTGTTTTTTCTCAAAGTTGCCGGGATATCACATATCCTACTTACACTCGTAATAACATATTCATTATGAAACTTCTATTTAAGCAAATAAGTTATTATATTTTTGTTAACCAAATTTGACACTCATTGACCTCCATATAAAAACTCCTTGCTTGGTTAGCAAAAAAAAAAAAAAACTCCACCTGCTGGAGAAGACAGATTTTAGGCCATGTTATCCCTATCGCTTGCCTCTTCCTTTCTGAAATGCATCACATTTTAAACCTGGTTTTCTTTGTTTGGGTTAATGACTATGCTAATAGCGGCTTCCTGAGCCAAAGATTATATATTATATTGACAAGAAAGTCGAGTGACCTCTCTAACAATGCAAATACATGTCCTCAAAGATTGAAGGCAGCCCGCCTTGGAGGAGGCAAGATCAGGTAGGACCATTCTAACCAATGAGAGGGCAGATAAGCACGTGAACAACAGTCACAAGTAATATGTTTTTCAAAGTTGCAGGAATCCCAGTACATTTGGAACAGCCTAAACATTAAGAAACTTCTGTTAGATCAAATAACCTTCACGTAATTCGACACTTACTCATAGACCTCCATAGATCTCACACCTCTTCCTTTCTGCCTAAGCACATGGCACATAGTAATAGCTTAAAATTCACACCTCCCTTGTAGTGGTGATATTTAGCATAACTCTTTCCCGCTAAACATTCCTTTGTTCAATCAGCAGCGTTGCTGCGTGAGCTAGGTGGTGGAGATTAACTAGCGTTGCTGACGCAGGCGGTGACTCCACTTCCTTCGCAGCTTCATTTATGTTGACAATTAGGACAATTTCAGGCTATTATCCCTTACCCAGCATGAACTGGCAGGATTAACCATTGGTTGTTGTGTCGCCTCGGATGGGCAGAGAAACACGCCCATAGACTCTGTAAGACAAAGACATGTTTACTTAATTTCAACTACACTACTAAATAAAACTTGGACGTAAGCCGCATTGCTCTGCCTCATCCCACTCTCCAAGTCGTTGTAGGTGGGCTTGTGATCAAGAGAGCTTGGCTTCATTAGCCTTGCCTCCAAGAGATGACTTTAGCCCCTTCCACCCCTGAGCCACAAGCTGAACCTTCTCCGCCAGGGTGACAGAATTCCCAAAGCCTTCAACGCTAACGCTAACAGGATCTCAATGGCACAGAGTAGAGGAGGCGTTCTGCTGAGAACAGCATGTGCCTTTCATCATGGTTGGAGGAACAAGTGAGACACAGTGGGGATTGAGGCCAACGGAGACGGAGAAATAGATTGCATATGTGCATGTTCTGTGTGTGCGTGAGAGAAAGTTAAGACTGCTGAAACCAGAGAAAATACAAGACTTAAAATAGAAGTTCACTTTATTTCAACCAAATCTCTATTTTCAATATGAATGGCATGTTATAGAAGTGTGCAGACACCGCAACATTATATTCAATTTTCTGGGACTTGAGAGGTTTCCTCTATCCAGCTGTGCTGCTTCTCCGTGTAGCCTGCGTATGCACACATGGAAAAGTATTGTGGGGATACACAGAGAAGTATTGCTTGAGTCGCACAAAATGGAATATAATATTCTGGATAAATTTCAGAATGACACTATTTCATGTGTACACCATGTAAAGACATACTTGCGGTATCAGCTGATGGGGGGTGCTGAGGATTATTTCTGTAATAAAGCCTTTTTGTGCGGAAAGACTCATTCTGATTGGCTGGGCCTTATGCCCCAGTGAGTGGGACTATCTACCAAGTGGGTAGGCCTTTGCCCTCCCAGACCCATCCATGGCTGCACCCCTACTCAGTCATATGAAATCCATAGATTAGTGCCTAATTAATTTATTTCAATTGACTGATTTTCTTATATGAACAGAAACTCTAGTAATATCTTTGAATTTGTTGCATGTTGTGTTTATATTTATAATCATTGCATATACAGTTGAAGTCGGAAGTTTACATACACTTAGGTTAGAGACATTAAAACTCGTTTTTCAACCACTCCACAAATTTCTTGTTAAACAAACTATAGTTTTTGCAAGTCGGTTATGACCTCTACTTTGTGCATGACACAATCATTTTTCCAACAATTGTTAACAGACAGATTATTTCACTTCTAATTCACTGTATCACAATTCCAGTAGGTCAGACGTTTACATACACTAAGTTGACTGTGCCTTTAAACAGCTCGGAAAATTCCAGAAAAAGATGTCATGGCTTTAGAAGCTTCTGATAGGCTAATTGACGTAATTTGAGTCAATTGCACTAGTACCTGTGGATGTATTTCAAGGTCTACCTTCCAACTCACTGCCTTTTTGCTTGACATCATGGGAAAAATCAAAAGATATCAGCCAAAAATTGTAGACCTCCACAAGTCTGGTTCATCCTTGGGATTAATTTCCAAATGCCTGAAGGTACCACATTCATCTGTACAAACAATAGTACGCAAGTATAAACACCACGGGATCACGCAGCCATCATACCGCTCAGGAAGGAGACGCGTTCTGTCTCCTAAAGATGAACATACTCTGGTGCGAAAAGTGCAAATCAATCCCAGATGATGAAGATGCTAGAGGAAACAGCTACAAAAGTATCTATATCCACAGTAAAACAAGTCCTATATCGACATAACCTGAAAGGCGGCTCAGCAAAGAAGAAGCCACAGCTCCAAAACCGGCATAAAAAAGCCCGACTATTGTCTGCAACTGCACATGAGGACAAAGATTGTACTTCTTGGAAAAATGTCCTCTGGTCTGATGAAACAAAAATAGAACTGTTTGGCCATAATGGCCATCGTTATGTTTGGAGGAAAAAGGGGGAGACTTGCAAGCCGAAGAACACCATCCCAATCGTGACGCACAGGGGTGGCAGCATCTTGTTGTGGGCGTGCTTTGCTGCAGGAGGGACTGGTACACTTCACAAAATAGATAGCTTCACGAGGAAGGAACATTATGTGGCTATTGAAGCAACATCTCAAGAGATCAGTCAGGAAGGTCACAAATGGGTATTCCAAATGGACAATGACCCCAAGCATACTTATAAAGTTGTGGCAAAATGACTTAAGGACAACAAAGTCAAGGTATTGGAGTGGCCATCACAAAGCCTTGACCTCAATCCTATAGAACATTTGTGGGCAGAACTGAAAAACGTGTGTGCGAGCAAAGAAGCCTAGAAAACTAAACCCAAGTTAAACAATTTAAGGGCAATGCTACCAAATACTAATTGAGTGTATGTAAACTTCTGACCCACTGGGAATGTGATGAAAGAAAGAAAAGTTGAAATAAATCATTCTCTCTACTATTATTCTGACATTTCACATTCTTAAAATAAAGTGGTAATCCTAACTGACCTAAAACAGGGAATTTTTACTTGGATTAAATGTCAGGAATTGTGAAAAACTGAGGTTAAATGTATTTGGCTAAGGTGTATGTAAACTTCCGACTTCAAATATGTTATCTTTAAGATCCCTCAGTCGAGCAGTGAATTTCAAACACAGATTCAAACACAAAGACCAGGGATGTTTTCCAATGCCTCGCAAAGAAAGGCACTTATTGGTAGATGGGTAAAAAAAGCAAACACTGAATACCTATTTGAGCATGGTGAAGTTATGAATTACACTTTGGATGGTGTATCAACCCACCCAGTCACTACAAAGATACAGGCGTCCTTGCTATCTCAGTTGCCAGAGAGGAAGGAAACCGCTGAGGGATTTCATCATGAGGCCAATGATGACTTTATAACAGTTACAAAGTTGAAGGGATGTGATTGAAATGTATTTGGCTAAGGTGTATGTAAACTTCCGACTTCAACTGTATACAGTTGTGGCCAAAAGTTTTGATAATGACACTAATATTAATTTCCACAAAGTTTGCTGCTTCAGTGTCTTTAGATAATTTTGTCAGATATTACTAAGGAATACTGAAGTATAATTACAAGCATTTCATAAGTGTCAAAGGGCTTTTATTGACAATTACATGAAGTTGATGCAAAGAGTCAATTTTTGCAGTGCTGACCCTTCTTTTTCAAGACCTCTGCAATCCGCCCTGGCATGCTGTCAATTAACTTCTGGGTCACACATCCTGACTGGCAACCCATTCTTGCATAATCAATGCTTGGAGTTTGTCCGAATTTGTGGGTTATTGTTTGTCCACCCACCACTTGAGGATTGACTGGGGAGTTTCCTGACCATGGACCCAAAATATCGATGCGTTGTTCCCCGAGCCACTTAGGTATCATTTTTGCCTTATGGCAAGGTGCTCCATCATGCTGGAAAATGCATTGTTCATCACCAATCTGTTCTTGGATGGTAGGGAGAAGTTGCTCTCGGAGGATGTGTTGGTACCATTCTTAATTCATGGCTGTGTTCTTAGGCAACATTGTGAGTGAGCCCACTCCCTTGGCTAAGAAGCAACCCCACACATGAATGGTCTCAGGATGCTTTACTATTGGCATGACACAGGACTGATGGTAGTGCTCACCTTGTCTTCTCCGGACAAGCTTTTTTCCGGATGCCCCAAACAATCGGAAAGGGGATTCATCAGAGAAAATGACTATATCCCAGTCCTCAGCAGTCCAATCCCTGTACTTTTTGCAGAATATCAGTCTGTCCCTGATGTTTTTCATGGAGAGAAGTGGTTTCTTTGCTGCCCTTCTTGACCCCAGGCCATCCTCCAAAAGTCTTTGTCACACTGTGCGTGCAGATGCACTCACACCTGCCTGCTGCCATTCCTGAGCAAGCTCTGTACTGGTGGTGCCCCGATCCAGCAGCTGAATCAACTTTAGGAGACGGTCCTGGCGCTTGCTGGACTTTCTTGGGTGCCCTGAAGCTTTCTTCACAATAATTGAACCGCTCTCCTTGAAGTTCTTGATGTTCTGATAAATGGTTGATTTTAGGTGCAATCTTACTGGCAGCAATATCCTTGCCTGTGAAGCCCTTTTTGTGCAAAGCAAAAAAGGGCTGATTTCAACGTTTTACTGCTAACCTACAAAGCATTACATGAGCTTGTTCCTACCTATCTCTCTGATTTGGTCCTGCCGTACATACCTACACGTACGCTACGGTCACAAGTCGCAGGCCTCCTAATTGTCCCTAGAATTTCTAAGCAAACAGCTGGAGGCAGGGCTTTCTCCTATAGAGCTCCATTTTTATGGAATGGTCTGCCTACCCATGTGAGAGATGCAGTCTCGGTCTCAACCGTTAAGTCTTTACTGAAGACTCATCTCTTCATTGGGTCATATGATTTAGTGTAGTCTGGCCCAGGAGTGTGAAGGTGAACGGAAAGGTACTGGAGCAGCGAACCGCCCTTGCTGTCTCTGCCTGGCCGGTTCCCCTCTTTCCACTGGGATTCTCTGCCTCTAACCCTATAACAGGGGCTGAGTCACTGGCTTACTGGTGCTCTTTCATGCCGTCACTTGAGTGGGTTGAGTCACTGATGTGATCTTCCTGTCTGGGTTGGCGCCCCCACTTGGGTTGTGCCATGGAGGATATCTTTGTGGGCTATACTCGCCCTTGTCTCAGGATGGTAAGTTGGTGGTTGAAGATATCCCTCTAGTGGTGTGGGGGCTGTGCTTTGGCAAAGTGGGTGGGGTTATATCCTTCCTGTTTGGCCCTGTCCGGGGGTATCATTGAATGGGGCCACAGTGTCTCCTGACCCCTCCTGTCTCAGCCTCCAGTATTTATGCTGCAGTAGTTTATGTGTCGGGGGGCTAGGGTCAGTTTGTTATATCTGGAGTACTTCTCCTGTCTTATCTGGTGTCCTGTGTGAATTTAAGTCTTAAGTCTAGTTTCTCTCTAATTCTCTCTTTCCATCTTTCTTTCTTTCTCTCTCGCGGAGGACCTGAGTCCTAGGGCCGTGCCTACCTGGCATGATGACTCCTTGCTGTCCCCAGTCCACCTGGCCGTGCTGCGGCTCCAGTTTCAACTGTTCTGCCTGCGGCTATGGAATCCTGACCTGTTCACCGGACGTGCTACCTGTCCCAGACCTGCTATTTTCAACTCTCTAAAGAAAGCAGAAGTGGTAGAGATACTCTTAATGATTGGCTATGAAAAGCCAACTGACATTTACTCCTGAGGTGCTGACTTGCTGCACCCTCGACAACTACTGTGGTTATTATTATTTGACCATGCTGGTCATTTATGAACATTTGAACATCTTGTCCATGTTATGTTATAATCTCCACCCAGCACAGCCAGGAGAGGACTGGCCACCCCTCATAGCCTGGTTCCTCTCTAGGTTTCTTCCTAGGTTTTGGCCTTCCTAGGGTGTTTTTCCTAGCCAACGTGCTTCTACACCTGCATTGCTTGCTGTTTAGGGTTTTAGGCTGGGTTTCTGTACATCACTTTGAGATATCCAGGTAACCATGGTTGACAGAGGAAGAACAATGATTACAAGCACCAGCCTTCTTTTGAAGCTTCCAGTCTGTTATTCGAACTCAATCAACATGACAGAGTGATCTCCAGCCTTGTCCTCATCAATGCTCACACCTGTGTAAACGAGAGAATCACTGACATCATGTCAGCTGGTCCTTTTGTGGCAGGGCTGAAATTCAGTGGAAATGCATTTTGGGGATTCAGTTAATTTGCATGGCAAAGAGGGACTTTGCAATTAATTGCAATTCACCTGATCACTCTTCATAAAATGCTGTAGTATGTGCAAATTGCCATCATACAAACTGAGGCAGCAGACGTTGTGAAAATTAATATTTGTGTCATTCTCAAAACCTTTGGCCACAACTGTATATACAGTGCCTTGCAAAAGTATTCGGCCCCCTTGAACTTTGCGACCTTTTGCCACATTTCAGGCTTCAAACATAAAGATATAAAACTGAATCAAGAAGAAGAAGAATCAACAACAAGTGGGACACAATCATGAAGTGGAACGACATTTATTGGATATTTCAAAGTTTTTTAACAAATCAAAAACTGAAAAATTGGGCGTGCAAAATTATTCAGCCCCCTTAAGTTAATACTTTGTAGCGCCACCTTTTGCTGCGATTACAGCTGTAAGTCGCTTGGGGTATGTCTCTATCAGTTTTGCACATCGAGAGACTGACATTTTTTCCCATTCCTCCTTGCAAAACAGCTCGAGCTCAGTGAGGTTGGATGGAGAGCATTTGTGAACAGCAGTTTTCAGTTCTTTCCACAGATTCTCAATTGGATTCAGGTCTGGACTTTGACTTGGCCATTCTAACACCTGGATATGTTTATTTTTGAACCATTCCATTGTAGATTTTGCTTTATGTTTTGGATCATTGTCTTGTTGGAAGACAAATCTCCGTCCCAGTCTCAGGTCTTTTGCAGACTCCATCAGGTTTTCTTCCAGAATGGTCCTGTATTTGGCTCCATCCATCTTCCCATCAATTTTAACCATCTTCCCTGTCCCTGCTGAAGAAAAGCAGGCCCAAACCATGATGCTGCCACTACCATGTTTGACAGTGGAGATGGTGTGTTCAGGGTGATGAGCTGTGTTGCTTTTACGCCAAACATAACGTTTTGCATTGTTGCCAAAAAGTTCAATTTTGGTTTCATCTGACCAGAGCACCTTCTTCCACATGTTTGGTGTGTCTCCCAGGTGGCTTGTGGCAAACTTCAAACAACACTTTTTATGGATATCTTTAAGAAATGGCTTTCTTCTTGCCACTCTTCCATAAAGGCCAGATTTGTGCAATATACGACTGATTGTTGTCCTATGGACAGAGTCTCCCACCTCAGCTGTAGATCTCTGCAGTTCATCCAGAGTGATCATGGGCCTCTTGGCTGCATCTCTGATCAGTCTTCTCCTTGTTTGAGCTGAAAGTTTAGAGGGACGGCCAGGTCTTGGTAGATTTACAATGGTCTGATACTCCTTCCATTTCAATATTATCGCTTGCACAGTGCTCCTTGGGATGTTTAAAGCTTGGGAAATATTTTTGTATCCAAATCCGGCTTTAAACTTCTTCACAACAGTATCTCAGGCCTGCCTGGTGTGTTCCTTGTTCTTCATGATGCTCTCTGCGCTTTTAACGGACCTCTGAGACTATCACAGTGCAGGTGCATTTATACGGAGACTTGATTACACACAGGTGGATTGTATTTATCATCATTAGTCATTTAGGTCAACATTGGATCATTCAGAGATCCTCACTGAACTTCTGGAGAGAGTTTGCTGCACTGAAAGTAAAGGGGCTGAATAATTTTGCACGCCCAATTTTTCAGTTTTTGATTTGTTAAAAAAGTTTGAAATATCCAATAAATGTCGTTCCACTTCATGATTGTGTCCCACTTGTTGTTGATTCTTCACAAAAAAATACAGTTTTATATCTTTATGTTTGAAGCCTGAAATGTGGCAAAAGGTCGCAAAGTTCAAGGGGGCCGAATACTTTCGCAAGGCACTGTACACTACCAGTCAAAGGTTTTAGAACACCTACTCATTCAAGGGTTTTTCTTTATTTTTATTATTTTCTACATTTTAGAATAATAGTGAAGACATCAAAACTATGAAATAACACAATAACACACTTTCTTCAAATGCCGTCTCAAAAAACATAAAGCGCTATGATTTAACTGGCTCTCATGGGGACCGCTATAACGTTGTACGCTGACAGTCAGGAAGTTCAGGGAGTTAGTGTTTTAATGGAAAAATGCAACATAATCCAAAACAAGAAACACGAACAATGCACAGACATGAAACTGATACAGAAACAACGACGCCTAGGGAAGGAACCAAGGGGAGTGACATATGTAGGGCAGGTAATCAAGGAGGTGATGGAGTCCAGGTGAGTGTCATATTGTGCTAATGTGCGTAACTATGGTGACAGGTGTGCGCCTTAATGAGCAGCCCAGTGACCTAGAGGCCGGAGAGGGACAACTTCCACAGAAATGGAAGACTCGGAGTTACCTCTGCTGCAGAGGATAAGTTCATTAGAGTTACCAGCCTCAGAAATTGCAGCCCAAATAAAAGTAACAGACACATCCCAACATCAACTGTTCAAAGGAGACCTTGTGAATCAGGCCTTCATTGTTGAATTGCTGCAAAGGAATCACTAAGGACACCAATAAGAAGAAGAGACTTGCCGGTGCCAAGAAACATGAGCAACGGACATTAGACCAGTGGAAATTTGTCCTTTGGTGTGGAGTCCAAATGAGAGACTTTTGTTTCCAACCGCCGTGTCTTTGTGAGACTCATGTGGGTGAACGGATGATCTCCGCATGTGTATTTCCCACCATAAAGCATGGAGGAGGTGGTGTGGGGCTGCTTTGCTGGTGACACCGTTTGTGATTCATTTAGAATTAAAGGCACACTTAACCAGCATGGCTACCACAGCATTCTGCAGTGATACGCCATCTCATCTGGTTTGGGCTTAGTGGGACTATCATTTGTTTTTCAACAGGACAATGACCCACCACACCTCCAGGGTGTGTAAGGGCTATTTTACCAAGGAGGGTGATGGAGTGCTGCATCAGATGACCTGGCCTCCACAATCCCCTGACCTCAACCAAATTGAGATGGTTTGGAATGAGTCGGACCGCAGAGTGAAGGAAAAGCAGCCAACAAGTGCTCAGCATGGGGCGGCAGGGTAGCCTAGTGGTTAGAGCATTGGACTAGTACTAGGTACTAGTATCCAAAAGGTTGCAAGTTCAAATCCCCGAGCTGACAAGGTACAAATCTGTCGTTCTGCCCCTGAACAGGCAGTTAACCCACTGTTCCTAGGCCGTCATTGAAAATAAGAATTTGTTCTTAACTGACTTGCCTAGTTAAATAAAGGTAAAATAAAAAAATATGTGGAACTCCTTCAAGACTTTTGGGAAAAGCAAAGTTGGTTGAGAGAGAATGCCAAGAGTGTGCAAAGCTGTCACCAAGGCAAAGGATAGCTATTTGAAGAATCTCAAATATAAAATATTTTTTTATTTGTTTTGCACTTTTTTGGTTACTAGATGATTCCATATGTGTTATTTCATAGTTTTGATGTCTTCACTCTTATTCTACAATGTAGAAAATAGTGAAAATAAAGAAAAACCTTGAAGGAGTAGGTGTTCATCATTAACTTTTGACCAGTAGTGTATGTTATTCTGTTCTTCTGAAATAGACTACATTTTCTTCATTATGTTTCTTTAGAACTGTCTAAAATAAATATGAATTTATTGTGATGTCTAGGCTCTATTAAATGGATTTATTAGAATTTTTAAAGTGTAGATGTTTCAAAACGTCTGCATCAGTGGCTTTTAGGCTATGCGTGGAAGCCAGGAAATGATACATGTCTTGATGTTAATTAACGGTCAATTACCGTGTGCAGGGCAGTTATTTGCTTGACAATCACCGGCTGACAAAATTTCAGGACTGCAATAGCTCTAGGTGTTAGCGGGGTGATGAGCTTTGTTTGGTTTTCTCCAGACATAGTGCATTGCATTCAGGCCAAAGAGTTCAATGTCTGCCTCATCTCTGTCTCAGAGATCTACGGACAGTTCCTTGGACTTCACGGTATGGTTTCTGCTCGGACATGCACTTCTTCTTCTTTGGTGGAGTTTAACAGCGGTTAGCATCCAATATGATGCATTACCACCCCCAACTGAACTACAGTATAAATCCATTACACTGGGAAAAGGGGAAATGAGAAAAAATGATCCTACCCCAGGCCAATGACCCGAGAGAACGGGACACTACCACTCAACACACCATGTAACTCTTCTGAAGTTAAATCTCGTACCCCCAAGTGCTTCTCTACAGCTACCACCACAGCATCTATTTTCTGTGACGTACGTTGCATCTCTGCGGCACAGTTGTTAACCACTGCTAGGAATGCAAATAAGCCATCTTTACTAAAACATATATCACTCATTAACCTATCCCTGTTCTGGCACAGATCTATCATTCATGGGGATCCTCTCAGAATCCCCCACCCTTGAGCCACCCTCCTCTACTTTCTTTACTGCCTCAGCACACAACATTTTATGCACTACTCTGATCCTGGCCACCTCAACCTGGCTGTCTTGCACTGGACACCTCCGATCCCCAGCAACATGCGCACCCCACCAGTTAACACCTACAGGTTTTTCAACTGAAACTATACATTCCTCTGTCCCATGTCCTCCTCCACACGTCATGGAATCTCTTTCCTACACACTGCTGCGACATGCCCATAAATGTGACCCCTATTGCACCACAGTGTATTCAGCACAAAAGCTCTTACAGGCTAACTCATATATCCTAACATTACTTTGTCAGGTAAAGACTCTGAACCAAAGCTCAAAATAACAGACCGTGTCACATGTTTCCCTTAGCTCCTAATCAGATCTGTGTGGCATCACAAACACCAGGAATCTTCAACTCCATGCTACCCCAGAGATCACTTCATTCCAGTGGTGTAAAGTACTACTTAAGTCCTTTTTTTTAAAATATGTGCTTTATTTTACTATTTTTGACTACTTTTAGTTCACTACATTCCTAAAGAATATTATTTACTTTTTACTCCATACATTTTCCCTGACATCCAGAAGTACTCGTTAAATTTTGAAAGCTTAGCAGGACAGGAAAATGGTCTAATTCACACACTTATCAAGAGAACATCCCTGGTCATCTCTACTGCCTTTGATCTGACGGTTCTCCTAAAAACAAATGCTTCATTTGTAAATGATGTCTGAGTGTTGGAGTGTGCCCCTGGCTATCTGTCAACTTAGAAAACACGAAAATGGTGCTTTCTGGTTTGCTAAATATACGGAATTTGATATCATTTACACTTTTACTTTTGATATTTAAGTATATTTTAGCAATTACATTTTATTTTGATACTTAACCCTCCTGCTGTGTTCTGGTCAAATTGGACCGATTTACAAGTTCTCTCTGAAAAATTGCGTTAATTTAATCTGATTGTCATGAGGTTCCATGAATAGAACACACAAATACAGTTTGATGATTTTCATGACATTTTGGGTATTTTATTTAACTTTTGTTCATGTTCCCGGTCACACATCATTAGAAATGAATGGGAAAAAAATACAGTTAGTGTATAAAATTGAGTTCAGGCACATTTTTATTTATTTATTTGTGTAATTTATTTCACCTTTATTTAACCAGGTAGGCAAGTTGAGAACAAGTTCTCATTTACAATTGTGACCTGGCCAAGATAAAGCAAAGCAGTTCGACACATACAACGACACAGAGTTACACATGGAGTAAAACAAACATACAGTCAATAATACAGTATAAACAAGCCTATATACGATGTGAGCAGATGAGGTGAGAATGGAGGTAAAGGCAAAAAAAGGCCATGGTGGCAAAATAAATACAATATAGCAAGTAAAACACTGGCATGGTAGATATGCAGTGGAAGAATGTGCAAAGTAGACATAAAAATAATGGGGTGCAAAGGAGCAAAATAAATAAATAAAATAAATACTGTAGGGAAAGAGGTAGTTGTTTGGGCTAAATTATAGGTGGGCTATGTACAGGTGCAGTAATCTGTGAGCTGCTCTGACAGCTGGTGCTTAAAGCTAGTGAGGGAGATAAGTGTTTCCAGTTTCAGAGATTTTTGTAGCTCGTTCCAGTCATTGGCAGCAGAGAACTGGAAGGAGAGGCGGCCAAAGAAAGATTTGGTTTTGGGGGTGACCAGAGAGATATACCTGCTGGAGCGCGTGCTACAGGTGGGTGATGCTATGGTGACCAGCGAGCTGAGATAAGGGGGGATTTTACCCAGCAGGGTCTTGTAGATGACATGGAGCCAGTGGGTTTGGCGACGAGTATGAAGCGAGGTCCAGCCAACCAGAGTGTACAGGTCGCAATGGTGGGTTTATAGGGCTTTGGTGACAAAACAGATTGCACTGTGATAGACTGCATCCAATTTGTTGAGTAGGGTATTGGAGGCTATTTTGTAAATGACATCGCCGAAGTTGAGGATTGGTAGGATGGTCAGTTTTACAAGGGTATGTTTGGCAGCATGAGTGAAGGATGCTTTGTTGCGAAATAGGAAGCCAATTCTAGATTTCACTTTGGATTGGAGATGTTTGATGTGGGTCTGGAAGGAGAGTTTACAGTCTAACCAGACACCTAGGTATTTGTAGTTGTCCACGTATTCTAAGTCAGAGCCGTCCAGAGTAATGATGTTGGACAGGCGGGCAGGTAGCGATCGGTTGAAGAGCATGCATTTAGTTTTACTTCTATTTAAGAGCAATTGGAGGCCACGGAAGGAGAGTTGTATGGCATTGAAGCTTGCCTGGAGGGTTGTTAGCACAGTGTCCAAAGAAGGGCCAGAAGTATACAGAATGGTGTCGTCTGCGTAGAGGTGGATCAGAGACTCACCAGCAGCAAGAGCAACATCATTGATGTATACAGAGAAGAGAGTCGGTCCAAGAATTGAACCCTGTGGCACCCCCATAGAGACTGGCAGAGGTCCGGACAGCAGACCCTCCGATTTGACACACTGAACTCTATCAGAGAAGTAGTTGGTGAACCAGGCGAGGCAATCATTTGAGAAACCAAGGCTGTCGAGTCTGCTGATGAGGATGTGGTGATTGACAGAGTCGAAAGCCTTGGCCAGATCAATGAATACGGCTGCACAGTAATGTTTCTTATCGATGGCGGTTAAGATATCGTTTAGGACCTTGAACGTGGCTGAGGTGCACCCATGACCAGCTCTGAAACCAGATTGTATAGCAGAGAAGGTATGGTGAGATTTGAAATGTGCGGTAATCTGTTCGTTGACTTGTCTTTCGAAGACCTTAGAAAGACAGGGTAGGATAGATATAGGTCTGTAGCAGTTTAGGTCAAGAGTGTCTCCCCCTTTGAAGAGGGGGATATCCGCATTTGCTTTCCAATCTTTGGTGAATCTTAGACGACACGAAAGAGTGGTTGACATGCCCATTCATCAGATGGACACTTAATCTTCTAGTCCCCCACATGCATGTGTGTTTGAGGTACACACACACACACACACACACACACACACACACACACACACACACACACACACACACACACACACACACACCTCACTTCCCTTCTTGGCTTCCATGGCAACCCACACAGGAACCTTTCCCCAATAGAATCTTTCCCCCATGGGAACCACACCTGTGGGCATTCTCACAAACAATCGCAACATTGTTTCAATAATATATATAACTTTTCTAGCAGCTCTGGTATATAAAGCTTTTTTGAGTTCATTCTGTGGCAGCACAATGACCAAACAATATACTCTATGTGAGGCTCTTGATCATATCTTTGATTATGACACTGCTGAGGAGAGAGGCCAGAAAACTGACAGTGAAGGTGCATTAGAGGAGAAAGTAGTCTGTGATAAATAGCACAATATGTTTTATCTGAGTATTTGTTAAAGTCAAAATAATCCATACATTATGCTTTTTTTACTCAAAAACGAGTTGTATGAGCTCAGGTCAATGTCCTACAGGCCAAAAAAGCAAATAGAAGTTCAAAACTTGTAATGTTCACAAGAACTTAAGTTGGTAAAAATATCTAACACAACATTAGGTGATAATATATTTATTATTATGAATTTATAATCAGCTAAAATGGGGCGGTCATTTTAAACCCGGGAACACAGAATTAATTAACACGGGACGAACACAACAGGAGGGTTAAGTACATTTAAACCAAATACTTTTAGACTTTTAGCCAAGTAGTATTTTACTGGGTGACTTTCACTGTTACTTGAGTAATTTTCTATTAAGGTATCTAGATAACATTTCGGTACTTTTTCCACCACTGCTATATTCAATGGTGTCCTGTACCTGAGCACAAAGCAGGTATTTCCCCAAGTTGCATTGCGTGGAGCACCTGCTCTCTTTGATCTGAAGCAACACAAACAAACATCACAAGTCCACTGTGGGTTACTTTTACC
Source organism: Oncorhynchus mykiss (assembly GCF_013265735.2). NCBI lineage: Eukaryota > Metazoa > Chordata > Actinopteri > Salmoniformes > Salmonidae > Oncorhynchus > Oncorhynchus mykiss. The sequence goes on from NC_048579.1 coordinate 25,379,817, forward strand.
AACTCAACAACACCCAGACTCTTCTCCACCCTACCTGAACCCACACATGGATCAGCCAAAAGGCATGGCTTGAACATGCACTGACCTTATATAGACAGGTGTGTTTACTTTTAGATCATGTCCAAACAATCGAATTGGCCACAGGTGGACTCCAATCAAGTTGTAGCGACTGCTCAAGGATAATCAAAGGAAATTGGATGCACCTGAGCTCAAATTGTAGCGTCATAGCAAAGGAGTGTGAATACTTACTGTATGTAAATGTGATATTTCTGTATTTCATTTTCAATAAAATAAATCACTTTAGCATTATGGGGTATTGTGTGTGAAAAAATGGGTGAAAAAAAAAGATTGAATCCATTTGAATTCAAGCTGTAACAAAAATCCAATGCAAGTCATCGTACATATATTATAATTTTTTGCACATCATGTCCAATTCATCCTAAAGTATCTCAAATTGATTGTGTAGCTCAACTAAGTTCCCTATAGATGATTTGGACATGATGTGCGAAAAATGCTAATAATGTAGAAATGCTAAATTGTTAGCATTTGGAAACAGTGCTAGGGAAAATGAACCAAAGCATGGATTGCTTTCATACCTTGTCCATAGCCTGCTTACAGGGAAAGGAAACCAATAGATAATTTTGTAATTTGGGTGAACTATCCCTTTAAGTAACAAAGTTGTATTTGGAAGACGCGAAGTTAAGGATTCGGTTGAGCTTTTAAGCCCTTTTTAAACTCTCTTTGAAGTAAATTATGGGTAGGAGAAAAAGAGCAGGTAGACCTTATCCGCCCCCATGACAGACAATAGAGACCACATCGGTCTAATGACCTAACCTTCACCTGTGATTTACTTTGAACATGACTGCCTCACAGACAAGATCAGTGTGTCAACAGGCAAAATCAATTTGACATGTTCTGAGAAGTGTATCAGGGAACTGCTTTCAAATGCAATTTCCCTTGTTTTTTAAATATTTTATTATGTTATTGGTCCTTTTGAAGTTGTGTTAGTATTCACAGGACCATTTCAATGAAAATCTACATTTCAATAAGTTGTTCATCAGTTGAATCATTGGTGTGTTACAACTTTCTATTCAACTTTCTATTTCTATATTACCTGTTGATAATTATGCAGTGGAAAGTATTCTTGTGAGCATTTTCACTGATATTACCAACAATTTGTAAGTGTAGTAAGAAAACTGCTAATTCAAAGTTAATCACAATCAGATTCCAGGAGCAACAATTCACTTTTTATAGACAACTTCAGGGACCAAAATACAACCCCATACAGTTGCATAGACGCATTGGCTTTGTTGCTAAAATAATTAGGATGGCTACTTTCTCCAATCAAAGAGGATATTAAATCAAAGGAAAAATAAATGTATGATGGGCGTTGTTTTGGTTCAACTCTCATTAATAACAGCAACACTGGGGTTATTTTACACCACTGAGTGTTGTCTTTACAGTGTTCATTTAACTCTTTAATCAACACTAGAAATGTTGCTCTGAAAAATCAACACCAGTTAACACTGGCCAATTTGATGTGTGCTATGAAAGGGACACATCTGCAGACTTAAATACATTTCAAGAACCTTTTAGAATTCTGAAGAACGGTAGATGCCACAACAAGAAGAAACTAGCTCCCTGGTATACAGAAAATGCCAGAGCTCTGAAGCAAGCTTCCAGAAAATTGGAACGGAAATGGTGCCACACCAAACTGGAAGTCTTCCGACTAGCTTGGAAAGACAGTACCGTGCAGTTTCGAAGAGCCCTTACTGATGCTCGATCATCCTATTTTTCCAACTTAATTGTGGAAAATAAGAACAATCCGAAATGTATTTTTAATACTGTCGCAAAGCTAACTAAAAAGCAGCATTCCCCAAGTGAGGATGGCTTTCACTTCAGCAGTAATACATTCATGAACTCCTTTGAGGAAAAGATCATGATTATTAGAAAGCAAATTACGGACTCCTCTTTAAATCTGCATATGCCTTCAACGCGCAGTTGTCCTAAGTCTGCACAACTCTGCCAGGACCTATGATCAAGAGAGACACTCAAGTGTTTTAGTACTATATCCCTTGACACAATGATTAAAATAATCATGGCCTCTAAACTTTCAAGCTGCATACTGGACCCTATTCCAACTAAACTACTGAAAGAGCTGCTTCCTGTGCTTGGCCCTCCTATGTTGAACATAATAAACGGCTCTCTATCCACCGGATGTGTACCAAACTCACTAAAAGTGGCAGTAATAAAGCCTCGCTTGAAAAAGCCAAACCTTGACCCAGAAAATATAAAAAACTATCGGCCTATATCGAATCTTCCATTCCTCTCAACATTTTTAGAAAAGGCTATTGCGCAGCAACTCACTGCCTTCCTGAAGACAAACAATGTATACGAAATGCTTCAGTCTGGTTTTAGACCCCATCATAACACTGAGACTGCACTTGTGAAGGTGGTAAATTACCTTTTAATGGCTTCAGACTGAGGCTCTCCATCTGTCCTCGTGCTCCTAGACCTTAGTGCTGCTTTTGATACCATCGATCACCACATTCTTTTGGAGAGATTGGAAACCCAAATTGGTCTACACGGACAAGTTCTGGCCTGGTTTAGATCTTATCTGTCTGAAAGATATCAGTTTGTCTCTGTGAATGGTTTGTCCTCTGACAAATCAACTGTAAATTTCGGTGTTCCTCAAGGTTCCGTTTTAGGACCACTGTTATTTTCACTATAAATTTTACATCTTGGGGTGTCATTCGAAAACATAATGTTAACTTTCACTGCAATGCAGATGACACACAGCTGTACATTTCAATGAAACATGGTGAAGCCCCAAAATTGCCCTCGCTAGAAGCCTGTGTTTCAGACATAAGGAAGTGGATGGCTGCGAACTTTCTACTTTAAAACTCGGACAAAACAGAGATGCTTGTTCTAGGTCCCAAGAAACAAAGAGATTTTCTGTTGAGTCTGACAATTAATCTTAATGGTTGTACAGTCATCTCAAATAAAACTGTGAAGGACCTCGGCGTTACTCTGGACCCTGATCTCTCTTTTGACGAACATATCAAGACTTTCAAGCTTTTTTCCATCTAAGTAACATTGCAAAACTCAGAAACTTTCTATCCAAAAATGATACAGAAAAAATAATCCATGCTTTTGTTACTTCTAGGTTAGACTACTGCAATGCTCTACTTTCCGGCTACCCGGATAAAGCACAAAATAATCTTCAGTTAGTGCTAAATACGGCTGCTAGAATCCTGACTAGAACCAAAAAAATGTGATCATATTACTCCAGTGCTAGCCTCCCTACACTGGCTTACTGTCAAGGCAAGGGCTGATTTCAAGGATTTACTGCTTACCTACAAAGCATTACATGGGCTTGATCCTACCTATCTTTCTGACTTGGTCCTGCCGTACATACCTACACGTACGCTACGGTCACAAGACGCAGGCCTCCTAATTGTCCCTAGAATTTCTAAGCAAACAGCTAGAGGCAGGGCTTTCTCCTATAGAGCTCCATTTTTATTGAATGGTCTGCCTACCCGTGTGAGAGACGCAAACTCGGTCTCAACCTTTAAGTCTTTACTGAAGACTCATCTCTTCAGTGGGTCATATGATTGAGTGTAGTCTGGCCCAGGAGTGTGAAGGTGAATGGAAAGGCTCCGGAGCAACGAACTGCCCTGCTGTCTCTGCCTGGCTGGTTCCCCTCTTTCCGCTGGGATTCTCTGCCTCTAACCCTATAACAGGGGCTGAGTCACTGGCTTACTGGTGCTCTTTCATACCGTCCATAGGAGGGGTGCGTCACTTGAGTGGGTTGAGTCACTGATGTGATCTTCCTGTCTGGGTTGGCCCCCCCCCTTGGATTGTGCCGTGGCGGAGATCTTTGTGGGTTATACTCGGCCTTGTCTCAGGATGGTAAGTTGGTGGTTAAAGATATCCCTCTAGTGGTGTGGGGACTGTGCTTTGGCAAAGTGGGTGGGGTTATATTCTTCCTGTTTGGCCTTGTCCGGGGCTATCATCGGATGGGGCCACCACAGTGTCTCCTGACCCTTCCTGTCTCAGCCTACAGTATTTATGCTGCAGTAGTTTATGTGTCAGGGGGCTAGGGTCAGTTTGTTATATCTGGAGTACTTATCCTGTCTTATCCGGGGTCCTGTGTGAATTTAAGTATGCTCTCTCTAATTCTCTCTTTCCCTCTTTCTTTCTCTCTCTCTCTCTCTCTCTCTCTCGGAGGACCTGAACCGTAGGACCATGCCTCAGGACTACCTGGCATGATGACTCCTTGCTGTCCCCAGTCCACCTGGCCGTGCTGTTGCCCCAGTTTCAACTGTTCTGCCTGAGGCTATGGAATCCTGACCTGTTCACCGGACGTGCTACCTGTCCCAGACCTATTATTTGACTATGCTGGTCAATTATGAACATTTGAACATCTTGGCCATGTTCTGTTATAATCTCCACCCGGCAGAGCCGGAAGAGGACTGGCTACCCCTCATAGCCTGGTTCCTCTCTAGGTTTCTTCCTAGGTTTTGGGCTTTCTAGGGAGTTTTTCCTAGCCAACGTGCTTCAACACCTGCATTGCTTGCTGTTTGGGGTTTTAGGCTCGGTTTCTGTACAGCACTTTGAGTTATCAGCTGATGTGCGAAGGGCTATACAAATACATTTGATTTGATTTGAACAAGAACACACAGTAAATTCTCTAGTGTTAAATCAACACTGACAGCATTCAATTTAACATTTGGCCAATGTCTAGTCCACATTTCTTGTTTTAAATTAACATTTTGCTTAGTGCTGACACTGTTACACTTTGTCAATATTAGGGAATTAACACTTTTGTATTTTTTATTATTTAATTAGGCAAGTCAGTTAAGAATAAATTGTTACTTACAATGACGGCCTAGGAACAGTGGGTTAACTGACTTGATCAGGGGCAGAATGACAGATTTTTACTGTGTCAGCTTGGGGATTCGGTCTAGCAACCTTGCACAACGCTCAAAGCACTAGGCTACCTGCCGCTTTAAAGAGTACCTTTTAGGAACAAATCTAAACCTTTTCTTTGTGTAATGCGATGGCATGACACTCTTCGTTTCCAGGCCTGCAATTCACATTATGCTAGCTTGCAAGGTGACGTGTAATACATATTGGTATCCAGCAACTGTGGTGATATCCAACTTATGCTATTTTTAATGACTGACATTATACCATCTAAACTACAACAACCATTTCAGTAACAGGTACAATGAATCCAAGTAACATTTTGAATTAGTTTAGAAACTGTTAGTCATTTATATTTGTGTAGAGTAAGATTAAATTAATTAATGAATTAATCAATCAATCAGTGTACGTACATGCACAAACAGATATTGCAACAAACAATTCTGAAAATCTACCTGCAATGTAATATGCTGGGAAATATGATAATGATGGGCGTAGTTTTGGTTCAACTCTGTTAATAAAGATGAAAAAGTGGCTTCTTGAAGACCACTGAGTGTTAATTTAACTCTTTACAGTGTTAATTTCACTCATTAATCAACACTAGAAATGTCACAATGAAAAGCCAACACTAGTTAAAGGTGCAACATGCCGAAATCACTCCACCATTTCCTGTTTGCTATAATTCTAATAGTTCTTTTAAATAACCCCAAATATTGTTTTTTCATCTTTTTGAAGCTGGTGTACGAAACCGAAATTACAAGAAACCAAAATGACACATAAGAAGGGAAACATAGAAAAGCGCACATTGAACAGATCTACTACCCCTTCTCAGAATATATAAGGTCCTACAGTTTACAGTGCATGTCAGACTGTCAGACAAAGTTCATATAACATGACTGTCAATGTCAAAGTTATCATATGATGCAAAGCTCTCCCCCTGTCCGGCACTTGACTTCGCCAGTTTACTCATTATTACACACACCTGCCACCATCTTTACGCTCGCCTCATGAGACTCACCCGGACTCCATCATCTTCCTGATTGCCTCCCCTATATTTGTCACTCTCTTTGGTTGTGTTCCTGGGCGTTATTGACTCTGTTTCTGGGATTCAAGGCTGTATGCGTCTCTTGTTTTGGGCAATATGCCGTTATTTATTAAAATCACTCCCTGTACTTGCTTCCCGAAACTTAGCGTACAAGTTACAATTTCTAACTGCTTGGAAGGCAGCAGCTCAAATACACACGCAAACATTAAAATGACCTGGGAATTGATAGAGCATTACTGAGATGCACAAATATGATATAACATTCAAAATGGGTGAATATTTCCTTTAAGTGCGAAGGACTTGTTCTTAACACAAATTGCATTTCTATGAGTCTTAAGGAAATCAAAATCATTGAATTTGTCCTCATCTTCTTCAATGCATCAGTTACCATGGAAACCAAGAGGCTGACAAATAATGGAGGAGTAAAAGGGAATAAATGAATACTTCAAATGACAAGAGACGGACATCCTTGATGTCAAACAGTGAAGTGATATGACAGCTAGTGGACGATGACTGTAATATATCTGTAGGGAGGAACACAGAGTCCAAAAAAACCATAAACATTTCAAAGATCCATAAAAGTGACACAAGAGGATCGAAGTGTTTCATAACCCATGAGCATTTGGTTAAGATCATTAATTCTCTGGCATTACATTACATGACCGGAAATTCCAGCCAAAACAGAAAAAGCACAGGCGCTAAAATATTAACTTTATAATGTGGCAACAACAATGTTTTAGCCACCTCCAAATAGTTTGCATCCACTGAGTCAATTCTGTGACCTGACATAATACTTAAATAGTTTAGCATCGAAAAACACTAACAGGGCATCCATCATTATTAATAAGGGTACATTTTCATTGTGGCTTGATTCTCGAAGCATCTTCCACAATTCAGAGTACCGTGCACTCTTAAAAATAAAGGCACATTTTGGAAATAAATAAGGTTTTTGAGAGCGATGCCATAAGGGAACCATTTTAGGGTCTCTAAAGAACCTTAGATGGGATGGTTCGTATGAAGAAACATACAAAAAATGTCAAAATATACATTTTTCGGCCCTACAGGACCCGAAATTGAAAAGCCCTGCTTTAGGATTTGAAGCCTTATTTGCATATTTCCCAGGAGGACTTAGTACCACCCATAGTACAACCCACCTACTCATTCAAGAGTTTCTAGTACCACCCATGACTGTTTGCTAGTGACAGAGAGATGGTTATTGCATTCAATTATTTTCAGTTCAGGGGTGATTGCTTTAGTGAAAATGTTGTAATTAAAATTAAGTTATTGTAATTAAGTATGTTGTAATTAAAATTAACATACAAAATATATTTCATACAGCTGTCTTTTGAGGGCCTGCTTTTATTATAATACAATGGCATGAAACTCATAGTTTACAGGCCACATTATGCTGGCTTGCAAAGTGATGTGTAATTTTGATTGGAATCCAATCATTTTTTATTGACCTGCAACCTACATTCAGAATGACTGCCAAGACTAGGTAGACAGAGATGTTAGACTACCCTAAACTGGAACAACCATTTCAGTAACAGGTGCAATAAGTAACTAATTGGAAAAGTTTAGGAAAATATATCTTAGTTAAATTTGAGTAGCATAAGATTAATTGATCCATCACTAATAATAAAACCATTTTTAAAAAAAACAGATATTAAAACAAACAATTCTAAAAATCAGCCCGCAATAGAGCATGCTGGACAATGTGATAATGATGGGTGTGGTTTTGGTTCAACTCTCATTATTAACAGCAACACTGTGGCTATTTTGCACCTCTGACTTTTGTCTTTACATTGTTAATTTAACTATTTAATCAAAACTAGAAATGTTACACTGAAAAATCACCACCAGTTAATTAACACAGGCCAATTTGATGTGTGCTTTGAAAGGAACATATCTGCAGGCTTAAATACATTTCAATAACTTTTTCGAATTCTGAAGAACGGTATTTAACATTGATATTGAAACAAAAATAACATGCTGGGAAATATGATAATGATGGGCGTAGTTTTGGTTCAACTCTGTTAATAAAGATGAAAGGTGGCTTCTTAAAGACCACTGAGTGTTAATTTAACTATTTATGCATACGTATATACGTAAATACTGTACTCTATATCATCGACTGTATCCTTATGTAATACATGTATCACTAGCCACTTTAAACTATGCCACTTTGTTTACATACTCATCTCATTTGTACATACTGTACTCGATACCATCTACTGTATCTTGCCTATGCTGCTCTGTACCATCACTCATTCATATATCCTTATGTACATATTCTTTATCCCCTTACACTGGGTACAAGACAGTAGTTTTGGAATTGTTAGTTAGATTACTTGTTATTACTGCATTGTCGGAACTAGAAGCACAAGCATTTCGCTACACTCGCATTAACATCTGCTAACCATGTGTATGTGACAAATAAAATTTGATTTGATTTGATTTGACTATTTACAGTGTTAATTTCACTCATGAATCAACACTAGAAATGTTACACTGAAAAGTCAACACTAGCTAAAGGTGCAATATGCAGAAATCACTCCGCCATTTCCTGGTTGTTATAATTCTAATAGTTTACCTAAATTCGGTTTATGTAAAAGACACCAAAATGAAACTTAAGAAGGGGATCATAGAAATAGCGCCTATAGAACAGATCTACCACTTATCAGACTTGCTTTCAATTAGAATTACAGATATCTAACTCACATTTCCATGTGAATTTGTTCGGGCTGCCCAAAAAGTTACACTTTGCCGCTTTTACACTGGTCCATTTGCTGTGTGCTATGAAAGCGACAGGCTTCCATACATTTCAATAACCTTTTATAATTCTGAAGAACTGTAGATTCCATTTCAAAAACCCCATGCTTAAAGTGAAGGTTCTTTATCAGTTAAGAATTCTCCAAGGAACCTTACGAACTGAGAAAGAACCATTTAAGAACTTTAATTATTTTCAGTATAGGATGTTTCATCATAGTGCTTGATGTTTTTTGCTACTGCACTTGAAGAAATTTTAGAAGTTATTGAAAGGCTGTCATCAAAGCAAAGTGTGGCTACCTTGAAGAATCTCAAGTATAAAATATATTTAGATTTTTGTTTTACTTTTTTGGTTACTACATATGTGTTATTTCATAGTCTTGATGGCTTCACTATTATTCTACCATGTTGAAAATAGCAAAAATAAAAACCCTTGAATGAGTAGGTTCGTCCAAACTTTTCACTGGTCCTGTATATTTAGTGTAATATTGGGATGCAAACTCAAAACAGAATACATTTCAACTCTATATCTGACAAGGTACAGGTGTCTTATTTTGTTAATACCATAAGCATGTGTGTGAGGTACAGTATATCACAAAAGTGAGTACACCCCTTACATTTTTGTAAATATTTGAGTATATCTTTTCATGTGGCAACACTGAAGAAATGACACTTTGCTACAATGTAAAGTAGTGAGTGTACAGCTTGTATAACAGTGTAAATTTGCTGTCCCCTCAAAATAACTCAACACACAGCCATTAATGTCTAAACCGCTGGCAACAAAAGTGAGTATACCCCTAAGTGAAAATGTCCAAATTGGACCCAATTAGCCATTTTCCCTCCCCGGTGTCATGAGACTCGTTAGTGTTACAAGGTCTCAGGTGTGAATGGGGAGCAAGTGTGTTAAATTTGGTGTCATCGCTCTCACACTCCCTCATACTGACTGGTCACTGGAAATTCAGCACCTCATGGCAAAGAACTCTGAGGATCTGAAACAAATAATTGTTGCTCTACATAAAGATGGCCTAGGCTATAAGAAGATTGCCAAGACCCTGAAACTGAGCTGCAGCACGGTGGCCAAGACCATACAGCGGTTTAACTGGACAGGTTCCACCCAGAACAGGCCTCGCCATGGTCGACCAAAGAAGTTGAGTGCACGTGCTCAGCGTCATATCCAGAGGTTGTCTTTGGGAAATAGGCGTATGAGTGCTGCCAGCATTGCTGCAGAGGTTGAAGGGGTGGGGGGTCAGCCTGTCAGTGCTCAGACCATACGCCGTACACTGCATCAAATTGGTCTGCATGGCTGTCGTCCCAGAAGGAAGCCTCTTCTAAAGATGATGCATAAGAAAGCCCGCAAACAGTTTGCTGAAGACAAGCAGACTAAGGACATGGATTACTGGAACCATGTCCTGTGGTCTGATGAGACCAAGATAAAGTTATTTGTTTCAGATGGTGTCAAGCGTCAACCAGGTGAGGATTACAAAGACAAGTGTGTCTTGCCTACAGTCAAGCATGGTGGTGGGAGTGTCATGGTCTGGGGCTGCATGAGTGCTGCCGGCACTGGGGAGCTACAGTTCATTGAGGGAACCATGAATGCCAACATGTACTGTGACATACTGAAGCAGAGCATGATCCCCTCCCTTTGGAGACTGGGCCGCAGGGCAGTATTCCAACATGATAACGACCCCAAACACACCTCCAAGACAATCACTGCCTTGCTAAAGAAGCTGAGGGTAAAGGTGATGGACTGGCCAAGCATGTCTCCAGACCTAAACCCTATTGAGCATCTGTGGTGCATCCTCAAACGGAAGGTGGAGGAGTGCAAGGTCTCTAACATCCACCAGCTCCGTGATGTCGTCATGGAGGAGTGGAAGAGGACTCCAGTGGCAACCTGTGAAGCTCTGGTGAACTCCATGCCCAAGTGGGTTAAGGCAGTGCTGGAAAATGATGGTGGCCACACAAAATATTGACACTTTGGGCCCAATTTGGACATTTTCACTTAGGGGAGTACTCACTTTTGTTGCCAGCAGTTTAGACATTAAATGAATGGCTGTGTGTTGAGATATTTTGAGTGGACTGCATATTTACACTGTTATACAAGCTGCACACTCACTACTTTACATTGTAGCAAAGTGTCATTTCTTCAGTGTTGTCAGATGAAAAGATATACTCAAATATTTACAAAAAATGTGAGGGGTGTACTCACTTTTGTGATATACTGTATATACTTTTGTTTTAAAGTAGATTGGTGTAAGACTACCAAGAAACACTACTAAGAAACACAAACATGATTTTTTAATGACTGCCTCATCTCTGTACCCCACACATACAATTATCTGTAAGGTCCGTCAGTCGAGCATTGAATATCAATCACAGATTCAACCACAAAGACCAGAGAGGTTTTCCAATGCCTTGCGAAGGGCACCTATTGGTAGATAAAATAAAAAATCAATACAAATATAAATAAAAAATGCAGACTGAATATCTCTATGAGCATGGTGAAGTTATTAATTACACTTTTGATGGTGAATCAATATACCCAGTCACAACAAAGATACATGTATCCTTGCTAAATCTCTCAGGGATTTCACCATGAGACCAATGTTGACTTTAAAACAGTTACAGATTTTAATGGCTGTGATAGGAGAAAACTGAGGATGGATCAACAATGTTGTAGTTTCTCTGCAATACTAACCTAAATGACTGAAATGAAGGATGCCTGTACATAATAACAATATTCCAAAGCATGCATTTTGTTTGCAAGAATTTCTAAGAACATGTTTTCACTTTGTCATTATGAGGTATTGTGTGAGATAAAAAAAAAAGATTTAATCCATTTTGAATTCAGGCTGTAACACAACAAAATGTGGAATAAGTCAAGGGGTGTGAATACTTTCTGAAGGCACTGTATATACCTAACAACAGAAAGTGATCTCAGACTAGATGCTGATGTAATTGTTTTGAGGGACCTTTCTTTGTTTAGGCATACAGTTACCTTGGAAATGTTTTGATATCCATTCTCTGGGAGTGTTAACCTTTCGTATTCACAACCAATTAGCTAGCTTGTTCATCAAAATGTGACATTGAGAGTTACTCTATATTAGAAACGTCTTGTGCTGCTTCAGCTGGTTTCCTCATGTTGGCTCTTTATTCAAATAGAGGCCGAAGTGGGCAAGTCTGCTGGCCCCGTTCCTCTCTGGGAATGCCCAAAAGGAGTATTATGACGGACTCAAACGGGAGATACTCAGCCGCTACGGGTACAGCCTGGCCCATCGGGCTCAACTGTTCCACAACTGGAGGTTCGTAGCTGACGCATCCCTCCCGAGCCCAGATGAGCGACCTACTGCGTGTAACCGGGGGCATGGCTCCAAACCGACGTATCCACACTCTACATCCTAGACAAAGTCGTCCTGGATCGCTTCTTATGGGCACTACCCCACGACATGAAGCGGGCAGCGAGTCTATGCACGCCCCAGACCTTGGAGGGCCTCCTGGAAGCAGTGGAGACGCATCAGAACACTCAGGCCCTGCTGAGTGGGAGCTGGGCCGAGTCGGCGACCCGTTCGAGGGGACAGAAGGACAGCCCCACCTCTGTGTACCCCGAACTGACAGTTGGCAGGGCCAAAGGACTGCAAACTCATGGAGAGACTGCTGGGGTAGGGCCGACCCATCACCGACGACCCCAGGTAGATGGAGACCAAAGGAGATGTTTTGAGTGTGGCGCCCTGGGGCACATTGCCTGGCTCGAGAGGAGTCGATGCCATCAGCAAGCCCCGAAGGCGAGGTGGGTCACGCATTGAACTACGTCACCTCCTGTTGGGCGCACCACAAATCAACTGCACCCATGGTCCTGGTGACGAACACGACACGGAAGCTCTATTAGACTCCGGAAGTATGGTTATGCTCATAACCATGAGCCTGCTGAACCAGGGGACCGAACGTGGTAGAGAGATGTCCATTTTCTGTGTTCATGGTGACACAAAGCGGTATCCAACCGTAAGGGCCAATATCGTGACACCACAAGGGAGCTGCCAGATGATAGTGGGTGCCGTACCAGAGTTGCCGGTACCTCTCCTAGTGGGATGAGATTGTCCGCTGTTCACATCCCTGTGGAGGCACGAGCTGAGGAAAAAGGTACGAGCCGGCCGAAGACGAGAGCGAGGACGACCCATCGCCTGTGCGGCCCAGAAGCAAACAGTTGACCTACCTGTATCTACAGGTCCGGAATCGGAGTCGGAGGGGGCGCCGAAACCCAACCCCCCTTGAGAACCACTGGAGGAGGAGCCCAGCCTCCCACTCCTCAATTTCGAGGGGCCAGTCGAGACACCCGCTGGGGGCCAACTGAGGGGACAATTCGGGACTGCCCAGTGGGATGATCCAAACTTGAAAGCCGCCGCAGCCCAAGTGATAGAGGTGGATGGACAGCTACTTCCGGAGGTGAGTGACTGGCGATACCTCCATTTCCAAATCAAGAATAACCTTTTGTATCCGGTGTCGCGCCAACAGGGGGAACTTCGGAAGGTATTGTTGCTGCCCTGGCGGTAAGTGGGAACCGTTCTTCAGCTGGCCCACACCCACCTGTTGGGGGTGCACCTGGGAATGGAGAAGACCCGGGAATCGCCGCCCGGTTCCACTGGCCCTGGATGAGGAGGGCCGTGGAGGACTATTATCGCAACTGCCCCAAAAGCACACTTTCAAAACCCCCTGGTCCCCCTACCGATCATCGGGGTGCACTTTGAACGCATCGCCATGGACATAGTGGGACCACTGGTAAAAACAGCACAAGGACACCGGTACATCCTGGTAATAGTAGATTACGCCACCATTCCAGGTGGGAGACCGGCCGTGGGGGTTAAGACCAACACCCTAAGTTTCTGGAAACATGGCACGGGCCATACGAGCTGATAGAGAAGCTGGAACCTGTCAATCACCACGTACGGCAGCCGGGGAGATCGAAACCCCAAACGATTTACCATGTGAACCTGTTGAAGAAGTGGCACAAGAGTGTTATGGTCGGGACCCAGGACGCCAACGGTACCAGTGGTGGTGCCGAACAATGAGGACCTCGACCCAGCCAGGAAGCAAGAGCACAAGGAGCTCGTCGATCAGAACATGGCGGTGTTCTCCGAGAAGCCGGGCCGCACGACCCTCATTGAACACCACATTCGTTCACGGCCCAGGGAAACGGTATGAAAGAGGCCATATCGGATTCCTGAGGCCTGAAGGAAGGCCGTGAATCAGGAAGTGGAGGCTATGCTGAGGATGGGGGTCATTGAAGAGTCCCACAGTGCATGGTGCAGCCCCGTCGTGTTGGTGCCCAAACCGGATGATAGCCTGTGCTTCTGTAATGATTTCCGGGGTGTGAACGACATCAGCTTGTTCAACACCTACCCCATGCTAAGGGTGGACGAGTTCATTGACCGATTGGGAAAGGCCCGGTACATCAGCACCCTTGACCTGACTAAAGGATATTGGCAGGTACCGTTGGCATCCTCCACCTGGGGGAAGACGGCGTTTTCGACACCAGACAGATTATATCAGTTCGGTCTCCACAGAGCCCCGCCCACATTCCAGCACCTGATGGACAAAGTACTTCGAACCCACCAGCAGTACGCAGCGGCCTATTTGGATGATATCGTCATCCACAGCCAAGATTGGGAAGAGCACCTGACGTGCCTCCAGGTGGTGCTGGATGCGTTGACAGCGAACCCCAAGAAATGCAAACTAGTGTTCGAGGAGATGGAGTACCTGGGGTTATTGATCGGATGGGGGAACGTCAAGCACCAGGAGAGGAAGGTTCACGCGGTACGTGACTGGCCTGTTCCACGCACCAAGACACAGGTCAAGTCCTTCCTGGGACTGGCAGGATACTATAGCCAGTTTATCCCCAACTTTGCAACTATAGCTTCCCCCCTCACTGATCTAACCAGGGCCCGCCTCCCGAAAACAGTGAACTGGACGGACGAAACAGAAGCGGCGTTCAGGCGCCTGAAGGAAGCTCTGTGCTCCCATCCGATTCTCGTAACGTCCAATTTCCAGGTGCCGATGTTGGTCCAGACGGATGCATGTGACAAGGGGCTAGGGGCCATTCTGTCCCAGATACACAATGGAGAGGAGCACCCCATCATGTACATAAACTGAAAGCTGATACCGAGAGAGAAAAAGTACTCTATTGTTGAGAAAGAGTGCCTAGTGGTAAAGTTGGTGCTAGACACTCAAGTATTACCTGTTAGGTACCCACTTCACCCTGGTCACTGACCATGCTCCCCTGGTCTGGATGGCCAGGGGAAGGGACACAAACTATCGGGTCACCAGGTGGTTCTTGTCCCTTCAACGCTTCTCTTTTTCTGTTGAGCACAGGTCAGGGGTGAAGCATGGAAATGTGGATGCCCTATCGAGAAGGGAGACATACGTCGCACTGATGACAGTCCCCTCCGAACAGCATGTCAGCCACCAGGGGGAGACTAGACGAGGTCTGGTGACAGGTGGAGTATACCTCACGAGGCGATGGCTCCCTCTGCTGGACGTGCCAGGTCTCGACGGGCTCTCCGGACAGGACTAATTGGGGCTGATTGTGGTTTGTGAGTAATCAAGGGCTGATTGCTCACCAGCTGGACGGGTCCCATAAAGCTGCTAGAAGGGCAGCACACGGGAAGAGGGACTGAGGGAAGAAAGGTTACTCCCATATAGTTGGGGACGGTTCCAGAGGTAAAAGTGTAAAAGGAGGGAGTTCAGTTTTTTGTTCCCCACAGGATACAGCAAGACCCGGAGGCCAGAAGACGGTATCCTGGAGAGGGTCTCATGGGGGAGACCTATTCATTTCTTTTGGTTTGTTATTCAAATAAACATCCTTGAAACCGAGCTAATCCTACTCTGTCCGTGTCTGATCTGTGTAAACGTTTTGACCAAACCCCCTGGTCTGCCACATAGGGCATTGCAAAAGTTAGAAAAACAACCACAACAACATGCAGCAATAATCCCTCTATCGTGAAACGTTTTACTAGTTGTATCTTGAACTCAACTTTATTCTGAAACCTTTGTTATACAGCCTTCATTATCTCTTTCTTAGGTACATATAATTCTGTGAGCACGTGTTTGTGTGCAGGTATTTATTTTTATTTTTTATTTAACCTTCACTTAACTAGATATAAGTGAGAGAGAGAAACATAGACCCCAGTGATTCATTATTTTGTTTAAACCTTTCAACAACACATCAAACCCTGCGTTCGTAGGACAAGAAGGAAAGTATATGTTCACTGCAGAGTGACAGAATATGAAACACCTGAAATTAGGTCACCTTTGCAAACAAGCTGTGTGAGAGAGAACCTGTGTCTAATTGAATAAATGGTTAGTCAACTGTTAGTGAGAACAACCAAGAGAGAGGAATTGCATCATAAGCATATATTAATGTTAATTATAAAACGTGTTCATAAATCTGCTATTTCTTTGGTGACAGTTTTCAAAATCTCTATATACCAACTCTGAGCCCAGGCCGAAACAGAAAACTATTTATTTCACTTTAGATTCATAGCCAGTAGGAACTACAAACTTCAATGAAAGTTAACTTAAAATTAAAAGACTAATCTAACATCCCGCACCCCAATAACATTGTCGCTGAGGTGGACTTTCTAGTTAGCTACATACATTTGGGTAATCTCAGACATTTTCTAATAAAACAACTCAGCTAGCCTATGCAAAGTGCTAGTTTTCAACAACGATAGCTAGCTAGATGCAGCTAGTGTCCGGAGCCTATGGCTACATGAACCAGCTGGTTAGCTAGATTGATATGATTACACATGGGCAACAACTACTCGTGACTAGTTCATTTCCAGACAAATATGATCAAGTCATGGCTACTTTTAGCAACAGACCAAATTAGTTTGGTTTAGTAGTTTTCATGTTTTATAAACAATTCTAATAAATGTATCAGTTGGTACATGGATGAAGAAACTCCAAATGTTTTGAATTCTTATAATCCATCAGATATTCACTGAATCAAAGCACCGGTTCTGACCCGTCATTTTTGCTTATACATCGATTTTTGGACACTGTAGATCAATATGGCTTGTAGCCCTGATTCTCACATGCGCAGGGGTATGTACAGTATATTCTGCCTGTGTGAAGCAGGATGTGAAAATTTGACACCACTTGAAGCTGGGAGGTTCCTCCTACCATTTCATTCTCTCTTCCAACTATCCATCAACACCTTGCTGAACCACATGTCACAGCCACTAATGCATATGCCTGGAATCCTCACATCGTAATGCAACAGGAGAGAGTGGTTTCGTCACTGTAGCCTATTGCGATACATTTATAGCCAGTAATCTAAAATCGATTTTAAACAAAAAAACTAAATGGACAAATGTAATACAAGATGAAAGGCGAGTTCCTGACTAGTTCAGGAAGTGCTCTGTGAGATGTTTACAGCGATGGGGCTGATGTTTTGATCAGGAGAGACCTTTAGAAAATGTGTACATTTTCTCTAACATTAAATATACAAATATGTATTTTACAGTTATAACGAAGGAGAAATCTTACAATTAGTCGTTTTATGAATTGATTACACTATAAGTAATTTCAAGCCGTATTCATAAATGTTTGTTGAATAGGAAACATCGTATAAAATATTTCATATTTTCATCATATTTGTACTGTGTACTTGAGCTTGTGTCCTCAAAAGTGACTTAGATACGTAGATTACATTTTCAATTACATTTAGTTACATATAAGAGGTTTTTAAAGTGCATACTGTCAGCTTTAATTTGAAAATATTTTCTTCCATATCGGTGAACCATTTAGAAATTACAGCACTTTTTGCACATGGTCCCCTAAAATGGGTGGACTAAAAGTATTGGGACACTTCTATATTAATTTGGACGCTACCATGATTACAGATAATCCTGAATGAATCGTGAATAATGATGAGTGAGAAAGTAACAGACACACAAATATCATACACCCCCAATGCTAACCTCCCCTGTTATTGTAATAGTGAGAGAATGATATTTGTGTGTCTGTAACTTGGTAGCATCCACAATAATGTAAAAGTGTTTAGAAACAGTTTTTATTCTTATTTACAATAAAAGTTTTTAAAAATGACAATATATTATTAACCATTAATTTCTATAGGGCACAAAATAATCTGAAACACAACCAAGACAAACAACACACACTTCCGACAAATTGGTAGTCACAAGGTTGATGAAGTTATTATGTGCTATGAATATTGGACAAACTACTTCACTTTTTACTACTTTAATACACATAAGTTCATTTGTCCCAGTCCCTTTGGTCCACTAAAATAAATAAAAAAGTGCTCTAATTTCTATATGGTTCACCCAATGTTGATGAAAATACCCTCATATTAAAGCTGAACGTCTGCACTTTCACCTCATAGTCATTGTATAATTTCAAATCCAAAGTGCTGGAGTGCTGGAGGGTATTTCTTTATTTTTACTATTTTCTACATTGTAGAATAATAGGTCAAAAGTATGAAATAACACATATGGAATCATGTAGTAACCAAAAAAGTGTTAAACAAATCAAAATATATTTTATATTTTAGGTTCTTCAAATAGCCACCCTTTGCCTTGATGACAGCTTTGCACACTCTTGATATTCTCTCAACCAGTTTCTCTCAACCAGTGGTCACCTGGAATGCATTTTGTGGAATTTCTTTCCTTTTTAATGCGTTTGTGCCCATCAGTTGTGTTCTGACAAGGTAGAGGGGTATACAGAAGATAGCCCTATTTGGTAAAAGCCTACAAACTTTACTGATACTTTTCAGATTTTTCGTCTGCCTGTTGTGACTGCCTTTGAGCCTGTGGATTACTGAACAAAACGGAGGTTTGTGGATATAAAGAGGGACTTTATCGAACAAAACAAACATTTATTGAGCGAATGGGAGTCTTGTGAGTGCAACCATATGAAGATCATCAAAGGTAAGTGATTAATTTTATTGCTATTTCTGACTTGTGTAACTCCTCTACTTGGCTGGTAACTGTTTGTAATGATTTGTCTGCTGGGCACTGTTCTCATATGCTTGGCATGGTATGCTTTCGCCGTAAAGCCTTTTTGAAATCTGACACAGTGGTTGGATTACCAAGAAGTTAATCTTTAAACCGATGTATTACACTTGTATGTTTTATGAATTTTTATAATGAGTATTTCTGTTTTTGAATTTGGCGCTCTGCAACTTCACTGGATATTGGCCAGGTGGGACGCTACCGTCCCACACCCCCTAGAGAGGTTAATCAGAGAGACAACAAAGACAACAAAGATAACCCTGAAGGAGCTTCAACACTCCACAGCAGATATTGGAGTATCTGTCCATAGCACCACTTTAAGCCGTACATTCCACAGAGCTGGGCTTTACGGAAGAGTGGCCATAAAAAAAACATTGTTTAATATATCCTCCAAATTGTAAGTATGAACCTGGTGGCACTGCAGAACCAATGATGCACTCCCAAAAAGTAGGTTGCAAGTTCAAATCCCCACAGTATTGCGGTATATGCTATGTCAATTGTTCTTGATTATTGCTAGTTTTACGTTGGTGGACATAACTGTACAATTATTTACTTGATTCTGGGCTGCTTTTAGCAAAGTGCAAAAATGCATTGTTTTATTTTTTGTGCTCACAGATCTGGTGGTGTAGCTACACTGTAGCAGGGTTGGTAGTCCCAATTTTGTGAGGTTGAGTCACAAGTAATCAGCATACAGCAGCATACTGTCCTTTATCATTAATACCTTAGTTTAGCTGTAAAAATACAGTAGCTAGTTGTAGATTTACTGTATTTTCACAGCAACTAGACAAAAACCACCAAGGGACCATGACACAGCATTCTGAGAAAGTCCCTGGAACAAACCCGGGAACTAGAAAAAACCTGCATGGGACGATGACTGTTTAAATTTAATTAATGTAAATTATGCCTTTTAAGGTAGAGTATTCTAAATTACATTTAACATCTCATCTTTTACATGTGCTCACATGTTGTCATGTGTAGTTTCATGTTCTCACATGTTGACATTTTGCATCCCCATGTTGTCACATTTATTTCACATGAATTCACATGAGCAAAACATGTTGCTTTACATGTTATCACGTGTTATCACATTAACTTCACATGAAATCACACAAGATCACATGTAATCACATGAAATGTATATGTTTCTTCCATAACGATAGTAGACTATGACAGATCAGAAGCATGCATATACAGTGCCTTGCGAAAGTATTCGGCCCCCTTGAACTTTGCGACCTTTTGCCACATTTCAGACTTCAAACATAAAGATATAAAACTGTATTTTTTTGTGAAGAATCAACAAGAAGTGGGACACAATCATGAAGTGGAACGACATTTATTGGATATTTCAAAAAATTTTAACAAATCAAAAACTGAAAAATTGGGCGTGCAAAATTATTCAGCCCCTTTACTTTCAGTGCAGCAAACTCTCTCCAGAAGTTCAGTGAGGATCTCTGAATGATCCAATGTTGACCTAAATGACTAATGATGATAAATACAATCCACCTGTGTGTAATCAAGTCTCCGTATAAATGCACCTGCACTGTGATAGCCTCAGAGGTCCGTTAAAAGCGCAGAGAGCATCATGAAGAACAAGGAACACACCAGGCAGGTCCGAGATACTGTTGTGAAGAAGTTTAAAGCCGGATTTGGATACAAAAAGATTTCCCAAGCTTTAAACATCCCAAGGAGCACTGTGCAAGCGATAATATTGAAATGGAAGGAGTATCAGACCACTGCAAATCTACCAAGACCTGGCCGTCCCTCTAAACTTTCAGCTCATATAAGGAGAAGACTGATCCGAGATGCAGCCAAGAGGCCCATGATCACTCTGGATCAACTGCAGAGATCTACAGCTGAGGTGGGAGACTCTGTCCATAGGACAACAATCAGTCGTATATTGCACAAATCTGGCCTTTATGGAAGAGTGGCAAGAAGAAAGCCATTTCTTAAAGATATCTATAAAAAGTGTTGTTTAAAGTTTGCCACAAGCCACCTGGGAGACACACCAAACATGTGGAAGAAGGTGCTCTGGTCAGATGAAACCAAAATTGAACTTTTTGGCAACAATGCAAAACGTTATGTTTGGCGTAAAAGCAACACAGCTGAACACACCATCCTCACTGTCAGACATGGTGGTGGCAGCATCATGGTTTGGGCCTGCTTTTCTTCAGCAGGGACAGGGAAGATGGTTAAAATTGATGGGAAGATGGATGGAGCCAAATACAGGACCATTCTGGAAGAAAACCTGATGGAGTCTGCAAAAGACCTGAGACTGGGACGGAGATTTGTCTTCCAACAAGACAATGATCCAAAACATAAAGCAAAATCTACAATGGAATGGTTCAAAAATAAACATATCCAGGTGTTAGAATGGCCAAGTCAAAGTCCAGACCTGAATCCAATTGAGAATCTGTGGAAAGAACTGAAAACTGCTGTTCACAAATGCTCTCCATCCAACCTCACTGAGCTCGAGGTGTTTTGCAAGGAGGAATGGGAAAAAATGTCAGTCTCTCGATGTGCAAAACTGATAGAGACATACCCCAAGCGACTTACAGCTGTAATCGCAGCAAAAGGTGGCGCTACAAAGTATTAACTTAAGGGGGCTGAATAATTTTGCACGCCCAATTTTTCAGTTTTTGATTTGTTAAAAAAGTTTGAAATATCCAATAAATGTCGTTCCACTTCATGATTGTGTCCCACTTGTTGTTGATTCTTCACAAAAAAATACAGTTTTATATCTTTATGTTTGAAGCCTGAAATGTGGAAAAAGGTCGCAAAGTTCAAGGGGGCCGAATACTTTCGCAAGGCACTGTAACAGTGTTGTATAAATCTTTTCAGTTATGTTTATTTTGTAAGGCTTTTATGTATATACATTTTTTTCCAAGATACCCTTGGGCAGAACACACTGTTCCTTAAAATGAAAATATCTTTTAGTACAATATGTTATTTTTCATTTCATAAAACATCCATCTTGGCCTTGTAAAACAACAACAGCACCCCTTCTCTCACTGTTTCTTACATAGGTCCTATTGCCCCTATTACATCTCACCACATTCATCAGCTGGTTTTAATGGTGGTATCTTGGCTATACTCTGAATTATGTATAGAGACTGTTGTTTTGTGCCACAGATTTGCATTGCAAAAACAAAATAACTTGGTAGCACTTTATAATAACACCTGGTAATGAAGAATTTATAATGGATTAGTAAATTCATAATTCATAATAATTACTCCCACATTTGTAAATGTTAGTAAGCTAGTTATTCACAAGTTTATAAAATGTAATGTAATTCTGAGTCATAAAATCATTCAGAAGTTTATACATATGTCCTTATAAGCCATTTGCTAATCACTATTAAAGTATTTTTGCATGTATTAATACTTCATAAATACTTAATACATGTTTTGAGTGACCAGTGTAATTTCTTACAAGAAGATGGACATGCCATTGGTAGACATTCCAGCAGTACCTGGTGCTCCTGAAGGTCTCAAAATAGCTTAGAACATATAAATGGTAAAAGAATAAGCACACAAAACAGTTTGTTTAAATAAATATATTGGAACATTTTATTTTAAGGAAACGCTGTAAAACAATTGTTGCAAGGACATGAGGAAGAGTGGCAATGCAAATCTTTTGCTAATGTTGTCAACCCCGCGAACGCAAACATCATAGAACAGGGAGATGTAGCCTACACACAACAGCTGGTCAGACCGGACAGTTTTTCTCTTGTGGATTCGTATTCCTTCATTAGTACTGTGATTTTGCAGAGCGCCACATCAATTTACAGAAATACTCATAATAAACATTGATAAAAGATACAAGAGTTATTGATGGAACTTTAGATAAACTTCTCCTTAATGCGACCGCTGTGTCAGATTTCAAAAAAGCTTTACCGAAAAAGCACACCATGCAATGCTGAGTACGGCGCTCAGACACAAAAACCATCCATGCAGATATCCGCCATGTTGTGGAGTCAACAGAAGTCAGAAATAGTATTGTAAATATTCACTTACCTTTGATGATCATCCTCAGAATGCTCTCCCAAGAATCGCAGTTCCACAATAAATGTTTGTTTTGTTCGATAAAGTCCATTTATGTCCAAATACCTCCTTTTTGTTCTCGCCTTTAGTTCACAAATCCAAATTGACGACGTGCAGGCCAGACGAAAAGTCAAAAAATTCCATTACAGTTCGTAGAAACATGTCAACCGATGTAAAGAATCAATCTTTAGGATGTTTGTAACATAAATCTTCAATAATGTTTCAACCGGAGAATTCCTTTGTCTTTAGAAATGCAATGGAACGCAGCTACCTCTCACGGGAGCGCTGAATGAGCTCATGACCTTCTGGCAGACCTCTTTCTCAATCAGCTCTCATTCTCTCCTCCTTCACAGTAGAAGCCCCAAACAATATTCTAACGACTGTTGACATCTAGTGGAAGCCTTAGGAAGTGCAATCGGACCAAATTTACACTTTATATTCGATAGGCAAAGAGTTGAAAAACTACAAACCTCAGATTTCCAACTTCCTGGTTGGATTTTTTTCTCAGGTTTTTGCCTGCCATATTAGTTCTGTTATACTCTCAAACATCATTCAAACAGTTTTAGAAACTCCAGAGTGTTTTCTATCCGAATCTACTAATAATAATGCATATATTAGCAACTGGGCCTGAGTAGCGGGCAGTTTACTCTGGGCACCTTATTCATTCAAGCAACTCAATACTGCCCCCAAGCCATAAGAAGTTTTAACTATAATTTTGATGTCATGGATGGTCAGCCCTTGCATCCATAGCTGCCTATGCATTTGAGAGTGGTTACATTTCTCCAGCCCAATCGCTTAGCTTTTTACCTAAACAGTGGCGGGGAAAACACTTTGTTATTATTTCATCTGCAGATTGCCACTTTTAAGGTAGTAGCTCTTTAAACATAATGGGATATTTCAGCCAAATGTGTTCAGAATGTGTTGTCTCACTCTAAGGAGTGACTACAATCCACACTTTGGCTTTGGTAGAAAATTGACTGATAGCAGTTTCGGATGAAAAACATTACTTTACTCAGCATAGAGCATAGGTATCCAACCTTTTCTAGCATGAGAGTTACTTGAAAAAAAATTATAGCTTTCAAATAGGTACATTCTTCTCTTCTCCTCTCCCCTGCAACTCTTCCCCGGGTCCTTATATTTTTTTACCTTTATTTAACCAGGCAAGTCGGCAGACATACGCCCCCTTTGGAGAGATTGGGTACCCCTAGTAAACTGAAAAAAAAATCTGTCAAAAATTGCTAATATATGCAAATAAAAATTATTGTTGGATAGACAACACTCTAAAGATTCTAAAACCGTTGGAATTATGTCTGTAAGTATAGCAGAACTCACAGGGCAGGCATTCTTCCAAACTAGTTTTTGTGGCCATGAAAGTTGGAGCAACTTTGACGTCATGGCCCCCACCCTTCCCAACCAGTTATGATTCTGGGGACACTTTCTATCTCTTCCGCTAGATGTCCTCTTTCAGTAGAGCTTTGAATCGTTCAAATCCCAGCCATTCCTTTGTTCCAGCACTCAAGAGAAGGGCAGACGATGGCCGATTGAATTGAAGTTTGTTTTGCGTGTCTAAAACATCATAAAGCTTGCTTCTGCACTTAGTTTGACCTGTTTAGTCGACATATAATATGTAATTTTGAAGTTTTGATGCGCAACTTTTCCGGACCAGAGGACGTTTTGGGTGCATTTCAGCTGATGTTATTAGCAGTAGCTAATACAAAGACGCAAGACTTGAAACCAAACGATGTATTGGGTAAGTATGAAGCCTTCCAGAACATTCTGAACGAAGACCATCGAAGGTAAGGGAATATTTATGCTTAAATCTGTGTTTCTGTTGACTCCAACATTACGTAGAAATGTAGCTTGGAACTGAGCGCCGTCTCAGCATATAGAATAGTGTGCGATTTCTGTAACGTTAAAAATAAATCTAACAAAGCGGTTGCATAAAGAAGCAGTGTATCTTTCTAACTATATGTAGAACATGTATATTTAGTCAAAGTTTATGATGTCTATTTACGTTATCTTGCCGCGCTACATAGATTTCCTGCGGGCATTTTTGAGTAATTTCTGAACGTGAACTCACTGTAAATGGACATTTATGGATATAAATGGCATATTATTGAAAAAAAAAAAATGTACTGTGTAACATGTCATATTACTGTCATCTGATGAAGATTTTCAAAAGGTTAGTGAGCGATTTATTTTTTAATCCTGCGTTTGTTGATTGCATGTTTTGGCTATTCAAATGAGCTGTGTCTGGTGGTGGTTTTACATATATATGTGCTATGTTTTCGCCGTAAAACATTTTAGAAATCTGACTTGCTGGCTAGATGAACAAGGTGTTTATCTTTCATTTGAGCTATTGGACTTGTTAATGTGTGGAGGTTAAATATTTTCAAGAATATTTTTGCGTTCCATGCGCCACCGTTTCAGCTGAACGTGGGAGGGTTGATTCCCAATTGGGAACCAGTATCGTAGACAGGTTAAGAACAAATTCTTATTTTCAATGACGGCCTGGGAACAGTGGGTTAACTGCCTGTTCAGGGGCAGAACGACAGATTTGTACCTTGTCAGCTCGGGGGTTTGAACTCGGTTACTAGTCCAACGCTCTAACCACTAGGCTACCCTGCCGCCCCAGTAGTGCTGCCCCAGTAGTGGACTTTGTGTTTTGTCTATAGAACCGGTAAAATAATCGTTAATAAAAAATCTATAAGGGTTGGCCCTATAAATTCTGATATTTTTTACCCTCAATTATGTTTTATATTTTCCCAAATTATGTTTTATATGTCCTGGTTTTAGATTTGTTTTGTTTTTTCACAGAGAAACAATGAAATTGGATGTTCTGGACCAATGTAAATGCTTAAATTACTGGAAGGTCTGGAAGAAAAATAACACATTAAGATTTTTTTGTATAATTCTCCTTTAATTGCGCAACTAGCCCTTTAATTGTGCATCTTGTGTGCCATCTAATGTGCCGGTCTAGGTTCGGTACTGCTGCTGCTCATTTCCTGGAAAAGTTAGCAAATAACAAATACTTGATAGAAATTATACACTTCCTCATAATATACTTCTGCCAAGTAAGCCTACTTTGCAGTTATCATTTAACTGGGGTTTCGGGGAAACTATTTCTGTCAACCCACAAGACGGTTATCACATCAACTGGCAACTAGTGATGGGCATTCCAAGTATTTTCTGTGAGCCGGATTATTTGGCTCTGTTCACCAAAAATAGCCGTTCTTCGGTTCCCAACTACCCCTTAGCTCAGTAATGCTTGGATATTGATCTCCAATCTCTAATTTAAGGCCTAAAATGTTGTCAGATCGTGAAACATTCTGTCAGATTGTGAAATGTGTGTTCAAATGTATCTTTACCTGACCAAATTATTAGATGGCCTGCAAAATAAAATGAAGACTGAATCTCTCCTCGGTATATTGTTCCTGCACTGAGGAATTACCATCTTCAGAGAATATGTTTGTAATTTATCTGCAGATAATCGATGTCTGGAGCTCCAAAAACAACAGTAAAAGTATGAAAATCAGGGAGCCATATGAACCGTTCAAAAAGAGCCGTTCGTTCGCGAACGACCCATCACTACTGGCGACACACGGAGTAATAGACAAACCCTCGCACCACACAGACAGAAAGGGGCAATATTGCTGGAATTTAGTTGGCAGATATTGTGTTAGGTTTGGCTTTTGAAGCCAATTGTGGCTAACCAGTGGTGGGATAATGTCAATATTGCATTGGTTAGATAGTAGCTGGGAGCTTGCAGTGTCTGATACTTGTGAGATTTGTTTATGACAGTTTGTGGTGGAACACGTGAAAATTGCATGTAATTTCAGAATCGTTTTGAGAGATACTCATAGGTGGTCTGTAAGCTACTGGTAGCTTGCAATCGACCTGTTGGGGACCCCTGGCATAGAGTGTGTCAGAAGTTACACATCACACTACTGCAGTGCGACTGTTTATTATATATTTAATATATTTTCTTAATTTATGGATAGGGGAGACGCTAACGTCTTAACTGGCCAATTGCCAGGGGAAATGCAGAGCGTGAGATTCAAATAAAATGCGTTAAAATTCTAACTTTCATTAAATCACACATGTAAGATACTCAATTGAAGCTACACTCGTTGTGAATCCAGCCAACATGTCAGATTTTAAAAATGATTTTCGGCGAAAGCATAAGAAGCTATTATCTGATAGCCTGCACCCATCTGCACCAGCAGTAAACAAAGGAGCTAGCATAGCAGGCGCTACACAAAACGCTGAAATAAAATATAAAATATGCATTACCTTTGACGAGCTTCTTTGGTTGGCACTCCAATATGTCCCATAAACATCATAATTGGTCGTTTTGTTCGATTAATTCCGTCCTTATATATCGAAAATGTCCATTTATAAAGCGCGTTTGATCCAGAAAAAGACAGCTTACAAAAACCCAACGTCACTACAAAATATTTCAAAAGTTACCTATAAACTTTGTAAAAATATTTCAAACTGTTTTTGTAATACAACGTTATGTATTTTTAAACATTAATAATCGATCAAATTGTAGACGGGGCAATCTGTTTTCAATACAGGAACGAAAACAAACCAGCACTGCTGTTCACGTTTTGCGCAACTCACAAAAGTGTCCCCAGTTCCGAGTTGGCCTACTACTTCATAGCACAAAGGAATAATCTCAACCATATTCCAAAGACTGTCGATATCGTGTGGAAGCGGTAGGAACTGAAAGTAGGTTACTATTAAATATCCAATGGCAAAGACAATGTAGTGAACAGAGAGGGGGAAAAAAATCTGAACAGTTAGTCCTCGGGGTTTTGCCTGCTACATAAGTTCTGTTATACTCACAGACATGATTCCAACAGTTTTAGAAACTTCAGAGTGTTTTCTATCCAAATCTATGAATAATATGTAGATCTTATATGCTTGGCATGAGTAGCAGTAAGTTGAAATTGGGCACGCTATTTATCCAAAAGTGAAAATTCTGCCCCTAGCTTTAAGAGGTTTTAAACATCCTCTGTATTGTGTGTTCATTGTTTAACCATTGATCTGTTCTAGGGGACATTTTTAAACCTTAAGGAGCATCCGGTACTGCTGTAATGTCTACCAATGGTATGTCCATTTTTTATGTGAAATATTACACTGGTCACACAACACATTTATTAAGTATTTATAAAGTACAAACAACAATATAAGGCCACGCAAAAATATTTTACTAATGATTAGTAAATGGTTTATAAGGACCTATATTTAACCTTTTATAAATAATTTCTGAATCCTTATTATATACTTTAAAAGTTGTTTATGAATTTGTGAATAACTAACTTACTAACATGTTCAAATGTGGGAGTAATGATTAATAAATGATATACTAATTAACAAATGCAAACGCACAACCTTGGTGTTGCCAGCGCCATGCTCTACCAACTGAGCCACATGGGACCATTAAACTCTTAGACAAAGGGTTCCAAAGGGGTTCTTTACAGAGGGATACCGTTCTACCAAGAACTGTTTAGATCAGATGAATCATATTTGGAAGACAAGGGTTCTTTGGAAAGCAAAGGGTTCTACCTAGAACCTTTAACATCATAAGAACCGTTTTTTGGGAAAGGGCTCTTTGATGATTATTTGGAAGGCAAGAAGGATTCTTTGGAAGGCAAGAAGGGTTCTACAGTATCTGCTGTAAAAACTGTCCTCATTGTGTATAGACCAGGGTATGGTTCCCCAAACCCAGACTGGAACTATCTTCCCCTGGTACGCCAGTACAGATACACTAACTCGTGCTCTTGAATGCGGTAGCACCCAAAGACATCAAACTTTTCCTGTCAGTGTTAAATCTCTCAGAGGCCCACTTTCAGTTCACACAGACATAATAGAGGTATAAGAACCCTCTATTCTGTTGCATAAAACAACCATGATGCAATAAAAGTATTATAACATAATCTTGCAATTTTGCTCTCACAGGTTCTCGGTAGAACCCTTCACAGACGGTTCTAGGAAGAATCTTTAGATGATAAAATGGTTATTTGTAGAACCCTTCATAGAGGGTTCTACCCAGCATCAAAATGGGTTCCCCTATGGGGACAAACCGAAGAACCTTGTATGGTTCTATTTAGCACCTTTTTTAAATAGTGTAGGTGTCTTGAGGGAACACATAGAAGACGTTTCTAAAAGCTAGAACCCAAATATATTGCCGTTTAGAGCCTCAACTACTCAGAATCCATAGTTCAAGAGTCACAGAAAGGTCAAATTATTATTTGTATGACTTGCTCTGTGGAGGGAATGAGGAGACTTTTAGAAGAAAATCTTCCTGCCCTGAAAAACAACCAATCAGAGCAGCTATTCAAAAGTCCCCTTGAGGGTCAGTGCTTCACTCTGAAAGAGCACAGGCTAAAATAAAACAAGTACAGTCACAGTTCTAAAAACAACACAACTAAGCTAGCTATCTTACCTGGAGGCTAACATTTCAAAACACTTCAGACTTTGAAATGGTTCATCATGATATCATTCTAACGCAAACACTGACGGAAATCTCCACATTACTTGATGTGCAATGTGTAATTGAAAATGTTTTGGTTTAGACAGTGGACTTAATACATCCACCACTTTGAATAATGTAATGTAATTGAATAATGTAATGTTCTCCATTACGGAAAAACAACATAATTTCATAACTTTTCACATATGGATTCAAAATAGCTCATGAGATTTCACAGGTGATGCCCTGCAAACAAGAATGTGTCATTATGATACACACAGCACCTCTAATATTCAGTGTTCTCAACTAACATATTTAACACACTCTGACATATATGAGTACATTGTGTATGTTTATTTATGCAGTCATTATTATTCAACATGTCCTCATCTGGGATTTTAACTCACAACCTCACTGTTCACAGAACCCGGTATTCCTGTTACACCACCATGTCTGTTTCAGTACGGGAGTGAACGTTATTTATAATAAGGGTTACGTTGAGAAAATCGGACTTCTCTGAAATGAAAATTAATGGCCTTCCCTTCTGCAAAATGTAGTGGATAGCAGAGAACATGTCTTCGTTTACCCTCACTTGGACAGACCAGAGCCTTAGATGTGCAGTTTTAAAAACTGTTCTTCGTCTTGCAGGCATTATATGGCAATGCAAGACATTTGATAGTATACAGGGCTGTGGGTCAGAAGGTTGTGGGTTTGCGGACCACCGTGGACAAGAGTAGGGGTTCAAAGATGCATTTTATAGTAAAAGCATTGCATGAATATATCATAGTATTTGTAGGTCTGAGAAAAAAAAAACTTTTATAAGCATTTCATGCAATTTTACGTCATTTTACATTCTTCTCCAAATCAATATGGATCACATTGGTTGGGATTTTACAATGCCATCACCAGAGACACGCCCCTCAATGTGAGTGTGTTGTTAACGAAACGTGATTTACTAGCCTGAGTTACAATACATTTCTCACATTGTGAATTTTATAAAAATTCTAATTAATTGCGTGTTTGGTACAGGTTTTCCATGGCCTGACATTTTTGATACCTGTGTATATTCTCTGAACAGGTCCCTGTCAAGAAGAGAGACATAGAAGCCCAGCTAGCTTAGCTAGCCTCAAATGGAGGATGCTAACAAATTCTTCAATGCTGAAGGAGCTGTGTTTATTTTGTTTTATTTTGGGAAAATGTGAACCACCCGGACTTTCAACATAGTAACTGTTTGCTTGCAGAGGACTACAGGGGCGAAGTGGCTACTCTTAGCAAACAAGTAGCGAGCTTACACAAGCTACTGCGGAATCCATGCCCGCCTACTTTTTCTTTCTCTTCCACCCTAGTAGCCGGACATCGCTCTGGCGACGTGTGGCTCTCCACAGCCGACTGGCCGGTACACTGCAGGGATCACTCTGCGAAGTGGTAAACCACATCCCTGGTAGAATGGAGCTAGTAGGATGCTCATGTTTGACTTGTGGGATGTTCCTGTTCTCAATCCTACCAACCAGTCTTCGAGATATGTCACTCACAGTGGAAATCGAAAACTGCAAACTCTGCCCGGACCAGACACAGACTAAAAACAGCTTTGCCGCCCTGGATCGAGAGGTTCCGGCTTCTTCTTCCCTGTGGGCTTCCGATTCAAGATCGATCCGGAGGTTACTGCGCCTTCGTCCGCTGTTCTGTTTCCCTCTCTGGTGGTTTCTAACTTGGGTTCAGATCCTCAGAGCTCCCCCTCATCAGACCGTGAGGCTGTCTAAGACTCCGGCCCGTTCATCATCCACGATGGATACTACAGCTGGCTCAGATCCATCGGGCCCCACCGCCCTTCGGTCCTCAAGGGGTTTGCGAAACCACTCGAGGTGGAAGATCGGCCGGACCTCCTCAGCCATTTCACCTGCTGTCGTTATCGGCAGCTCTATGGTAAGAAACATCTTGATTCCCAGAGCAAGAACCCTGTGCTATCCTGGACATTACAAGGCTGCTTACAACCATTCAACGAGAGCTGCTGGGAGCAGACGGGATATTACAAGGCTGCTTCCGACCGTTCTACGATAGCTGCCGGGAGCTGACGCTATTGTAGTCCATGTGGGGTCGAACAACATTAGGAGGGATAGCTCAGAAGTACTAAAAATGTATTTTAAAGAACTGATTCTAGCTCTGAAAGATTCCAAAAAGTGGCCAATTATTTCAGGTCCAGTACTGTCATTAGAACGCTGGCTAAAATATAACTTTTATAGATAACTTTGACACCTTCTGGAATGTTCTAGAGGAATCATCTTGGATCCTGGACCCCTGAATACTGCTTTGAGACAATGACTTATCAATGGCCCAAGCCCAGATCAGATAATCCTTACCATTGTGTCACTGAGTTATCGTAGAGCTGCAGCAAATGTACATTATCCCAAGGGTGTTGGCAGTCACAATGTAAGTAACCTAATTTATGTCCCTCTAACTCCCCTGAATGCCTCTGTCGATCCTACAGCTATTATATACAGTAATTATGTTTCTCTGAACCAACGTTATACTGATAGCACTGAGGCAGTGTGCCCTAGTAGGAAGTCCACTGTGTGCAGCTCACCCTGCACTATCAGCTCAAACGTAAATAACATTGTCATGTCTACTTCTGAATAGCTTCCCAGTAAAGTATTAAAAACAATCAAGCATACCAGAAAAGTGCTAAAAATAGCCCACATTAAGATATGTAGCCTAAGGAACAAGGTTCGGGATATCAATAACTTGATAGTAACAGATGACATTCCTATTCTGGAATGAACTATGAAACTCACGTATATAATACATTTTATGATACAGTGGTAGCAATACACAGTTATAACATCTACAGAAAAGCCAGAAATGCCAATGGGGACGGTGTTGCGGTCTTTATTCAAAGCCACATTCCTATAAAGCTAAGAGAGGATCTCATGTTAACCTGTCTACGATACTGGTTCCCAATTGGGGATCAAACCTCCCACGTTCAGCTGAAACGGTGGCGCATGGAACGCAAAAATATTCTTAAAAATATTTAACCTCCACACATTAACAAGTCCAATAGCTCAAATGAAAGATAAACACCTTGTTCATCTAGCCAGCAAGTCAGATTTCTAAAATGTTTTACGGCGAAAACATAGCACATATATATGTAAAACCACCACCAGACACAGCTCATTTCAATAGCCAAAACATGCAATCAACAAACGCAGGATTAAAAAATAAATCGCTCACTAACCTTTTGAAAATCTTCATCAGATGACAGTAATATGACATATTACACAGTACATATTTTTTTTTTCAATAATATGCCATTTATATCCATAAATGTCCATTTACAGTGAGTTCACCTTCAGAAATTACTCAAAAATGCCCGCAGGAAATCTATGTAGCGCGGCAAGATAACTTAAATAGACATCATAAACTTTGACTAAATATACATGTTCTACATATAGTTAGAAAGATACACTGCTTCTTTATGCAACCGCTGTGTTAGATTTATTTTTAACGTTACAGAAATCGCACACTATTCCATATGCTGAGACAGCGCTCAGTTCCAAGCTACATTTCCACGTAATGTTGGAGTCAACAGAAACACAGATTTAAGCATAAATATTCCCTTACCTTTGATGGTCTTCGTTCAGAATGTTCTGGAAGGCTTCATACTTACCCAATACATCGTTTGGTTTCAAGTCTTGCGTCTTTGTATTAGCTACTGCTAATAACATCAGCTGAAATGCACCCAAAACGTCCTCTGGTCCGGATAAGTTGCGCATCAAAACTTCAAAATTACACATTATATGTCGACTAAACAGGTCAAACTAAGTGCAGAAGCAAGCTTTATGATGTTTTAGACATGCAAAACAAACTTCAATTCAATCGGCCATCGTCTGCCCTTCTCTTGAGTGCTGGAAACAAAGGAATGGCTGGGACCAATTCGCGCCCATACGCACAGCCTATTCTCTCGTGGCACGCACGAATTTCACTCCCATAGGGTCAATTCTCGCGGGATTTGAACGATTTGAAGCTCTAATGAAAGAGGACATCTAGCGGAAGAGATAGAAAGTGTCCCCAGAATCATAGCTGGTTGGGAAGGGTGGGGGCCATGACGTCAAAGTTGCTCCAACTTTCATGGCCACAAAAACTAGTTTGGAAGAATGCCTGCCCTGTGAGTTCTGCTATACTTACAGACATAATTCCAACGGTTTTAGAATCTTTAGAGTGTTTTCTATCCAATAATAATTTTTATTTGCATATATTAGCAATTTATGACAGATTTTACTAGGGGTACCCAATCTCTCCAAAGAGAGTCTGCCATATCCTTAACAGTGTTGAATGTTGAAGTAGCATGGCTACATGTTCACCTGCCTCACCTAAAGCCCATTCTTGTGCGAAGCTGCTATAGATCTCCAAGTGCCAACAGACAGTATCTGGATAATATGTGTGAATTGCTTGATAATGTATGTGATATCATCAGAGAGGTACATTTTCTGGGTGACCTTAATATTGTAATGACCAGACTAGATCATAAAGGAACAATTGTCCAGACAGAGGATTGAGTTAACGAATTGACGGTTTATTAACCCAACTTTACACAGGTTACTGTTTGACCGTAGCCTACACCAAATAAATGAAAGATACTCTACAAACCAACCGTGACCTTCTCTTGTGAAGCCCAGACGTAAGAGGAAGAACAATGGCTAAATCTGGTCTTAACTTCCAATGCTCCATACCCCTGCCCAACCCCCCTCCACGCCACTCCGCCAACCACCAGGATGCCCGGAATCAGAACATTCCAGGCATTCCCGTGATTGTCACATCGGACCCCAGGAACACTGGGTGCTAGTAAGTACAACACAACCACCTAATAGCCTAACACATAACACACAGCTGTCTATGCGGGTTGCTACAATATTGACTGGCTTTCATCAAGCTACCCACTCAAGAAAAATATTCAAACTGTAACCTGAGCCTGCAACCTGGTTCACGTTATCAGTCAATCTACCAGGGTATTTACAAACAGCACAGGAATGAAATCATCAACATGTATTAATCAGATCTTTATTAATGCTGCAGAAATCTGCTTTTAAGCAGTATCGAAATCCATTGGATGTAGTGAACATAATCTGGTAGCCTTATCTAGGAAAACCAAAGTTCCAAAGGCTGGGCCTAATATAGTGTATACAATAAGTTTTGTACTGATTCCTATGTTGATGATGTAAATAATATTTGCTTGTCTGTGGTGTGTAATGAAGAGCAACCAGATGCTGCACTTAACACATTTATGAAATTACTTATTTCAATAACTAATAAGCACACACCCATTAAGAAAATTACTGTAAAAACTGTTAAATCACTGTGGCATGATGAGGAATAAAAAATTGTATGGTTGAAATGAATGGCAAATAAGACTGGCTGCACAACAGATTGGCAAACATACTGCAAATCATGTGACTAAACTGAATAAAAAGAAAAATAAGCTCTACTATGAAACAAAGATAAATTATGTAACGAATGATAGCAAAAAGCTTTGGAGCACCTTAGCTGACATTAGGGGCACAATATCAAACTCACCTCCATCATTCATTCAGTCAGATGGCTCATTCATCACAAAACCCACTGATATTGCCAACTGTAATGATTTTTTCATCAGCAAGATTAACAAACTTAGGCATGACCTGACAGCAACAAACGCCAACACTACTCATCCAAGTATAACTGACCAAATTATGAAAGACAAGCGTTGTGGTTTTTAATTCAGAAAAGTGAGTGTGGAATAGGTGAAAAAATGATTGTTGTCTATCAACAATGACAAGCCACCGGGGTCTGACAACTTGGATGGAAAATTACTGAGGATAATAGAGGACCATATTGCCACTCCTATTTGCCATATCTTCAATTTAAGCCTACAAGAAAGTGTAGCAAAAGTCATTCTGCTACACAAGAATAATAAATCCCCTTTTACTGGCTCAAATAGCTGACCAATCAGACTGTTACCAACCCTAAGTAAACTTTTGGAACAAAATTGTGTTTGATCAGATACAATGCTATATTACAGTAAACAAACTGACAACAAGACTTTAAGCACGCTTATAAGGAAGGACATTCGACATGCACAGCACTTACAGAAATTACTGATGATTGGCTGAGAGAAATTGGTGATTAAAAGATTATGGGAGCTGTTTTGTAAGACTTCAGTGCGGCTTTTGACATTCTTGATCATAGTCTGCTGCTGGAAAAAGTATGTGTTATGGCTTTACACCCCCTGCTATATTGTGGATAAAGTTACCTGTCTAACAGAACACAGAGGGTGTTCTGTAATGGAAGCCTCTCCAGCATAATCCAGGTAGAATCAGGAATTCCCCAGGGCAGCTGTCTATAGGGCCCTTACATTTTTCAATCTTTACTAATGACATGCCACTGGCTTAGAAAAGCCTGTGTGTCCATGTATGCGGATGACTCAACACTTTACACATCAGATACTACACCGAGTGAAATTAAAGCAACACTTAAAAAGGAACTGCAGTCAGTTTCAGAATGGGTGGCAAGAAATAAATTAGTCCTAAATATTTCAAAAACTAAAACCATTGTATTTGAGACAACTCATTCACTAAACTTGTAATGAATTAGGTGGAAATTGAGCAAGTTGACGTGACTAAACTGCTTGGAGTAACACTGTCATGGTCACAACATGTTAATGCAACAGTAACTAAGGGGAGAAGTCTGTCCATAATAAAGCGCTGCTCTGCCTTCTTAACAACACTATCAACAAGACAGGGCCTACAGGCCCTAGTTTTGCTGCACCTGAACTACTGTCCAATCGTGTGGCCAGGTACCACAAAGAGGGGCAGGAAAATTACAATTGGCTCAGAACAGGGCAGCACGGCTGGCACTTAAATGTACACAGAGAGCTAACATTAATAATATGGATGTCAATCTCTCAAAGCTCAAAGTAGAGGAGCGATTGACTTCTTCACTACTTGTTTTTGTAAGAAGAATTGACATGCTGAATGCACCAAGCTGTCTATTTAAACTACTAGCACACAGCTCAGACACCCATGCATACCCCACAAGACATACCATCAGAGGTCTCTTCACAATCGGAAAGTCCAGAGCAGACTATCGGAGGCGCACAGTGATACATAGAGCCATGGCTACATGGAACTCTATTCCACATCAGGTAACTGATGCAAGCAGGAGAATCAGATTTTTTTTTAAACAAAACAAAAACACCCTATGGAATAGCGGGCACTGCGAAGAGACACACACACAGGCACAGACACACGCATGATAACAAACGCAATCTACACATACATACACATTGATTTTGTATTTTTAGATATATGGTAGTAAAGTAGTGGCCTGAGGGCACACACTTAATGTGTTGCGAAAAGTGTTATGTATTGTCATGTAATATTTTTTATTGTATATTACTGCCTTAATGTTGCTGGACCCCAGGAAGAGTAGCAGCTGCCTTGGCAGCAGCTAATGGGGATCCTTCGTAAATACAAATAAATATTTTATTGAGACCACACTAAATAGCCTACAAGCACACTTGATATTGCGCGAGAATAATAGATGAGGGGTGGCATCGGGCCTAATAGCCGAATAAACAAATATTTCTAAAAGACAGACATTTTTTTATTTCATAAATTACAAATTAGGGATGGATCGAAATGTACAAAATGGGTACCTGGAGGAAAACTAGGGAGGGTTATATTTTTCAATTTCAGTCAAGGGGAAGGTCATGTAATCTGTAATTGATGAAAGTTCAATATTTCTCAGTGTTTTAGAATTAGTTGCTTATTAGGCTATATATCGCTGTGTGACGATGCCACCCCTCATATCTGATTCTCTTCTGGGTGTGTAATATCAAGGATATTTAGTGTGGTCTCAAACAAATGATCCATAGCCATTAGGTAGCACAGAGCAAAGTTATATTTGTAAGATAGCTGCTGGGATGGTGTCAATAAAACTAGGCTGCATTACACACTGTAATGGATATCTCAATCTTGAGCCCCAATCTGCTCTGCTGTTGCCAATCTGCTCTGCTGTTGATGATCAAAAAATGTTTTTGTGTGCCACCTAACCAATCACTGTGCTGTTTAGGTCAAAGGCTTCGTCTTAAAATAATTTTGGATTAGACCTAGTCCAAAAAATACATTATCTTGCATGCGGACTAGGCTATAGCCTATGTTCAGTTTGAGATGGAGAGCATGAACATGAGAAGGAAGACCCGAGGTCAAAGTTGATAGCTCTCTACTACTATAATTGATTTGATTAAAAACAACATGTTTCTTGCCCTTTATGTATTTATCAGAGTTAATTACCTCACAATAAGCTACAGTATATTCAAGTAACTTACACTGTGGTGCTGAAATCTGAAGCAGCAGCCGCGGCACAATCAATTGGAAATGGACAGCTCATAACTCTGAAAGTAGGCAAATTCAAGGAGGCATAATTAATTAAACCGTCTTCAAAATACAGTACAAGTAAAAAAATTGGACACACCTACTGATTCAAGGGTTTTTCTTTATTTTGACTATTTTCAACATTGTAAAATAATAGTGAAGACATCAAAACTAAGAAACAACACATATGGAATCATGTGGTAACCAAAAAAGTGTTAAACAAGTCAAAATATATTTTATATATGTATTTCTGAGAATCTTCAAATAGGCTCCCTCTTCCTTGTTGACAGCTTTACACACTCTTGGCATTCTCTCAACCAGCTGCATGAGGTCACCTGGAATGCATTTCAATTAACAGGTGTGATTTGTGTTAATTTGTGAGATTTCTTTCCTTTATAATGTGTTTGAGCCAATCAGTTGTGTTGTGACAAGGTAGGGGGGGGTTTGCAGAAAATAGCCCTATTTGGTAAGAGACCAAGTCCATATTATGGCAAGAACAGCTCAAATAAGCAAACATAAATGACAGTCCATCATTACTTTAAGACATGAAGGTCAGTCAAGCTGGAAAATGTCAAGAACTTTTAAAATTTCTTCAAGTGCAGTCACAAAAACCATCATGCGCTATGATGAAACTGGCTCTCATGAGGACCGCCACAGGAATGGAAGACCCAGAGTTACCTCTGCAACAGAGTATAAGTTCATTAGAGTTAACTGCACCTCAGATTACAGCCCAATTAAATGCTTCATGGAGTTCAAGTAACAGACACATCTCAACATCAATTGTTCAGAGGAGACTGCATGAATCAGTCTTCACGGTCAAATTTCTGCAAAGAAATCACTACTAAAGGACAACAATAATAAGAAGAGACTTGCTTTGGCCAAGAAACATGAGCAATGGACATTAGACTGTTGGAAATCTGTCCTTTGGTCTGATGAATCCAAATTTTAGATTTTGGGTTCTAACCGCCGGGACTTTGTGAGATGCAGAGTAGGTGAAAGGATGATCTCTGCATGTGTGGTTCCCACCGTGAAGCATGGAGGAGGAGGTGTGATGGTGTGGGGATGCTTTGCTGGTGACATTGTCAGTGATTTATTTAGAATTAAAGGCACACTTAACCACAATGGCTACTACAGCATTCTGCAGCGATACACCATCCCATCTGGTTTGCGCTTATTAGGACAATGACCCCAAAATGACCGAAAACACACCTCCGGGCTGTGTAAGGGCTATTTGACTAAGGAGAGTGATGGAGTTCTGCATCAGATGACCTGGCCTCCTGCGCCTGCACCTAATTGAGATGGTTTGGGATGAGTTGGACCGCAAATTGAAGGAAAAGCAGCCAACAAGTTCTCAGCATATGTTGGAACTCCTTCAAGACTGTTGGAAAAGCATTCCCCATGAAGCTGGTGGAGAGAATGCCAAGAGTGTGCAAATCTGTCATCAAGGCAAAGGGTGGCAACTTTGAAGAGTCTCAAATATAAAATAAATTTAGATTTGTTTTACACTTTTTTGCTTACTACATTATTCCATATGTATTATTTTGTCGTTTTGATGTCTTCACTTATTCTACAATGTATAAAATAGTAAAAATAAAGAAAAACCCTTCAATGAGTAGGTGTGTCCAAACTTTTGACTTGTACTGTACAACAATGAACTGTATTAACGAAGTACACATAAATTCCAATTCTAATTAAGTTATTTTCAATAAAGTTTACTTTCTCAATTGGCTGGAACTTAAACAGAATTGACCTCAACATTGGTTAACATACCTGGGACACAACCACCTCTGGGATTTGAACTCACAACCTTTGAGGTGACAGCAATCTGAATTTCCTGCTTCGGTACCAAGTCTGTGGCCATAACATTTTTAGCCACAGATGTAGTGGCAAGAATATATACCTGCACTTTGCTAAAATTTGCCCGAAATTAAGTCAATACTTGTGCAATTATCTGACAACACCAACTAAAAAGTAGCAGTGCTCAGGGACACTTGACATTAAGGTCTAGATTCAATCAGTTCAAGCACAGACACGTGATAGCAGACACCTGCGTGCATTGCTAGTGTTTTGGCAATGTCTGAGGTGTAACTGTTTTAGAGCTGTCAAATTGGTGAGAGGCTAATTTGTGTAGTCATTTTTACGAAGCAACACCCATCCTACTCGTGTTAAAAGTTCAGAACGAGAAAGTAGGCTATATAGAAATAATGACACTCAAATGGAAAATCATTCACTAAAATAATAATTAAGATATCTATCAATCTTATCGAGGTGTATATTGCATTTCACATTCCAGTGTTCCAACTTGTATACAAGACTGCATGGATTTATCTTAATGCAGCTCTGTGCAGCCAATGGCAATTTCCGCTTCAGGTATAATGCCGGAAGATGCTTGTCGATATGACAACTCTAAAGCTGTTCCACCTTCGACACGCCAAAACAACCGCTATGTGGATGTCCATTTGCATGGATCTGATAGAATCTAGCCCTAAGTGTGCATAAATGCTCTCAGGATTAGAATTTGCAACCTTTTGGTCCAGAGTGCATTCATGTTTCAGCAGTGCCAGCAGTTGGCTACTTATTACCAAGAACATACACTCAGTGGCCAGTTTATTAGGTACACTACACATTCTCTAAAATGGTTCGCTCTTACAGACTGTGAGTCATGTGGGCATGGCTTGCTATAGAAAGCAGGCCGACAAGCATTCGATTGAATGTTAGAATGTGGAAAATTTGTGACCTAAGTGACTTTGAGCGTGGTATGGTCGTTGGTGCCAGGTGCTCCGGTTCCAGTATCTCGGAAACGGCTAGGCCTCCTAGGCTTTTTACACACGACAGAGTCTAGGATTGGGCTATTACAGCAGACAACACAGGGCTCCGCTCCTATCAGCTAAAAACAAGAAGAAGCAGCACTAGTGGGCATGTGATTACTAACACTGGACAATTGAGGAGTGGAATAACATTTTCTGTTCCGACAAATCTAGTTTCCTATAGTGCCATGTTGATGCAGAGTCCGGATGTGGCCTAAGCAGCATGAGTCCATGGCCCAACCCTGCCTGGTGACAATGGTACTGTCTGGTGGCAATGGTGTAATGTTGTGGGGAATGTTTTCCTGGCACACGTTAGCTCCCTTGTTAGCAATTGAGCAACATTTGAACAGCACAGTGTATATGAACATTGTTGCTTACCTGGTGCATCCCTTCATGTCTACAGGGGGGTCCGACACGGTACTAGATGGGTGTACCTAATAAACTGTAGACTGAGTGTACTGTATATCCACACAATCTTAACAATAAGACTATGGTAATGGTACATTGTTGTTCCCTTGTGTAAAAAAGGTCAAAGGTACACATAAGGAGGGCCTCCCGAGTGGCGCAATGGTCTAAGGCACTGCATCGCAGTGCTAGCTGTGCCACTAGAGATTCTGGGTTTGAGTCCTGGCTCTGTCGCAGCTGACTGCGACCGGAAGACCCATGGGGCGGTGCACAATCGGTTCAGTGTCGTCTGGGTTAGGAGGAGGGTTTAGCTGTCAGGGATGTCCTTATCCCCTCGTGCACTAGCAACTCCTGTGGCAGGCTGGGCACAGTGCACACTGACACAGTGTTTTGGAGGACGCACAGCTCTCGACCTTCTCCTCTCCCGAGTCTGTATGGGAGTTGCAGCGATGAGACAAGACTGTAACTACCAGTTGGGGAGAAAACAGGGGGGGAAAAAAGGTACACATGGTACTGGTTGGTACATGTGTGAATTATCTAGTATAATTATACATTTTCTATCCAATATATAAAGTATAAAGCTATGTGGGAGGTGGGAATTGACCAGTTATGAAGTCCTAAATACCAGTTGGATGCATTCACGTGCTTTGAAGTAATTGAGAAATGCCAAATGCCTAATGGCCAACAAGCAGCGTCAAACATAAGCTAAAAGTACAACTATCATGCTTTCAAACAAATTATAGATTTCAAAAACCATATTAATAGATTGATTTTTTATAAATAATATTATTTTAACAGGGAAGAAATTCCCTCTTATGGGAGACCAAAAAGAGCTAGTTAAAAGCCACGTCTCAAATAAGACACACCTGCATTCTTCTAATAGGCTGCCGCTGTTGCAGTATGCCACCAATCATCAAATGATGTGCATGTTGTCAACAGAAGGGTCAGTGAAGGCACAGTAGGCTACTAAAAATATTTCGAGGAGCAACAAGTATTTATGGGAAACCAAGGCTTTCTAAAGGCTTTGACGGTTTCTATTTTTCAGAAACGTAATCTATGGCATTATTTAGGATGCTTAAGACAGAAGCTTATCCAAAACAATTTTGAAATAGTTTTTCTTCAAAATAATTTTATCTCATACCCTCACATCCCTGAATGATCCATAGTCCATACACTACCTGCTAGGCTACATGTCAACTGAAACTGTATGTGCAAAATCCTAACTATATCTAACCTGTTTCAGAAAACTAGGCGTATGTCGTGGGTCACTACTTTAGAGGAGAGCTGTTTGAACGTAAACTTTTTAAATAAAAATGTGTTTTGCCTTCTTGAACATGTGAACTTTCATGTGCCTTAATAACAAACTTGTATGCCATCTGTAAATATGAATAAAATGGTTAAATTACGAGCCTAGTTATTTAAGGCACAGAAAAATACATAACCTTCCCGCTAATCATGATTATGAGATAATGAGTGGGCTGGACATGCCGAGAGATGAGCTTGGATTGGTCTGCCATATAGCACGCTTCTGTCTATTTGAGGTGGTCAGTATGTGTAGGTTATCCTGTCTAACACGGCTTTTAGTTTTTTTTATCACGTAGTAAAACTTATTAAC
Source organism: Oncorhynchus mykiss (assembly GCF_013265735.2). Taxonomy (NCBI): domain Eukaryota; kingdom Metazoa; phylum Chordata; class Actinopteri; order Salmoniformes; family Salmonidae; genus Oncorhynchus; species Oncorhynchus mykiss. Next base: position 25,422,336 of record NC_048579.1, read on the forward strand.
AAAAGACTCCACCGCGCAAGTATTCATTTCAATAGAAAGTCACTGCAACAAATGTTTCAGAGCACTCTCGTCTGACTGTGCCAGAGCGCAGAATAACTGATGAATTTACGAACGCTCAACACCCGTTGAATATGGCTGCTCTGGATAACATGAAAACATCCTAATCACCTCTGCAAGGGCAAGAAAAATATTTGGGTGGGGGGCTAAAGCTTATGGCTTTGGCATTGCACATGGTCAGTGTGAACCAGAGTGACTTGACACAACGGGCCAAGCACACTGTAAAAACTAAACGGAAAAGACACTAGACATCTCATTTAATGAAAGGGGTTGCAGTCTGCCGTGAAGCGTTCATCCATGTATATGAGTAAGGGTCTAGCTACAGTTTCAGATATTCTAAGTTTCAAATTTAGTTAGAAAGTTGTTTTCATTGCAAGTTAAAGGAGAATGTTCTAATTCCTCCCATCAAAAAGAGAGCTGGCCCAAGCAAGCCAGGGTACACCTGAAGCATGAGGACTTGCAGCGAGTGGTGAACTACATCAACAACTACGCAGAGTTGATAATGCAATAGTATTACCAGGAAACCACCCAGGACACAAACACTTTGTTGGAAAGCTGCTGCCATCCCATGTGACAAAAACATGTTTAAAGAATAAGCAACATGTTTTGATTATTTAATTGATCTCCGACACGATTGGAACTACTTATTGATCTCATATTATTTCTGTATTTGGGCTGTCTTCCTGCAGAAATCTGTGGAGAAAATTGCTGCCCAACATTTCAAGCACTAAGCCTAGGACAGACCTATACCGGCAGTGCCAGAGGAACAACTATCAGGTAGTCAGATCTGCCAATCTGACAGAAGCTGTTGAGTCAGCCAAACTGAAGAAGCAAGAGCAGCATCTCCTGATTGTTCAGAGTGAGCGGTCTGTCTACCAGAAGATGGTTGCTGACTGCAAGACCTGTCAAGACCTGTAGTTGTCTCTGAGGACCCCAAATGAACCAGCAAGCAAAGACATCAGGATGCATTAAAGCTTTGGATTTGCTCAACAAGTAAGCAACATTTCCTCCTTTATACTGATTAAGGACATTGATACAGTGTCAAGAAAAAGCATGTGAACCCTTTGGAATTACCTGGATTTCTGCATAAATTGGTCATACAATTTGATCTGATCTTCATCTAAGTCACAACAATAGACCAAGTGTGCTTAAACTAATAGCACACAAATTATTGTCTTTTTCTTTTTCTATATTGAATATATCATTTAAACATTCACAGTGTAGGTTGGAAAAAGTATATGAACCCCTAGGCTAATGTCTTCTCCAAAAGTTAATTGGAGTCAGGAGTCAGCTAACCTGGAGTCCAATCAATGAGACGAGATTGGATATGCGGTTAGAGCTGCCTTGCCCTATAAAAAACACTCACAAAATTTGAGTTTGCTATTCACAAGAAATATTGCCTGATGTGAACCATGCCTCGAACAAAAGAGATCTCAGAAAAATAATTACTGACTTGCATAAAGCTGGAAAGGGTTACAAAAGTATCTCTAAAAGCCTAGATGTTCATCAGTCCACGGTAAGTGGAGAAATACATGGAGAAAGTTCAGCACTGTTGCTACTTTCCCTATGAGTGGCTGTGCTGCAAGATGACTGCAAGAGCAAAGCGCAGAATGCTCAATGAGGTTAAGAAGTGTCAGCTAAAGACTTACAGAAATCTCTGGAACATGATAACATCTCTGTTGACAGGTCTACAATACATAAAACACTAAGCTAGAATGGTGTTCATGAGAGGACACCATGGTAGAAGCCACTGCTGTCCAAAAAAAACATTGCTGCTAGTCTGAAGTTTGTGAAAGTGCACCTGGATGTTCCACAGCGCTTCTGGCAAACTATTCTGTGGACAGATGAGTTGTTTGGAAGGAACACACAACACTATGTGTCGAGAAAAAAAGGCACAGCACACCAACATCAAAACCTCATCCAAATGGTAAAGTTTGGTGGAGGGAGCATCATGGTTTGGGGCTGCTTTGCTACCTCAGGCCCTGGACAGCTAGCTAACGTTGACGGAAAATGTAATTCCCAAGTTTATCAAGACATTTTTTCAGGAGAATGTTAGGCTATCTGTCCGCCAATTGAAGCTTAACAGAAGTTGGGTGATGCAACAGGACAACGACCCAAGACACAGAAGTAAATCAACAACAGAATTGCTTCAACAGAAGAAAGTACTCCTTCTGGAGTGGCCCAGTCAGAGTCCTGATATCAACCCGATTTGAGATGCTGTGGCATGACCTCAAGATCAGTTCATACCAGACATCCCAAGAATATTGCTGAACTGAAACAGTTTTGTAAAGAGGAATGGTCCAAAATTCCTCCTGACCGTTGTGCAGATCTGATCTGCAACTACAGAAAATGTTTGGTTGAGGTTATTGATGCCAAAGGAGGGTCTACCAGTTATTAAATCCAAGGGTTCACATACTTTTTCCACTCTGCACTGTGAATGTTTACACAGTGTGTTCAATAAAGACATGAAAACATATAATTGTGTTATTAGTTTAAGCAGACTGTTTGTTTATTGTTGTGACCTAGATGAAGATCAGATCAAATTTTATGACCAATTTATTCAGAAATCCAGGTATTTCCAAAGGGTTCTTGCCACTGTACACTCAACAACAACAAAAACATTTTATATATGGGAGGCAGAAACATTTATTTCACTGAGCTGTGTAAAGACAGACTGACAGGGGTGAGACAATTAATTAAAATGTATCCTCTTTTGTTGTTTGCAGGTGCACTATCCTTCTGACCCTATGCAGATCCCAATCTATTTTTTAACTCCTCTCAAGTGTGGCTTGTTTGGTGTCTGCTGTGAATGCATGCTGTACCTCAACAAGTCAACTACTTGATTGTTAAAGGCATGTCATCCAGCAAAGGCAGCAGTGCAGTCATCAACTACATGCACCATTTCTTCACCAACTGTGGAATTAGGGAAACACGTGTGGACCTAAATTGTGATAACTGCATTGCCCAAAACAAGAACACGTTTGTGCTCTGGTATTGTGTCTGGTGGACCATGCACAAGCTCCACAACAGTCTGGATCTTCACTTCCTGATCACAGGCCACACCAAGTTTTCCCCCGACTGGTGCGTCGGCCTCATCAAGCAACGCTTCAGAAAGACCAGTGAACACTTTGTCTGAGATTGCTGATGTTGTGAATGACAGCACTGTGACAGGGGTCAACATCCCACAGCTGGTTGGACTGGAGGATTGTACAGTGCTGGTGGAAAGCTATGGCTGGCAACAACTCCGTACTTCAGGCCGCTGCCACAGATCAAGCAGTACCAGCACTTCAGGGGAATGTCATTTTCATTGCATTGTATGAGGTTATTCTTCTTATCTAAACTTGGGAGGTGAATTGATGTTGTGCAAGGTTGTAATGTCTTATCAATTCGTTTCATTTTATTTCCTGTTTTACAGCTTCAAAGCTCTGGAGCCTGGTGTTGTTGCAAAGGAGCGTTCAGACTCAGTCTGGACCTGGTTTCAGCTGCTGCGCAATGCTGACAGAGAGGCTATGGACATCACATGCCCTGCACCAAAGGCAAGGGCAGGACAGAAACAAGCCCTCCGAATATAGATTCCCTTGTTCATGCGTGGTTCAGATGGACCAGTCATCATTACTATCTGCAGTGCCTCTATTCACATAACTTTCTCCTAACACACACGCCATACTTTGCTGCTACATTTTTTTTTATCCCGCTGCTGAGCCACTTTAACCCTGATTGTATGCATTTACAGTGCCTTGCGAAAGTATTCGGCCCCATTGAACTTTGCGACCTTTTGCCACATTTCAGGCTTCAAACATAAAGATATAAAAATGTATTTTTTTGTGAAGAATCAACAACAAGTGGGACACAATCATGAAGTGGAACGACATTTATTGGATATTTCAAACTTTTTTAACAAATCAAAAACTGAAAAATTGGGCGTGCAAAATTATTCAGCCCCTTTACTTTCAGTGCAGCAAACTCTCTCCAGAAGTTCAGTGAGGATCTCTGAATGATCCAATGTTGACCTAAATGACTAATGATGATAAATACAATCCACCTGTGTGTAATCAAGTCTCCGTATAAATGCACCTGCACTGTGATAGTCTCAGATGTCCGTTAAAAGCGCAGAGAGCATCATGAAGAACAAGGAACACACCAGGCAGGTCCGAGATACTGTTGTGACGAAGTTTAAAGCCGGATTTGGATACAAAAAGATTTCCCAAGCTTTAAACATCCCAAGGAGCACTGTGCAAGCGATAATATTGAAATGGAAGGAGTATCAGACCACTGCAAATCTACCAAGACCTGGCCGTCCCTCTAAACTTTCAGCTCATATAAGGAGAAGACTGATCCGAGATGCAGCCAAGAGGCCCATGATCACTCTGGATGAACTGCAGAGATCTACAGCTGAGGTGGGAGACTCTGTCCATAGGACAACAATCAGTCGTATATTGCACAAATCTGGCCTTTATGGAAGAGTGGCAAGAAGAAAGCCATTTCTTAAAGATATCTATAAAAAGTATTGTTTAAAGTTTGCCACAAGCCACCTGGGAGACACACCAAACATGTGGAAGAAGGTGCTCTGGTCAGATGAAACCAAAATTGAACTTTTTGGCAACAATGCAAAACGTTATGTTTGGCGTAAAAGCAACACAGCTGAACACACCATCCCCACTGTCAAACATGGTGGTGGCAGCATCATGGTTTGGGCCTGCTTTTCTTCAGCAGGGACAGGGAAGATGGTTAAAATTGATGGGAAGATGGATGGAGCCAAATACAGGACCATTCTGGAAGAAAACCTGATGGAGTCTGCAAAAGACCTGAGACTGGGACGGAGATTTGTCTTCCAACAAGACAATGATCCAAAACATAAAGCAAAATCTACAATGGAATGGTTCAAAAATAAACATATCCAGGTGTTAGAATGGCCAAGTCAAAGTCCAGACCTGAATCCAATCGAGAATCTGTGGAAAGAACTGAAAACTGCTGTTCACAAATGCTCTCCATCCAACCTCACTGAGCTCGAGCTGTTTTGCAAGGAGGAATGGGAAAAAATGTCAGTCTCTCGATGTGCAAAACTGATAGAGACATACCCCAAGCGACTTACAGCTGTAATCGCAGCAAAAGGTGGCGCTACAAAGTATTAACTTAAGGGGGCTGAATCATTTTGCACGCCCAATATTTCAGTTTTTGATTTGTTAAAAAAGTTTGAAATATCCAATAAATGTCGTTCCACTTCATGATTGTGTCCCACTTGTTGTTGATTCTTCACAAAAAAATACAGTTTTATATCTTTATGTTTGAAGCCTGAAATGTCGCAAAGTTCAAGGGGGCCGAATACTTTCGCAAGGCACTGTAACTACCTCATCTATCACTGATATCGTTATTGTTCTTGTACATACTGTATACTTAATTTATATTGCCACTATCTATTTCTGATATTGGTACTATGCATATAGCCATTTGGCTGTACCGTTTACACCTTCTGTAGAGACCCATCCACTTAGCAAGATGTGGCTGGGTGTTATAGCATTTCTTTCACATGAACCATCAATTTAGACAAGTGTGTCTGGGTAAATGTCATCTAATATTTATAAAATATATTTATCTGGACACTTTCTGTTTACCTAGGATTGTTTCTTATTGTAGGCTATTACCACTTTTAGTCTTAGATACAATACTCACTGTTTAAAAAATGTTATTTAACTAGGCAAGTCAGTTAAGAACCATTTGTTATTTACAATGATGGCCTACCCCAGCTAAACCCTAACTACACTGGGCCAATTGTGCACCACCATATGGGACTCCCAATCACAGCCACTTGTGATACAGCTTGGAATTGAACCAGGGTCTGTAGTGACTCCTCTAGCACTGATATGTAGTGCCTTAGACCACTCTGGAGCACAAGACCTCAAATGTGAATCCTTAAAGAGATGGGTGGGGCTGACTTAAGAGGGTGTGAACAATGCTGAATGGGTGGAGACAAAGGAGAGCTCTCCAGTAGCAGTACCAAAACATTGAAAGGCCATTTTCTCAAAATTGAGTTTTTCAAGTTTATCAACTTTCAAAGCAGAATTACTTTCCCATTGTTCCTCAAAAATGCAGTATATGATATACCATTTTGTAGCTCTGTGTCTCTGCATGTAAAAAACACAATTTCAAATTTTGCTACATAAGACCGATTCAAGGTAGTCTTTCACATAGGTCAGTGTTTGAAAGCAGCTTGGAATTTAAGAAAGCACCAGAACCATGATTAAATCAGTGGGATATCACATTTTGCAACACACTGTTTGAAAAAGCACGTGATCAAATGAAGCTTCAGACGTCGTTGATGATGCACGTCTGATAAAGTGATACGCACATAGGGACACTGCTTTGAAAAATAGCTCCTTAGCAATTTCGATGCAAGGTCTGAGCTCCAGCGTCAAACATAACTTCCAGCAAGTTTCCTAGTGCCACCAGAGGTTACTCAGACAAAAAGCCTGTTAGGTTTAAAAAACTGCATCACAGCGCCTCTCCTGTCTCTAAAGATCTAATTTAACTATACATAAGAACATGAATAAAGTATGTATGAATAGTGTGTAAATAGCATTTTTGTTGTCACTTGGTGTCTTTCCAAATGTAACTATTAATATTATTATCTTATTTGTATTTTTATTAAATGTTTTATGTGGGCCACAGGAAGAGTAGCTGCTGAATGTGCAGTAGCAAATGGGGATCCTAATAAACTAAACTAAAGTAAACCTTTAACCTTTTTGTACCCCAGGTAATAAAATTGTAGTGTACCCTAACCATACCCTTATTTTTTGAGAGTGTGTTAATATACTGTATGTTTCAAGCAACTGGATAGACCTTGGTAACACAGCAGAATCATTGATGCACTCCAACCAAGAGGCTGCAGGTTCAAATCCCCAAATATTTGAAGAATCCTCTATGTTAAGTGTCCTGGAGCACAGTTGGTATAGATACTTATTTACTTGATTCTGGGAAGTTATTAGCAAAGTGCAGACAATAAGTCTGTGGCCATATCTCTATCATATTCACATATTTGCTGGTTTAGCTTCATTGTAGCAGAACATTTATTGTTGATAGCCACCAATATGTTATGAGTTCAAATCCCATTTAAGGCTGGGTCACCTTTCAAGATTTTACAGTAATTTAAATCAGAATAGAACAGCATACTGTTATTTTAAAGAATTAACACAAAAGTTTTTACTGCAACTTTAAGGCAAAGTGCAGAAATGTCTTCTTGCCCATTTCGAGTCTGTACACAGTCGTGGTGGCGCAGCAGGAACTTCAGGTAGCTAGCAACCAAGAGGTTGAGAGTTGAAAACCCAAGTGAGGATGAGTCCCATGTAATCAGCATATAGCAGCATACTGTTCTTTAACATTAAGATCTAAATTATGCTGTAAAAATACTGTAACTAGATGTAGATTTACATCATTTTCACCAGAACAAGACAATAACACAATGTTCTAATAATAACACAATGTTCCAAGAACATCCCTGGAACAAACTGGGAACCAGACAAAGCCTGCACGGGGCCATGGCTGTTTAAATTGAATTTATGTCAATTATGTCTTTCAAAGTAAAATATTCTAAATTATATTTAACACCTGGATTTTTGCATGTGTAGTGTCATTATATCACAGGTTTTTGTTTTTTCACATATATTTCACGAGATCGTGTTTTCACATGTGTTTTCACGTGTATTTTCATGTCATCACATGTTGAAATTTTACTTCCCCATGTTGTCACATTTATGTAACTTCTAATTCACATGAGATTGTGTTTTCACATGCTCACATGTTGTCTTGTGTAATTTCATGCTGTCACATGTTGGTGTGTTGCATCCCCATGCTGTCACATTTATTTCACATGAGATCATGTTCTCACGTGCTCACATGTTATCACTTGTGTAGTTTTATGTTATCACATGTTGCTTCACATGTTGTCACATGTTGTCATGTTAACTTCACATGAAATCAAGTGATCACATGAGATCGTACAAGGTCATATGTGTTCACATGTGCTCACATGAAATTCATGTGGTTTTTCGATAAGGGCTCTTCAATTATATTACCATTCAATGTAAACCAACCCGATCTTACTATATAATAAACATACCCAATCTTTTCATGTAATTGAATGTATCAACAACATAATTGCATTAGATTTTCAGTATTAAGTGAAATATGCAATTGCTTTCATGTAATTTTATGATGTGAAGAACTTTGTTACTTGTGTTGAACATTTCTATACAAAGTAATTGAATTATTATCATTACTTTTATTATTATGGTCTCTTGCTTCAGTGTCCCTGAGACAGGAGAAAGGGAGATAAAATATATTATGCTTTGAGACCAAATACCTGAATATTGGATCCAATTCTCAGTAAATGGGATTAGTTACCATGGTAACAAGGAATTAAGTAGGATGGCACTACACACACACACACACACACACACACACACACACACACACATTCACACTCACAGAGGTGCCAATGGTGTGGGTGTTCACTCATTTTCTGGCTATGGCAGCTTTCCAGCTCAAAGGTTCACAGTCAGTACAGCTCAGACAAACACAATGTGCGGCCTGTTAGGATAACCCACCACACACCACAGCATAGCGAAGCCCTTTAGAGATGTCCACAGAATGTTTCTACCTCACACACACACACACACACAGAATAGTTATTACATTCACATGCTTCCTTTTGGTACATTAGTGGCCTATCTAGCAGCTGCATATTTGTTTGAAAATGAGGTGAGCGATAGGTGAACAAAGCGTGTTTTCAGTTTTACAGCATTGAGTCACAATCCACTAAGGCTTTATTGAAGGCACCTTGAGGTAATAAAAGTCTGCTCTCACAAAAGTAAACTCCCTTAGTTCCTCAGTCCCCTTGAGATGCAGTGATACAAAAACCAAACACCACAGCACAGTAGCCAGTAGGTCAGTGTAAATTTACAGCAAATACTGGCAGCACAGGAGCCAGTAAATCACTGTAGATTTACAGAACCTTTACTGAAACACAAATGTACAGAATATTAGTGTAACACCTGACTACAGCAACATGTTGTATTTCTAGAATGTACAGTGCATAACTGGAAGCACAGCGGTTAGTAAACTGTGTTATATATATATATATATATATATATATATATATATATATATATATATATATATATATATATTTAGACCTGTTCTAAACAAATCAAATGGTATTTGTCACATGCTCTGAATACAACAGGTGTAATCCTTAGAGTGAAATGCTTACTTACAAGCCCTTAAACAACGATGCAGTTTTAAGAATATACCGCCCCAAAAAGTAAGAGATAAGAAAAACAAATACTTAAAGAGCTGCATTAAATAACAGTAGCAGGGCTCCCGGTACAGGGGGTACCGGTACAGAGTCAATGTGTCAACGTGCGGGGCCACCGGTGTCGAGGTAATGGAGGTAATTATGTACATGTAAGTAGAGTTAGTAAAGTGGCTATGCATAGATAATAACAGAGTGTAGCACAGAGAGTAGCACCAGCGTGTGGGGGGGGGGGGGGGGGATTCAAATAGTCTGGGTAGCCATTTGATTAGCTGTTCAGGAGTCTTATGTCTTGGGAGTAGAAGCTATTTAGAAGACTCTTGGACCTAGACTTGGAGCTCCGCTTGACATGCAGTAGCAGAGAGAACAGTCCATGACTGGGGTGCCTGACGTCTTTGACAATTTTTAGGGCCTTCCTCTGACACCGCCTGGTATAGAGTTCCTGGGTGGCAGGATGCTTGTTCCCACTGATGTACTGGACCGTACGCACTACCCACTGAAGTGCCTTGCAAGTCTGAGGCCGAGCAGTTGCCATACCAGGCAGCGATGCAACCTGTCAGGATGTCTTGATGGTGCAGCTGTAGAACCTTTTGAGGATCTGAGGACCTATGCCAAATCAGTCTCCTGGGAGGCAATAGGTTTTTGTTGTGTCCTCTTCACAACTGTCTTGGTGTGCTTGGACCATGTTAGTTTGTTGGTGATGTGGATGCCAAGGAACTTGAATCTCTCAAACCACTACAGCCCCTTTGATGAGAATGGGGGCATGCTCGGTCCTCCTTTTCCTGTAGTCCACAATCATCTAATTTGTCTTGATCACGTCGAGGGAGAGGTTGTTGTCCTTGCACCACATGGTCAGGTCTCTGACCTCCTCCCTATAGGCTGATTCATAGTTGTCAGTGATCAGGCCTACCACTGTTGTGTCATCGGCAAACTTAATGATGGTGTTGGAGTCGGGCCTGGCTGTGCAGTCGTGAGTGAACAGGGAGTATAGGAGGGGACTGAGCACACACCCCTAAGGGGGGTGTTGAGGATCAGCGTGGCGGATGTGTTGTTACCTTCCATTACCACCTGGGGGCGGCCCGTCAGGATGTCCAGGATCCAGTTGCAGAAGGAGGTGTTTAGTCCCAGGGTCCTTAGCTTAGTGATGAGCTTTGAGGGCACTATGGTGTTGAACGCTGAGCTGTAGTCAATGAATAGCATTCTCAAATAGGTGTTCCTTTTGTCCAGGTGGGAAAGGGCAGTGTGGAGTGCAATAGAGATTGCATCATCTGTGGATCTGTTGGTGCGGTATGCAAATTGGAGTGGGTCTAGGGTTTATGGGATAATGGTGTTGATGTGATCAATGACCTAGCCTTTCAAAGCATTTCATGGCTACAGAGGTGAGTGCTACGAGGCGGTAGTCATTTAGTCAGGTTACCTTAGTGTTCTTGGGCACAGGGATTATGGTGGTATGCCTGAAACATGTTTGTATTACAGACTCAGACAGGAAAAGGTTGAAAATGTTAGTGAAGACCCTTGGCAGTTGGTCAGCTCATGCTTGGAGTACACGTCCTGGTAATCCTTCTGGCCCTGCGGCCCTGAGCAGGTGTAGTACGATTCGATCTTAGTTCTGTATTGACGCTTGTTGCCTGTAATCCATGGCTTCTGGTTGATGATGATGACAGCATAAGGCGTTACCTTGATTATGCCAAACAGCTTCTGATGCACTTTGTTGAGATGAGCAAGAGTGTTTATGGTGATACATTTACAGTGTACAATAGACTGTACATGGTCTCACTTACTTGGCAGAAGATGTTGTATTTCACAACTGCTCACTCAATTAACTTAATTGCTTTGACTTTGAGAACCATTTATAGTGCCATTGAAAAGCCCACATATTCCATTGTTACAAGTGTCTGAATCAAGCCAAATGAAACATACTGCCAAGAACATTCAACCGTACATCAAGAATAACATGCGAGATGGGTGCTTCCTCGTACAGGACAAATATGCATATGTCAAAGAAATAAGAGACGATGGAAACCTTGTCTGTGATGTCATTCACCATACTCAAACTGACAACTTCTTCATTCTTTCAAGTGCTTCCAAAGACTTCAACATCGCTAGTATCTCAAATACCCGCAAATGCAATAGAAAAAAACTAAAAGCTGTCTGAAAGTATTATTATTAATGGTAGTGGAAGAAGTTTACATAGTGAGATAGTTAGGCTATATCTTTGAGATATCTTCCAGTAAAACCAATGCCTTTAAATGCTTACAGTTTAATGTACTGCCTAACAGTTATCAAAATGCTACATTGAAGCCGCTAAAGTAAGAATCCATTGAAACCCATCTTAATTCATGCAAACTATAAATCCTTACATATTAAACAGTTTAAAAGCATTTACAAAGCTGTATGTAAATATTGGAAGTTCTCAGTCTGCACAATCTAAAGTTGGTGTTGCTAAAAATATGAAAGAATAGTAGACCTACTGTTGTAAATATTATCATGGTGGCCACTAAAATCCATTGACGCAAATGCCAATTATACTGTAGTTTAAAAAGTGTATCATGTATGAAAAAGCTGGACATTAGGTCTATCATGAAGTTGATGTTCCTAGCTTCAACAGGGTAAAAACAGTGGGGTTCTAAGAATCGCAAAGAGCCTGTGGTATCAGTGGAGTTAGAGAGAAGTCTTCAATCTACAATAAGTAAATAAACCTTTACCCAACGTTAATCGTAATTTGTTGTTGTTAAATAAAGAAAAAGGTGACAAAAATATTTGTTTTTAAACTATATGATCAATTATTTTGGCACAGGCAGGATTTGAATCCTGGCATGTAGGGGTGAAAACCAAGACCTCATCAACATGGCTGTGTATGTCTGTCCTATCATAGGCAATACATAGTGATCCCTCTGTTGCACTGTTTTGCCAAGTAAAATCAGATCTATTGGAATAGTTTGGAGTAGTTATAGCTTACGTTATATTGTCTAATAATGTCTATTTCCCCAGGTTGCAATCTCAGAGAATGTGGGCCAGAACCGTGTGGATGGAAAATAAAAATGAAGTAGAGTGTTATTCCTGAGCACTGGATCCAAGACCAAACTAAATGGTGGTCCCCAAATAAATATGACGAAGCAATAAATGATATGTCCACACCCTCTCTGAAATGTAAGTAATTTCAGCGTCTGAGGTTTAACCTGATATCCGGTAAATAGTAGATACATTATACTTGAAAATACAATAACTAAGAACTGCTAGTTGATAAAAAAAATGACTGTTAAATTGTTTGAACCTTCACCCCACCATTCAGAATCAAAACAGAAATGTGAAAATGTCGAAATCACCGAAGCCAGTGAAGTGGAGGAGATCTCCAAGATAAACTGAAAGAAAACTACATACAAAGAATGTACAGTATAACTGGTATGTTTAAACGCATATTTGTGTACATTCAATTTACTTGGGATGGTTTTTATTCTGTATATTGTTGTGTGTTTACAAATGCATGAAGAATGTCATCTCCCAAGTTCTGTAAGTATGGTAGCCTGCGATGCTGATTACCAATAGACCCCTTGACCCCAAACACTAGCCACTGAACAACCCCTTTGCCTTTTGATAGACTGTGAGGACCTTTAACCGTATTACTCTAACGGATCCTTTACATACCATGTACAAGCGTGTGGCTAGTGGGAAGGTAGCCTCAACCCAGATGGAGTCATGTTGCACTACTATTCACTGAATGTATCTGGATTTCCTGGGTAGGGGCTTGGAAGGTTAACTTTGACAAATGTGTGCTGAAAAAGGGGAGGATGTTATTTTTATACTCACATGTTCATTTTCAGGCAAAGGTCTACCAAAACCCCCAACAAAATAGGCCCTCGAAGCACCAGAAAACCTGTGCTACTGTTGCCAAGAAGCTAAAGGCCAAAACGCAGCACAAGCCACCAAGTAATGATGGTGAGGATGACCCATCACAATGTAATCCCTCCTTGTTGTTGATCATCATATTTGACAAAGGTATTCTAATTGTAAAAAATAATGACATGATATTGTCCAATATTTTATTGCAGAGAATCCTTTTGGTCTCTCACATTGCTTAACCCTGGAGCACGAGTGCTCGAGCTCTCCGTTTCCAGAATCTGCCCTTTCCAGCTATAATAGTAATTTACAACATAAACAATGTCTACACTGTTTTTCTGATCAATTTTATGTTATTTTAATCGACAAAAAATGTCCTTTCTTTCAAAAACAAGAACATTTCTAACTGACCCCAAACCTTTGAATATTACTGTATTTGGGAAAGTAATTCTACTTATACCAGGAATTGCCATGATGTTGTCTTATATTTTACTGCAGAGATAGGTCATGCTCTAGGGATAGGTCCTTTTTTCTCTTCAGATGAGAGATCCCCCTCACCAAAGCGCTGCAAAGTCTCAGACCCTTTTCCTATGCAAGTATGACACATTTATTGTTTTTAATGATATTGAAATTAGGCTATTATATTTGGAAGTGAACAAATATTAAACTACTTTGTTTCAGAATTTCAAATATTATCTATTTTGAAAGATCCGTGACCTTTTTTTTTGTCTCTTTGGTCCAAACAACTAACAAATCAGACCACGGTCATTCACTGCTACATCCCAAGCTTGGATAATTCCAAGGGTTTGCTCTGAGATCTAAAATGGGGAAATAGGTTGCATATCTGTGGTTGCCATGACGCCATGAGGAAGCCTAGGCAGATAGCTCCTGTACATTGCTAAATATTTTATTGCTTTTTTAAAATAAACTTTTGGTTTTTGATAACTTTTTAAGTGTTACTGAGCTAAAATATCTGGTCGTCTTGACCCACGGAGTTGCTGGACTAAAGGCAAGTCTGTTTGTTTGACTTGCTATCATTTGAATAATGCATCAATAGCCTGCAGCACTGGAAGGCTTCTACGCCTGCTTTTTGTTCCATTTGCCCCAGTTTCTGGAAGGATGTGGACTGCTGTGTTTACTCCTCTGCAATGCAGAGGCTCACCTTGTAGGGGACTGTACCGGACATACCGCAAACATGCAGTGTTCTTTTTGGTGCTGAGCTCAGCCTTCAGGCCCTGAAGCACCACCAATGTGGGTGCTACACTTTTGGTAGGTGAGGATCCAGCCTACCTACGGAGGAGGATGATACGATAAGGTGCCCGATGAAGAGTTCTGGGGCTGTCTCTATCTGACTGACCCTTCTCACTCCCTCCCTCCCTGTACCTTCAACACTCTCTTTGATCAAGCTACTGCCTTTCTGAACTGCATCAACACCTGATCAGCTGTGATTGACAATCGACTACACCTGCCAGAACGCTATATTTGTTTTTGTTTTGTTTTAAAGTGACTTTGAGATGCTCATTCTAATGAAAAGCATTATATAAAATAAATGCATTATTATAATTATAATTATTATATCAAGCATGAGCATGACTATATTAAACAGGGAAGTTACAAACAGACCAGGGCAACTACAGCCTTAAAAACACCCTTCACTGCATACAGTGAGAAAGGGAACACCAATCTCAATAAGACAACATACTTAAAAGGCAAAATCGATGGAACATACTGTAGATAAAATGCCTGAGGATAAGAGAATTGTGTGACAAAAATTGCAGTGGAATGGGTTGTACCACAGCATTGAAAGTTCTCAAATGGGAATCATTTGAGTTTGAAGAGGTCTGCCTGTGGGTTCATTAAGATATTCTCCAGAACTTCTTGAATTTACTTCCTGTGTAATTTACAACTCTGCCACTGCTCATTTCCCCCTCTGCCACAGTCGCCCTACTCTGACTGTTGCCAAGGCAGCCTGTCATAGTGACAATAAGCCTGAAAAAGCTCAATCAAACAGAAAAGGAAGGTTGCCTCAATTGCACACTTCTTAGACAGGTGTTCCCACTGTGGCTGCACACTGTGCTCAACACCAAATCAAGATCCCACACTTCTTAAAATATGCCTCTTGTCCATATGCGGTTGATTGGTTCAGTGTTGTGTAAGACATGTGTACATCCCTCTATGGTGCTATAACAGTACATCTCAAACATAGCCAGTCCTCAGGTATACCCTTTCACTCTTGCGCTCACTCAATGATGAATGGGGAATAAGTACGTTTAAGTGATTTATCTATTACCTAATGTGGAAGGTGTGACACATGTCGGCAATAGTCGACTGTGAGCTCCCAGTTGTGACCTGGCATAAATTCTGGGACACGTCATCAGTAAGTATCTGAGAGCATGATTCATCTCCCAATGAAACACCGCAAACATCCTCTGTGGGACTTTTCTCCTCACCTGGAGCGAAGCTCATTTCACTGGAAAATTGGCTCTACTTCTCAGCTCCTAGCTCCTCCGTTCTCTCGCTTCCTCTGTGTCTCTAAATTCAACGGTTATTGTAGTGCCTTGAGCAGTAATCCAATTAGCTAGGAAGCAAATGGAGCAATCTCTCATTTAGGCTCCAGTCATCTGCGATGGGGGACAAGAGACAGGGAGGCAAGGGGTGTTATGACGTATTGTGACTTAGGAGCAGTGTTTGTACCAAACAGTACGCTGGGGAATTTGTAATGGCCATCTAAAATGTGGTAGTGGTATATAATCTATGCCAATATACAATGTGGGGGAAAAAAGCAGGCACTTATATGAGCTACTGGAGTTATATGCACTTAAAATTTAAATCCTTGTAAATTGAAATCTGGAACATCACTCTCTTGTGGGATCTCATCCCTAACATGCAAAAAAGGCAAACTTGGTTTAAATGTGGATAGCTTGTGGTTTGCTTGTGGTCTGCTCGGCGATTACTGTACATGGTTGCCTGGTTGCCCTTGAACCTACCACTGGTCATCATGTAAATCTCAACATCTCACTCCTTCACACCTCATTTGACCCATGTTTGTAGCCTCAGGTGGTGTGTCAGGTCCTTGGCTCCACACCAATCCATTATATACTGCAAACATGTCTTGGACTGAGAAACATTTGCCCCCGGTTGCTCTTGGCAGTCTAAAATCTATGTGGCTGCCTTCTTTCTTGGAATGCACCAGTTCCTGCCAGATGGTACCAACAATATTGGCTATTGGCAGCCTCTAACAATAGTGAGAGAGTCGGTAAGGTCTACTTGCATTGGCATCCTGCTATGCAAACCAGTAGTTCACACTTTAAATTGACCAAAGGTCAAATTACTCCAACACACTTTAAAAGGAGTGCACTTGAGTTTCGAAAAGTTTGACCCATGTGTAAGCAGCACCCTCCTCATCCACCACCCACTGTCTTTCCCTGCAGGAACTATATATTTGTCACGGTGAAGTGCTGCATGATGAGGTAGACAGGGAAAACATACAGCTCTCAAGTACAGCAGCCCTCGGGTGTGTGTGTGTGTGTGTGTGTGTGTGTGTGTGTGTGTGTGTGTGTGTGTGTGTGTGTGTGTGTGTGTGTGTGTGTGTGTGTGTTTGTGTGTGTGTGTGTGTGTGTGTGTGTGTGTGTGAGAGAGGTTAAAGGGGCAATTGCTACATACATTTTCGGACTTATAAATTAATATATACCCATTGATTCTTGAAAAATAAAACCTAAAAGTGGTGGGAAGAACGTTTGTTATTTTTTTCAACTCCGGATTGACCCTTCAAAACCTCTTGAATGATATGGCAAAATGTAGATTTCGGACAAAATAGACATACCGAAACGTAATTATTTTTCTTAAGATGGCCATAAACAATCATTTGTAATGTTGCATAGTTTTAGAAAGGTCTGGAACTCACATTTATGTTAAAAATAGTTATAAATTGCTGGATTGTATTCACTTTTGAGGTACATAGTACAAATATTATAAAATATGAAAAATCATAGATGATATTTATCTTATTCAACGAAAGTGGGGTAATTGGGCTTGAACTGACTGAAATGATTTCTAAATATAAGTAAGTTGGTAAATAAGTAAGTAAGTAGCCTTGTACAAGCCTTGGTTTGTACGAGCCGGGAATGGCTCATAGGGCAGGAGCCTATTTCCTGTTTCAGTTTTCGTGAGACAGCTTGATGTACAAGTACAAAACCTGGACAAGACACTAGTCTAGTCAAATTATAAATGACATACTATAAGATTTAACCCTAAAATAAATACATTCATACTTAGTAACATAACAATATTTGCAATATTTCATTTAACTGACTACAGAGAGTGTTCTCCTAAACGTTCACTGAGCGGTGCAGAGACACCATTCAAATGTGTGAAGACTCGTTACAATTTCAGCTTTAAGCACAACGTGATTCCGTCGGTCTGTGACCAAGACAAAGTGGTCTTGTTTCAATTCTATGAAATTATGTAGTATTTTTTCATGTTGAGAGCTCTAAATCTCTCTGAGAATATCACAGTGAGATGAAACTACTATTGTTGCATCTGTTAGACTCCCCCGTTTCATATGCACTATTGCAAGCACAGCTGTGAGTTTCACAGGCACAGGAAATCCTTCCTTTGTCTGGATAGGCCAGATAATGTGACACGTCACTCCCTGTGAAAATGTCTGCTCTGAAACCTGACACTTCAAGTCAGCTCCACTGAGACTGTGGGAGTGGAGAGCATGCAGATGGGGCTTTCTGGTACTATAAGGCACTGGACCCTACGATGTTCACAGAGCGCTTTGTACAACAAATGTCAGTAGGAACCGGTCCAGAACCCCTCAAAATCCCCCATTCAGGGGACTTAACATCTAAAAGGTTAAGGCTCAAACTAGATTCTGCATTAATGGAAAAAAAAACTGGAAAAAAACGTTGATGACAAAAATAACAAATTATGTTGAATTACTTATCAAAAGCTGTCAGCTATCAACCTCTACGACCAAAAAGCCAACTTTCATGGGAGACTGCCAGATGTTTTCTGATTTTCCAAATCAAAAGGCTTCTATTCCTTTGCGCAACACACATCAAGAGTAACACTCTGTCATCGCTTCAAAGAGCATCTCTGACTTCAAAGACGACTGCTCTTTTCAGCTTTTTGTAATGACTTCCCTTCAGTGCTGTTTCAAGGACAGGACATACCCACCAGCTGTGTTTTGCTGGGACAGACTTCCTTCTCTGTGCCATTGAAGTGTGTTTGGAGTGAGGCTGATAAAACCGAGCATACTAATTGAGACTGCGTGCTTTGCCCTTCGATTGGCTGAAGACACTTTGGTAATTACAGCTGCCAGAGAGCGCCAATCATTCAAACTAATGTGCAATCACAGGTTGAAGCCTGACATTAAGGGGAATTCGAGGATATTTTGTTCACATTAGCAACCCTGTAAATATATCCCTCATGATTTAGCACACTTGTCATAGTGTCCTTGCTGCTACCTCTCTCGTTCTAATTATCACGTTGACCAGAAGGCTGTGTGATTGTTCAGGATCATCTTGAATCCCAGTTTCGCTAGGATATCAATTCAGCTGAAGGAAAGAGAAAAGATTCCTTGTTTCATGAGGGAATTTTTCGTGGCTTATGCAAAGTACCATTTGCATGTTCTGATCTAGACTTTGACCAATCTGAGCAATTATATTGGATGTTCACAGTGTTCAACCTTGTATACGTCACAAAATGTACATTGCATAGGCTCTATAACATGAAAAAAACTATTCTTTACTAGACCTAATCCTCATCACTCCCATCCATTGCATTTCCACAGTACACTCTTAGAAAAAAAGGTTCCAAAAGGGTTCTTCGGCTGCCCCCATAGGAGAACGCTTTTTAATTCCAGGTAGAACCCTTGTGGGTTCAATGTAGAACCCTCTGTGAAAATGGTTCTACATGGAACCCAAAAGGGTTCTACCTGAAACCAAAAAGAGCTCTCCAAAAGGTTTTCCTATAGGGACAGCCGAATGATCCGTTCAGGTTCTAGATAGCACCTTTTCTTTCTAAGAGTGTGGTGTTTGTAATGCACAAAACACAAATGAAGGCTCCTCAATATTTGATGGCTGCCCTACCGTGTATGAATCTTTCAGCAAAGGTATATTCACGTCTGCTGCCTGTTGCATAATTAAAGGCTATGGAAAAACTGTATGGTGAGAATGATGAGGATATGGCTAAATCAGACAGGGTTGATGTCATGCAAAATACATCATTCAAAACATATTTTTGTCCCACCTGTCACACAAAGTATGTCATTCAAAAACATTTCTCCGTCCTTTATTACTGTTTTCCCGCTCTCAGTTTAAAATCAAATATGCTGCAGTCGATGACTAGCCTAATTACCTGTTAATGTACAGTAGTGGACAGGTTAATCAGCTGTGATTGGTGGACAGACAGACAGGACAGACAGGGACATTTGAGAAGGTTCTGGATGTTCCCAAGTAGAACCAAGAGGCAACCTCCATGGGTACCCAGAGCTCTTAAATTGCCATAGCTGGTTCATGGAGGGTAGTGGCCTGTTTTATTGCTCTGGAATTTTCTACCTTTAACTAGTGAATTTCACACTGTAATGCCTACTCACGTAAGAGGACTGGTTTAAAGTCTAAGAAATTCACTCACTTTAGATACAAATTGATTCTACTTATACACCATAAGGATAGGAAGCAGACAAACACATACAGACATATAATCACCTCTGACGTTAACCTAAGTGTGCCTGACATCCTATCAACAATTATGTCAATATTAAAGGACTTCACCGCTTCGTAGGTTTGGAAAAAGCTCAAATCTGACATAGCAAATCAGCGTCTTTATTTTTCTTCACATGACTAATTATAATTTTCAACATGACTAATTTAATTGAACATAAATTGCTGTGCAGCTCCTCAGGCATAAAACCACCAAATCCTCCCATGTCTTCAGCTTCACATAGCAAGAGAGGAATGTTGTGGGATTAGGAGAAACTCAATGTGTGTAAACGGTACAAAATAATACAACATTTTTTACGCTAATTGAAATCAGAATACAGCAGCATACTGTCATTTTGTAGGAATTACACCTTCAAGTTATTGTATATACTTTAGGCAAAGTGAAGAAAACAATTATTGGCATTATAGGTATAGCCATTATGTCCACAGACCTGGTGGTGCAGGAACTTCAGGTACCTTGCAAAGAGGTTGTGAGTTCAAATCTCAAGTAAGGTTGACTTCCAAGTAATCCGGGGTACCATGGCACAATGTTCGTGGAATAAACCAGGAACTAGACACAACCTGCAGAGGTTCATGACTGTTTAAATTGAAGTAATATCAATGCAATTCTCAAAGACATTTGATCCTGGGATTTCAAACTTTGTCATGTGTAGTTTTAGGTTTTCACATTAACTTCACATAAAATCACATGTGATCACGTGAAATTCATGTGGTTTTTCCCTTAAGGGTATGATTGAGATAGAAATGTATGGTTATGTAAAAGGACAAGAGGAATCAGATTTGCACTTGAGTAACTACCATACACTTCCATATCCTAACAAGGCATCTACCACTGATATCACAACATCTTCAACACAGGGGCCCATCAGGAGTGCGTGCTTAGTCCCCTCATGTACTCCTTGTTCACTCATGACTACACGGCAAGGCACGACTCCAACACCATCATTAAGTTTGCCGATGACACAACAGTGGTAGGCCTCATCACCGACAACGTCGAGACAGCCTATAGGGAGGAGGTCAGAGTCCTGGCCGTGTGGTAGCAGGAAAACAAGCTCTCCCTTAACGTGATCAAGACAAAGGAGATGATTGTGGACTACAGGAAAAAGAGGACCAAGCACACCCCCATTCTCATCAAAGGGGCTGTAGTGGAGCAGGTTGAGAGCTTCAAGTTCCTTGGTGTCCACATAATCAACAAACTAACATGGTCCAAGCACACCAAGACAGTCGTGAAGAGGGCACGACAAAACCTATTCCCCCTCAGGAGACTTAAAAGATTTGGCATGGGTACTCAGAACCTCAAAAGGTTCTACAGCTTCACCACTGAGAGCATTCTGACTGGTTGCATCACTGTCTGTTATGGCAACTGCTCAGCCTCCGACAGCAAGGCACTACAGTGGAAGGCCCAGTACATCACTCCACGGCAAGTGGTACTGGAGTGTCAAGTCTAGGTCCAAGAGGATTCTAAACAGCTTCTACTCCCAAGCCATAAGACTCCTGAACAGCTAATCAAATGGCTAACCAGACTATTTGCATTGCCCCCCCCCCCTCTTTTACACTGCTGCTACTGATGTTATCAAATTTGCATAGTCACTTTAATAACTCTACCTACATGTACATATTACCTCTACTAACCGGTGCCCCTCAAATTGACTCTGTACAGGTACCCCCCTGTATATAGTCTCGCTATTGTTACTTTACTACTGCTCTTTAATTACTTGTTACTTTTATTTCTCATTCTTATCTGTATTTTTTTAACTGCATTGTTGGTTAGGGGCTCATAAGTAAGCATTTCACTGTAAGGTCTACTACACCTGTTGTATTCGGCGCATGTGACTAATACAATTTGATTTGATTTGATCTCTGCCCCACAATAAAAACAGTGTTGAACACATTCAGGCACTAGCCGCGATTATTCAGCTACGTAACATTTTTTTCAAAAGGAGAGGTAGAAGAGGTGAAATAAATGTGAACCACAGTGTTATATCAGCAATCTCTGTCCAAATGTCAGCCTGGCTGTTTTGGAGCAGAAACTTGACAAAGCAACAGAGTTATCAAACCATTTCCTTTTCCTGCTGCTGCTGTTGCTTTAGTGACAGGAATGTCTTGGAGGGGTGAGTTAGAGCCAGGGGATAAAGCTTAACTTGAGGAGGAATGTTCCCACTTCTGCATTCACCCTTCAGCACAATAATCGTATTAACCTACTGCTCTACAGCTAACCATCTGTAATGCATACAAACCCTAAAATAATCGACATAAATACTATCTGCTTCCAAATGTGTTTATGAGTAGGTGGTTCATTTACCTGGAATTGGTCTGTGTTGCAGCAAGCAGACAAAAACAAATCAATGTTTAGACGACATTGTTTTACTCAAGAAATGTAAACAATGCATACTTTAGTCAATTAGAATTGAAATGAATGCAATAGAAACAGTTGGCACTTTAATGAACTCTACTAACCTTACAAATACAGAGGTTAAATGATAAACATTGGCCGTGTCCGAATACCCATATATACATCCTAAATAGTAGGCCATTTGAGTATGCAAAATAATTACGTTTAAAAGTATGTGAAAATGTAGTATACCTTAAATGCCCGGGTGTCAGACTCATTTCAGATTTGACAGCTGCTGTTCAATTAGATATGGTGATGTGCTATCGAAATCAACGAATAGTGGGAAACAACACAAGGATGACGCATTCTCAGTCATTCGAAAATAGAATGTTTTCTAGTACGTGAATTTTCACAAATCTAGTATACTTTAGGCTTTTCATCCAGTAGAATTTGCTGAACACTTTTGGAATTTCACAGCCACAATGCATTGGAAGAGAAGGGCTGTGTGTTTTGATAGCTAGCTAGATCTCTTCAGGCAAACAACAAAACACCTTGAAAGATGATGAATAACGAAGCTTCTGCGGAGGTTGATACCTTTATTTCTTATTTTTTTAGGTGATTTTCTTAAAACTGCATTGTTGGTTAATGGTTAATGGTTACAGCATTTCACTGTAAGGTCTACTACACCTGTTGTATTCAGCACATGTGACCAATGAAATTTGATTTGATTTGAAATGTAAGTAGTTTTGTTCTCCATAAAAGGACCTCTACGAGGCTAATGTTAAATATGATGTCACTCAACAGCAAGCAAGTAACCCTGTAGCTAATTTTACTGTTGGAACAGATATATTTTCTAGTCCTTCTAAACCACGCCTTTAGCACGGCCAGTGACAGATTTCGGACATGGCCAGTGACACAATTTGAAATACGGAATCGGAGGGGTGGATGGTTACACTGTTCCAAAGAGACGGAATTACTACCAAAATCCGTACACTCATTCACACTGTGAATTTAAATAATGAAGTTTGTTTTGATCTGGAGTGGTGATCAACATTGGCAATATTTGAACAGTTGAATGTAATTAACTGTTTAACACTGCAACTGCGTAGAGCTTGTCCTAAGGTACACTGGTGTTGACATGTGTTTTTCAGTTCAAACACTCATAATAAAGATTTTTCTCCATTACCAAAACAAGATTAATTTGCTGCAGTGAATTGCTATGACATCTCCTCTAGTCAAACAATATATTTGTGTTTCAAAGCCATATTATATTGCGGATGTCGACACACAATATCCTCTCAGTAATTGTATTTTCCTGCGTCTGGTTACCTAGGAGTAGATATTTTGTTCAGATCGGCAACCTAGATGCACTTACCTATGAGAACATTTAAAAGTGTTGTTCATTTGAAGAGATTCTTCTGCTGCTGTTTGTATGTTTGTTTCTATAGTTGTTTTTAATTATATGATTCATACTCCAGCATTAAGTAGGTACCCTATAATCAATCTTTACCGAAGGCTGAACTTGTGGATTTGCATCAAATTAATATGAGACAAACAAACGCACGCACGCGCACGCGCACACACACACACACACACACACACACACACACACACACACACACACACACACACACACACACACACACACACACACACACACACACACACACACACACACCCCAACTCGCCTAACAGAGTGCAAGAGGATTATTTGGATGCTCTCATCATATCAAACCCAATGATATTTATGACAGGGCTGCAGGCAGCTTAGTGTTTACTATTCCCTATCTCTCTGTGGAACGTGGGGGAACTCTGGCCATGGCTGAGACTTTTCTCTTTCCATCTCTTTATTTATCTGTCTGTAAAATCCAGCTCACAATGCGATGGTAGATAATAGAAATATTCCCACTGTGCTCAAATGCTAATGGCCGGTTCAAGAATTTGGAGTTAATGCCAGAACTTGACCCTAACCTTAAAAATTCGGAGCTAATGCCTAAACTTAACCTTAAAACTTTAAAATGTGACATTTGGAACAACTTCAAAATGTGCCATTTGAGAAACATGGATGAATGTATGATTCTGATGTGAGACTGAGAGCTGGTAGATGATATACTGTATATGGCTGTCATTGTTACACCATAGAAAACACTTTACAAGCCATGTTCATTTGTCAGGCTTTCAAACTGAGTTCTGACTCTCAAATTGAGCTTCACAGCTCCATATAGCTTTTATAAAGTTCCGTACACATTTGTTCAACATTTTGTAACAAGTCACCACCCACTGGGCACACTGGTTGAATCAACATTGTTTCCACATAATTTATATTAAATTACGTTGAACCAACGTGGAATAGACGTTGGAATTGACTTCTGTGCCCAGTGGATATTCTGTCTCTTTCTTCCTCCTCTTCTTCAAATGTGATATTTGATTCCAATGTGTGTTTCTCCTGGAGTAACAACGTGTCCTAAAGAGCACCAGGCCAATTAGGACCAGGCCAATTTATTTGTTTGTGTAGGTTGTGATGTGACAGAGCCAACACATTCATGAAAGAAGTCTTGCCACTGGGCATCAACAGGAGAGGACTGATTAGGCAGCTCTATCCTTGGTCTATCCTCTATCCTGATGAAGGCCAGATTGACGCCCGGTAATGAATGTATTAACAACTAACGCACAAGTCTCCACAGAACTCCATCATTCAGTATGCAGAAGACATGTAAAGACTTTCTCCTGTAATTAATGACTCTCTCTGGAGCTTATTTATGAAAGGAGATTGTCTGGAACAGACAGAGGAGATGAAGGAGAGGAAGCGAGGGATAAAGTTCAGCTTTGGTGTGAAATGAAATGGCCCTTTAGAACAATGAGGATAAAAGCAACACAAATAGAACATATTTTTAGGCTTCATGAATAATACTTAAAAGGCTCTATGGAAATTGATGTTAGATTTTAATTTGAATTCAAACTTTCATGTTCAGTTTCAATTCATTTTCAGTTTCAAGTTGTATTAGTCGTATCTATAGGACACACATGGTATACAACGTCCTACAAAATGCTTTCTAGCAGGTTCCTTCTCGACAATGCAATAAGAAATGAATAAAGATAAGAATATAAATATAAAGTAAATGGCTCAGTTGAATAGTATAAACATTTTATCATAAGTATAATACAGGAAGGCACAGTATAGTACAATATTTACACATGTACTATATCAGGGAAGGCGGGATTGAGGTGCAAGTCTTTAAAGGGATGTTAGCATGTTATACCTAATTTTCCACTTTTAGTATCAGACATTTGTTTTGGTCAAAGTTCTATTTCTGAGATTTCGTTGGCTGGCTTAGTTGACATATATTGGCAGTGGCCAGACTCACCCAAAATCGTGCTTCAAAACGTCTCCACATAAAATCCTAAAGATGATCATGTTTTCGTGGGGCCTGTAAAAAAAAGTACGTATATATTTTTTCTGCAAACAAAAAGTTGCGCTTTTGAAGAAAACGGACTAGCTACTTCAGCCGAAGTACGTTGCCAGTGTTGTTCTGCTCAAGTCTGCTGCTCTGGAGTAGGCATGTCATCTCTCTAGTCAACAGAGTGCGTGGCTACAAATAGGTAAAGACAGATAAGGAAAACAAGCAGCACTTCACTAGCTAGGACCGGGATCGGGATAAGCATACGGATAGCCTAGATGTGGAAGAAGAAGCTATATAGGCAGTTGGATTGCTAAAAAAGTAGGGTAGAATATGTTTATGTGTTCATTTACTCATTCAAAGGGGAATTTTGTCAATGATTTGTACGAGTGTTTACTTTTAGAACCTTTAATACAAATTGATTGTCTACAACACATATTTGCAGAGGCTTGTCTTTATTCGGGAACATGTGCATGTGTCATACAATCAAGCTTTCTTAATTCGGGAACATGTTGAAGAACAAGTAACTTTAATGTTGTTCACATACTCCTGGCCAGTTATACGCGGTTATACAGTCAAAGACATGTCATGTAATAAATAAAACCTGATGTCATTGCGTGTTCAGTCTTTATACATTCTTGAGAATCAACTGTTTCAGAGAAGCAGGTGTGCCTCCTCAGACTACTTGAATCCAACGTATACTCCTGAAGGTGAAGGAGACGTTCTACAGATGGCCTCAACGACGCAGGACGGGCGTTACCTGTCTGTTACCTTTTCCAAGCTTCTCCCTAAAGTTCCCATTCCATCACAATGTGAAACGCAACAAGACAATATTGACTATGGAACCGTGAAAAATTTCAAGAAGGGAACAGATAACGCATTCAAATTGATATGCATACATTATTAATAACTTAAATTCCAAGTGTTTACTTACTCTATGGACAGCTGCCCGTTCGTCCCCGCTAGACGTGGTCTCTTCTTGTCAGTTGATCTTAGGGACATGGAAAAACGTTTCAATTACTCCTGGGTTGATAAGGCCTGGGAAATTAGCATGATCTGTCACACAGAATGTTGTTGTGTGACCGACGTTATTACTGTCTTCGGCAGACAAATTTAGATCTTCAAGTGTTGGCATTTTCAAGTCCCATCGGAAACAGCACTGACACTCAATTTCAGTCAGCATTGCCTTGCATTTTTCTTTGATTTTTCACATTTACACCTCCAGTTCCGTGACTCTCTCTCTGGGCCCTGCCGCTGGTCTGCTGGATCACCTGTTGCCATTTATCCCCGTGTTGTCTCGACTTCTATCTGTCGAACCATAAATATGGTTCTGCAAAGTATGCATCCTCTTCAGACTCGTAGCTGTCTGACTCAGACATGTTTTGATTTGGATGGAATAATTTTGGGTGGTGTAGCGCTTGAAAGCCGTAACCTCGAGAACCAGGCTCCGTGTAATTTGGAGGTGTGGCTACACGAGACTAGCAGTGCGCGGATGTAGTAGTGACGTAGAAGTTAGATCCAAGACAAGGGCAAGACAGGAAGTAAACACAATTTTGAGTTATACACATTTATGCTCGTAATACTGGAAATAGCCAAGTGTTTTGGTATTGACCTGTGTGTATAGCCTACAAAGACATGAGATGGCTGTAGAGTTTCTTGTGGGAACATTTTGAAGCAAGTATTTTTTGGTGAGTCTGGCCACTACCACTATATGGCCAAAGAAATCTCAGGAATGGAACCCTGAACAAAACAACTGTCTGGATTTTTTCCCCTCCTTTATCTAACTAGGCAAGTCAGTTAAGAACACATTTTATGTACAATGACGGCCTGCTCCAGCCAAACCCAAACAACGCTGGGCCAATTGTGCGCCGCCCTATGGGACTCCCAATTACAGCCGGTTGTGATACAGCCTGGAATCAAATCAGGGTCTGTAGTGATGCCTCTAGCACTGAGATGCAGTGCTTTAGACCACTGCACCACTCAGGAGCCCGATGATGCTTTAACACTAAAATTAAGTGGAAAATGAGGTCTAACATGCTAAAAACTTCAATATCCCTTTAAATTGAGCAGTATTAGCAATAGTAAATAAGAGTCTGGTAGCAGAAATTGTAATGTGTAAGTGTGCGTGTGCGTGTGTGCGTGTGTGTGTGTGCGTGCGTGCTAAGGTGCGGTGAGTCAGTGAAGGTGGTCAGTCCACATCAAATGTTCAGCAGTCTGCTGTTCTTTGAGTAACAAATGAAATGCAGTGTTTGAGGATTGTCAGTTAGACAATACCGGTGTTGGACCGTTCTATGATTAAGTTTTAGAGCTGTCAGGTTGGGGTGTAAGAAATCTATTTTCAATTTCAGGTTGTGGTGTAGGAAATCTCTTCTCAAATTCAAGTTTTGTAACTAGTGTTTTAAATAAGAGAGGAGCTCTGTTCTCTCAGAATACCAACGTCTCTGGATCCCCCAATCTCTGAAGGATAGATGTATGTGTCCGTACTGCCAGCTTTTTTTACCTACACTATTGTCTTAGAATAGATGGAATAGATCTTATTTACATGCTGAAATCACAGATTGGTACTGTGACAGTCTGATTGGTCATCGCCTGATTCACCAACTACTTCTCAGATAGAGTTCAGTGTGTCAAATCGGAGGGCATGTGGTCCGGAACTCTGGCAGTCTCTATGGGGATACCACAGGGTTCAATTCTCAGGCCAACTTTGTTCTCTGTATATATCAACGATGTCGCTCTTGCTGCGAGTGAATCCTTGTTCAACCTCTATGCACACGACACCATTCTGTATACATCTGTCCCTTCTTTGGACACTGTGTTAACAAACCTCCAAACGAGCTTTAATGCCATACAACACTCCTTCCGTGGCCTCCAACTGCTTTTCAACGCTAGTAAATCTAAATGCATGCTTTTCAACCGATCGCTGCTGGCACCCGCCCGCCCGACTAGCATCACTACTCTGGACGGTTCTGACTTGTGGACAACTACAAATAACTAGGTGTCTGGCTAGACTGTAAACTCTCCTCCAGACTCATATTAAATCTCTCCAATCCAAAATGAATTTTGCAACGAAGCCTCCTTCACTCACTCCGCCAAACATACCCTCGTAAAACTGACTATCCTACCGATCCTCGACTTCAGCAATGTCATTTTACAAAATTGCATCCAACACTCTACTCAGCAAACTGGATGCAGTCTATCACAGTGCCATCCGTTTTGTCACCAAAGCCCCATATACCACCCACCACTACGACCTGTATGCTCTCACCGGCTGGCCCTCGCTAAATTTTCGACGCCAGACCCACTGGCTCCAGGTCATCTATAAGTCTTTGCTAGGTAAAGCTCCACCTTATCTCAGCTCACTGGTCACCATAACAACACCCACCCTTAGCACGTGCTCCAACAGGTATATCTCACTGGTCATCCCCAAATTCAACATTTCCTTTGGCCGCCTTTCCTTCCAGTTCTCTGCTGCCAATGACTGGTACGAATTGCAAAAATCGCTGAAGTTGGAGACTTATATCTCCCTCGCTAACTTTAAACATCAGCTATCTGAGGAGCTTACCGATCGCTGCTGCTGTACACAGCCGATCTGTAAATTGCCCATCCAATCTACCTACCTCATCCCCATATTGTTTTTATTTACTTTTTTTGCTTTTTTGCACACCAGTATTTCTACTTGCACATCATCATCTGCACATCTATCACTCCAGTGTTAATTTACTAAATTGTAATTACTTCACTACTGTGGCCAATATATTGCTTTACCTCCTCACGCCATTTACACGCACTGTATATAGACTTTTTTTGATTGTGTTATTGACTGTACTTTTGTTTATTCCATGTGTAACTCTGTGTTGTTGTTGTTTGTGTCGCACTGTTTTGCTTTGTAAATGAGAACGTGTTCTCAATTGGCCTACCTGGTTAAATAAAAAGTAAAAAATTTAAATGATTTGGAAAGGTAAAAAATGTCAACCTGTGTGGTGAAGACATGGGCCCATAGCCTACCCTTTCTCTATATTCTAGTGTAGCAGTCTGTTGGATCAATAAGTGTTGAGGTGTATCACTGTTGGACATTTTGCAGTGCCTGCTGGGTAGTGGAGCACAGACAATATTGGAATTTCAGATTCACTCCATATGGCATGTCTCGATTGCCAGTGTTCCGCCTCCCACATGCCGGCATATGAATATCAATAGATCAGTCCCAAAGCCCTTACATACCAGTGTTGTAGGCGGAATGCCTTTATGTCAAGAAATTAAATAAAATTATATAGAACAACACAGACATGTTTTTATGAAATCCATTGAGATTGTCAGGTCATTTTGAGACTCTCCAGTCTCCACAGACTAGTTTTCATGACAGATCAATACTGATGCAAAGCTCGAGAAATTACACATTCACAGTCACTTCTACACAATCACACTGTCTCTCAAAAATGAAATATGGACCTGGGCAGAGTGCAGACTGTGTGATTATAATCCTACTCACACAGACACAGAAGAACACAATGGGTCCAATCAAACGATGAGAGGCCCTCACTTCAGCTGAGCCACCAGGTGACCACTTGTCTGTCAGACTACTCCACTAAAGTCTGCTTTATGTGGCTAACCTTTCCAGTGTGACGCCTCAAACCCAACAAAGTCAATCTGCCCCTGCTTATTTAATCAGCGCTCTGGAGTCTAAAAATAAACATGTTGTGAGTTTTGCCTCACACCCAGTACAGAGGCCGCTGAAGCAGAATCCTGTCAACAAGATTGTACTGGCTAGAGATAAACAACATGATACTTTGGTATGACCATAGAATTAGGAATTAGAATACTAGAATGGACATTAACCTTCTAATGATGGTCTAAAGGTCAGCTGAAGTATTGTACTGACTAGAGATAGCACATCTTGATACTGTACGTCTGGTATGACACCAGGGAACACAGATATTAACATCATGATGGTGCAAAACCCATTTAAAACATTTAATGGCCTGTTCTATTTTCAGGTGGTCTTCACTTGTCATTTGGGTGCTCTTCTTCTATTCAGCACTCTACTGTTTTGTTAAATAAGAGTCAGTCAGTCAGTATCACTATAGCCCTCAGAGATGTAATCCCCCAATCCAGCTGAACCTCAAAACATAATTCAATTAAAGGACCATTCCACCCACTTTATATCCACACATCTGGGGTAAACTGATCCCCACCTGGTCATTTTGAACCCTTTAGCCTACATTTTTCATGGCCACGTGGAAATCTAATTAAACATAACACAAAAAATCCCCATCAAAATCCATCTGTTTAAGCTAATCCTTTTTTTGCATGGTTTGCATCTCAAACCACCACATCCGTCGATATCGCCCTTCCGCATCTGTGGTGAAAGGTGGCAGAGCTAGTGCGGTGTTTGTCGGACCGTGAGACATCCAGACATCCATTCTCACGTCTGTAGCGTCCGAACGGTTTGGCCTAATATTATGACAACTCTATTATGACCACTCTTAGAGGAGACTTTCACGAACAAGATGGCGTTCTCCATTTTACTCTAGGACGCCCACAAGCCTCATCTGAAGGTCACCGGTACCAATTAAAAAATAATCATGGAAGTACAGTATATATAGAGATAGTTTAGTGAATAAGGGGATAAATAAGGGGATAAATACATGTAAAAAAATGTAATTAAATTTGTTTCCTGATCTTTCTTATATGTCTCAGATATAGGACAGACACTTGGGTCCATACGTTGTTCCATGTAGTGATCTGTTACTCAATGCATTTCTAAGGCCAAATTCAATTTTTAATTCAATAATTTTATATATATATATATATACTATATATATATACAGTATATACTTGGGATATCTTGGGGGTCTTAAATTCTACATCAAATAGCTAAATGATCCTTGGTATGACCATCTTAAAAAATGCCATATGTTAGCTTAGAACTCCCCCTCCCCTGGCTTAGACTCTAGAGGGTTTTAAAGCAGGAAGCCAGTCATTTTCCTATCAAAGCTTTCTGTTCTCACTCTACTCCCACTATCCTGATAACTAAGAAGCATGCCTGAATAGTGACTATCGAACCAGTATGGAACCAATCCTCTCTCACACTCTTTTCAAGTAAAACACAAAAATCTCTACGGATGAAATTATAATAGGCAATTCCTCCATGATATACTTTGAGAGTCTGTTTCAGTACAAATTGTATGGCAATGCCGAACAAGAACATAGTGCAGTTGAAAAACAGTACAGACAATGTTCTATTTATTTTAAAATCAATTAATGGATTCAAGACTCCACTGCTGTTAATTAAGGACACTCTTCTATTATGAAGTGTATCCTTCAAGTTATGAAAATGGTTGAATCTCCGAAGGACAAAACACAGTCCAGGTGAGTTTAAATAAACCAATCAAAATATATTTGATCTGTGGAATTAAGATTTGTCTGTATTCCTGATTTGAAACATTATTTCACTGACAACTTTCAGTGGTGAAGAACTTCTGCCTGAGTGACTTTGAGACTATAAAAGACTTAAAATAATGTTTGATGAATAACTTATGATTATCTGATTTTCACAATTATTTGTGGAAATTCTAATCATCTGATAACTTTGAACATTTTCAGGCATTCCATTAAATTAAATATATTCTCTGGATGACAACATTTCCACAAGAGCAATATCATTAACACTGATTACAAATGCACTACTTTAATATACATTGCAGAACTCCATTGTTGAGCTACATTAGCTACTGTGGAACTGGTCTCACGACAGTGCTCATCAAATGCACCAGAGACCTTAAAAACTGGCATTAGCAAATCCATTAGCAATTGTCCTTCGATGTTAAGGGGGGAAATGAAACTAAGTTTAAAAAAATGTTGTCTGTAATACACAGAGGATAAAGAAAATATAAAGCACGGCAATGGAAATGGTTTGTCCCTTTTTCTTATTGTTCAGGCATTCTCCCTCCTCCCTCTGTACCTCTAACCTCAGTTTACCCCACTAGCCCCTCTCCAATTCTCTCTCTCTGGGATGCCAGCACTTTCCGAGCTGACCAATGTCAGTATCATCTGTGGTATCATCTGCATTCTCTCAATCAACGAGCCTAAATATTCAACCAGAGCTCAAGTAGCTCAAGAAGTAATAGCTGTGACTTCCTGATTCTTCCCCCTCCCTCAGTTTCTGGGGTATGGTCTGGTGCCAGGTCACGTCTCAGTGCGACCCTATTGTGCTGATGTGGTATGACCCGTTCTACTTATCTGGGCACCCAAACATCATTTTTGGCCTCAATCTGTTTGTTTATTATAAACCTGTCCTCTCAACGGGCACTGGATACAGCTGTGAATCTCTTGGATGGGCAACGGGAGAAAAAAACTTGGCACAGAGCCAAGTCAGCTACGGAGCTAGTCAAGGCTGCAGTCACAGCTGAGCTACAGCTCTACGTGGACAAGAATATTTAAACTGGAGCTCTCCTACAGAGGCAGTTCATCACAAGGCCAGAGAGCTCCAGTGAAACCACTTGGGGCTAACTTACACTCTCCTGCCTGCATTTATTTCATTCTCACACACGAATGCTGGTACACATGAATACATGTTCACACAAGCGTATAGCTACTTTTTACACCTCTATGGCTATTTGGAATAAGGCCATTATTTCCCGTCCATTCAATATCAACGATGATTGCTACCTTTTGTATGATTGCAGTCTGTCATTATAGGCATTTGATTGATGACAGGTCCATCTTCACTAAGGTCTGCCAGTTGACACTTCGGATCTGAGAGATCAACCCGTTCAAACCACTAAGTCACTCCAATTCAACATAAATCCTTTTACACAAAGCAGCTGTTCTCAGAGGTTATTACTAAAATACCTTGTCCACTTCCATTTCCACAGAGAATACACAGAAGTCTGTTATATAAAACACCTGTCTCCAGATTACATCTGTAAACTAAGGCAGCCATGGCATCCGTGACAGAGAGGGAGAAGCGTCCATCCATGTATACAGGTAAGATAGTCTAGCTAGCTACATTTTCAGATATTACGTTTCTAATTTTGTCAAGAAAGTCCTTTTCATTTCAAGTTAAGTTAAAGCATACTGCTAGCTAGCTAGCTAATGTTAGCTGGCTGGCTTGCTAGCTAATGTTACGTGTATGATCTGTTTAGTAATAGTATTTGTATCTCAGAGCCATTTTCATTGCTAGTTACAGCCTGACCTCAGCGAGCTAGCTAACATTGAACCTGGTTGGTTAGCTACCTACAGATTCATGCGGGGTAGTAATGTCATGAGTTGGGATTATGGATCATTGTTTAGCTAGCTAGCTAGCTACATGTCTAAACAAAAGACTCCACTATGCAAGTAATACTTTCAATAGAAACTGTCGATAGACATAGCTAGTAAATTTGCTCTGGCAAATTAAATGAATAACTGACAAATTTACAAACGCTCAACACTCATTGAATATGGCCGGTGTCAGCAAATGTTTGCAGTAACGGTAATACAATTCTTGTCAGCAGCACTCGTTGCAGTCACCAACGCTCTGGATAACATAAAAACAGCCTAAGAAGCTCTGCTAGGGCAAGTAAAATGGTGAGAGTGAGCTGTTCTCTCATTTGTGTCTGGAAGTAGCTAGCAAGCTAGCCAACATTAGCCAGTTAGCTTGGGTGCTAGACTGCAGTTGTTAGGTCAGAACACTCAGATCCACCTTGCTCCTCGGCCAGAGCATACAGTGTGCGCTCTGAACGCTCCCAGAGCGAAATGCTCTGAATTTATGAACGGCCAATCTGACAACGCTCTGAGTTTATGAACGCCCAGAGCACACTCTGAACACACTCTGGCACTCCAGGTGGAATTTACGAACACACCAGTAGTATAAACCTGCTTTTAGTCTTGAAATCTTTGGTTGTTTAGTACATGGCCTCATGGGAATCCTTAAAGAGCTGGGTGGGGTTAAAGCTTAACGATGCTGAATGGTTGTAGACAAAGAAGAGCTCTCCAGTAGATGTACCTTAACAGGGCCATTTTCTCAAAAGTGAGGTTACAAGTTTATCAACGTTCAAAGCAGAATTACTTTCCTATTGTTCCTCAACTCTAGTGTATGATATACCATTTTCTGTCTCTGAGTCTCTACATTTTTCCAATGTAAAAACATAACGGTCGGTCACATATTTTCTTTATTAAAGTCTCCAGCTACAATAAATGCAGCCTCCGGATATGTGGTTTCCAGTTTGCACAAAGTCCAGTGTAGTTACTTGAGGGCCTTCGTGGTATCGACTTGAGGGGTAATATACACGGCTGTGTATTTTTTTGGAGGTAATACAGTCGGCATTTGATTGTGAGGTATTCTAGGTCGGGTGAGCAAAAGGACTTGAGTTCCTGTAAGTTATAATAATCACACCACAAGTAGTTAATCATGAAACATACACCATCGCCTTTTTTCTTCCCGGAGAGTTATTTATTCCTGTCTTTGCAAAGTACAGAGAACCCAGCTGGCTGTATGGATGGGGACAGTATATACGGAGGGAGCCATGATTCCGTGAAAGACTATTTTACAGTCTGATGTCTCTCTGGAACGAGATCGAAGTTATTGTCCAGGACTGAACATTAGCGAGTAATATACTTGGAAAAGGTGGATGGTGTGCGCATGCCTCCTGAGTCGGACTAGAAGTCTTCTCCACCGGTGGCATCTTGGAGCAGCCTCTGGTATCATTTCAATTGCATTAGAAACAAAGGATCCAATTCTGGAAAGCCATATTCTGGAAAGCCATATTTCTGTTCGGAATGCTGGTGCATGTAATAATACAAAAAAAGGTTCTGGGCTAATAATGTAAGAAATAACACACACAAAAAAATAATAATGCAAAGTTGCTTAGGAGCTAGAAGCAGATCTGCCTTGTCTGTCGGCGCCATCTATCCAGATCTACCCAGCGGTTCAGATCAAATCAAATCAAATGTTATTTGTCACATACACATGGTTAGCAGATGTTAATGCTTGTGTTAATGAATTAATGTGTGTAGCCAAATGCTTGTGCTTCTAGTTCCGACAATGCAGTAATAACCAACGAGTAATCTAACCTAACAATTTCACAACAGCTACCTTATACACACAAGTGTAAAGGTATGAAGAATATGTACATAAAGATATAAGAATGAGTGATGATACAGAACTGCATAGGCAAGATGCAGTAGATGGTATCAAGTACAGTATATACATATGAGATGAGTAATGTATGGTATGTAAATATTATATTAAGTGGTATTGTTTAAAGTGGTTAGTGATACATTTTTTACATGTATGGCAGCAGGCACTCAATGGTGGCTGTTTAACAGTCTGATAGCATTGATGGCATTGCGATAGAAGCTGTTTTTCAGTCTCTCGGTCCTTGCTTTCATGCACCTGTACTGACCTCACCTTCTGGATGATAGCGGGGTGAACAGGCAGTGGCTCGGGTTGTTGTTGTCCTTGATGATCTTTATGGCCTTCCTGTGACATCAGATGGTGCAGGTGTCCTGGAGGGCAGGTAGTTTGCCCCCGGTGATGCGTTGTGCAGACCTCACTACCCTCTGGAGAGCCTTACGGTTGTGTGCAAAGCAGTTGCAGTACCAGGCGGTGATACAGCCCGACAGGATGCGCTCGATTGTGCATCTGCAAAAGTTTGTGAGTGCTTTTGGTGACAAGCCAAATTTCTTCAGCCTCCTGAGGTTGAAGAGGCGCTGCTGCGCCTTCTTCACCATGCTGTCTGTGTGGGTGGGCCAATTCAGTTTGTCCGTGATGTGTACGCCGAGGAACTTAAAACTTTCTACCCTCTCCACTACTGTCCCGTCCATGTGGATAGGGGGGTGCTCCCTCTGCTGTTTCCTGAAGTCCACGATCATCTCCTTTGTTTTGTTGACGTTGAGTGTGAGGTTATTTTCCTGACACCACACTCCGAGGGCCCTCACTTCCTCCCTGTAAGCCGTCTCATCGTTTTTGGTAATCAAGCCTACCAGCCTACCGTCTGCAAACATCATGATTGAGTTGGAGGTGTGCATGGCCACGCGGTCGTGGATGAACAGGGAGTACAGGAGAGGGCTCAGAACGCACCCTTGTGGGGCCCCAGTGTTGAGGATCAGCGGCGTGGAGATGTTGTTACCTACCCTCGCCACCTGGAGGTGGCCCGTCAAGTACCAGTACCCAGTTGCACAGGATGGGGTCGAGACCCAGGGTCTCGAGCTTGATGACGGATTTGGAGGGTACTATGGTTGTTAAATGCTGAGCTGTAGTCGATGAACAGCATTCTCACGTAGGTATTCCTCTTTTCCAGATGGGTTAGGGCAGTGTGCAGTGTGGTTGCGATTGCGTCGTCTGGACCTATTGGGGCGGTAAGCAAATTGGAGTGGGTCTAGGGTGTCAGGCAGGGCGGAGGTGATATGGTCCTTGACTAGTCTCTCAAAGCACTTCATGATGATGGAAGTGAGTGCTACGGGGCGGTAGTCGTTAAGCTCAGTTATCTTAGCTTTCTTGGGAACAGGAACAATGGTGGCCCTCTTGAAGCATATGGGAACAGCAGACTGGGATAAAGATTGATTGAATATGTCCGTAAACACACCAGCCAGCTGTTCTGCGCATGCTCTGGGGACGTGGCTGGAGATGCCTGTATTGCCCTCAAAGTGTATTGCCCTCAAAGTGAGCAAAGAAGTTGTTTAGTCTGTCTGCGAGCAAGATATCCTTGTCCGCGACGGCGCTGGTTTTCTTTTTGTAATCCGTGATTGACTGTAGATCCTGCCACATACCTCTTGTGTCTGAGCCTTTGAATTGTGTCTCTACTTTGTCTCTATACTGACGCTTAGCTTGTTTGATTGCCTTGCGGAGGGAATAGCTACACTGTTTGTATTCGGTCATGTCTCCGGTCACCTTGCCCTGGTTAAAAGCAATGGTTCGCGCTTTCAGTTTCGCGCGAATGCTGCCATCAATCCACGGTTTCTGGTTGGGGAATGTTTTAATAGTTGCTGTGGGTACGACATTGCCAATGCACTTGCTAATGAACTTGCTCACCGAATCTGTGTATTCGTCAATGTTGTTGTTTGACGCAATGCGGAACATATCCCAATCAACGTGATCGAAGCAATCTTGAAGCGTGGAATCAGATTGGTCGGACCAGCGTTGAACAGACCTGAGAGTGGAAGCTTCATGTTTTAGTTTCTGTCTATAGGCTGGAAGCAACAAATTGGAGTCGTGGTCTGCTTTTCCGAGGGCGGGGGAGGGCCTTATATGCATCACGGAAGTTAGAATAACAATGATCCAGGGTTTTACCAGCCCTGGTCGCACAATCGTTATGCCGATAGAATTTAGGAAGTCTTGTTTTCAGATTAGCCTTGTTAAAATCCCCAGCTTTCAATGAATGCAGCCTCAGGATATGTAGTTTCCAGTTTACATAGAGTCAAATAAAGTTCGTTCAGGGCTGGGATCTGATCCATTGTCCCGGGTGGTGGGCAAAACACAGGATCCGCTTCGGGAAAGTCGTATTCCTGGTCGTAATGATGGTGAGTTGACGTTGCTCTTATATCCAGTAGTTCCGACTGTATGTAATGAAACCTAAAATGACCTGGGGTGACAGGTAATCTGCATAGTTTCCTAGGAACGCGAAGCGAGGCGGCCATCTCTGTCGGCGCCGGAAGTACAGAAGACTGGAGGCATAGTTTAGTAGGAGCGTGGCTTTAAGATAGTTAATTTTAGCCACTCGTGAGAGTAAATGTAATTTGTGTTCATCTGTTACGTTATCACGTTATGGTTGAACATTGACATTTTTGTAGTTTCAATGAGTTCCCTAAAAGCCTATTCAAATACCATTGTTGGAATAGATACCACTTTATTATAGTACGTACTAAATAATTGTCATATTCTAGAAGGATGTGTAAAATACAAAACTTTTCAAAAAATAATATAATGCGTAGTATGTAAAAACGATTAACAGGAATGAAATTTACTCTCATGGGTGGCCAATAAGATCTAGCCGAAAGCCACACCCCTAATAAGCCAATCCTCTTGAAAAAACCCTGAACCCAACCGATAGTTTCATTAACCCATTTTTGGGTAATCCCAACAACCCAACATGTTGGGTTATTCAAGCAACTCAACTTGCTGTGTCAAAATAAAGTGTGTGTTCTGTGCAATATCTACCTAGGTTAGCAAAGAGTCCAAATTGGGTTGTTTTTAACCCAATTAACCCATTCTTTGTGTGTAATTGCCACCAAGCAGAGATTCTTATCTTTCCCTGAATATTTTCAGTCTGACTTTCCTTACACACAGAACAGCACTCCACTCTCCTGTGTGACACTTGATGTTATCACCATAGAAGGCTGATACTCACAAACATGTTTCGATAGAAGCCACCTTTGCTTTAATGCTCTGTACTTGTGGAACTAAAGGGTTGCATGCCACAGACGACAAGATTGGACCCTCGACAAGTCCCTTATTCTGTCCCTAACTCTGATTCCTCTGAGCCGCTATCCACCCATCAACTTAATCACACCTCAGGCACTCTGCATATTGTCTTAGTAAAACTTGTCACACTGTCAATCACTGTCACACATGCACTAACTCACGCACTCGCACGCACGCACCCTTATCGCCGTAATTACAAAAGGTTGCAATTCTCACATGGTTGGCCAAGCTGCTTCTATTTGTTTGTCTGCTTATGTAGGAATAGATAGTGCTATTAGAGTGGGCTCTGTTCCTGCTTAGCCCATCTGCAACAACAGCTGGTGTATGGCGGATCAAACCATAATTACAAATAAATTTATAAATAAATGCACACATAAATAAATAAATATATGAACAAATCAATGAATACACATATACATAAATTGTTGAATGAATGCATACATGAATAGATACATAATTGTTTCAATAATGAATCACACTTTCATTAATTAATATTATTTCTTCATTTGTTTATTTCTGTATATCTTCCTCCAGTATGATAATGAGGCAGTGTCAAGCAAATGTATGTGGGGGGTATCTAACCCAATCCTCTCTGTATACCTGTCGCAAGACCCACTGGTTGATGCTTATTTATAAAACCCTCTTAGGCCTCACTCCAATCTGTCTGAGATACCAACTGCAGCCCTACATCCTCCACATACAACACCCGTTCTGCCAGTCACATTCTATTAAAGGTCCCTAAAGCACACACATCCCTGGGTCGCTCCTCTTTTCAGTTCGCTGCAGCCTTCGACTGCAACGAGCTGCAAAAAACACACAAACTGGACAGTTTTATCTCCATCTCGTCATTCAAAGACTCAATCATGGAAACTCCTACTGACAGTTGTGGCTGCTTCGTGTGAAGTATTGTTGTCTCTACCTTCTTGTCTTTGTGCTGTTGTCTGTGCCCAATAATACTTGTACCATGTTTTGTGCTGCTACCATGTTGTGCTGCTGCCATGTTGTGTTGCTACCATGTTCTTGTCATGTTGTGTTGCTACCATGCTGTGTTGTCATATGTTGCTGCCTTGCTATGTTGTCGTCTTAGGTCTCTCGTCATGTAGTGTTGTGTTGTCTCTCTTGTCGTGATTTGTGTTTTGTCCTAAATATTTGTTTTAAATCACAGCCCCCGTCCCTGCAGGAGGCCTTTTGCCTTTTGGTAGGTCGTCATTGCAAATAAGAATTTGTTCTTAACTGACCTGCCTAGTTAAATAAAAATTGCCTACTTAAATAAAATAAAATAACAGAATAAAAAAATATGTAGAGAAAAATGAATGAATTTTGGTCAGTATTTTTGTATTTCCCTGCTCATTTATTTATATATACTGTATGTCTATTAATGCATTTATTAATGTATTTATCTATTTATGTGTGTATTTACAGTGCCTTGCGAAAGTATTCGGCCCCCTTGAACTTTGCGACCTTTTGCCACATTTCAGGCTTCAAACATAAAGATATAAAACTGTATTTTTTTGTGAAGAATCAACAACAAGTGGGACACAATCATGAAGTGGAACGACATTTATTGGATATTTCACACTTTTTTAACAAATCAAAAACTGAAAAATTGGGCGTGCAAAATTATTCAGCCCCCTTAAGTTAATACTTTGTAGCGCCACCTTTTGCTGCGATTACAGCTGTAAGTCGCTTGGGGTATGTCTCTATCAGTTTTGCACATCGAGAGACTGAACATTTTTCCCATTCCTCCTTGCAAAACAGCTCGAGCTCAGTGAGGTTGGATGGAGAGCATTTGTGAACAGCAGTTTTCAGTTCTTTCCACAGATTCTCGATTGGATTCAGGTCTGGACTCTGACTTGACCATTCTAACACCTGGATATGTTTATTTTTGAACCATTCCATTGTAGATTTTGCTTTATGTTTTGGATCATTGTCTTGTTGGAAGACAAATCTCCGTCCCAGTCTCAGGTCTTTTGCAGACTCCATCAGGTTTTCTTCCAGAATGGTCCTGTATTTGGCTCCATCCATCTTCCCATCAATTTTAACCATCTTCCCTGTCCCTGCTGAAGAAAAGCAGGCCCAAACCATGATGCTGCCACCACCATGTTTGACAGTGGGGATGGTGTGTTCAGCTGTGTTGCTTTTACGCCAAACATAACGTTTTGCATTGTTGCCAAAAAGTTCAATTTCGGATTCATCTGACCAGAGCACCTTCTTTCACATGTTTGGTGTGTCTCCCAGGTGTCTTGTGGCAAACTTTAAACGACACTTTTTATGGATATCTTTAAGAAATGGCTTTCTTCTTGCCACTCTTCCATAAAGGCCAGATTTGTGCAATATACGACTGATTGTTGTCATATGGACAGAGTCTCCCACCTCAGCTGTAGATCTCTGCAGTTCATCCAGAGTGATCATGGGCCTCTTGGCTGCATCTCTGATCAGTCTTCTCCTTGTATGAGCTGAAAGTTTAGAGGGACGGCCAGGTCTTGGTAGATTTTCAGTGGTCTGATACTCCTTCCATTTCAATATTATCGCTTGCACAGTGCTCCTTGGGATGTTTAAAGCTTGGGAAATCTTTTTGTATCCAAATCCGGCTTTAAACTTCTTCACAACAGTATCTCGGACCTGCCTGGTGTGTTCCTTGTTCTTCATGATGCTCTCTGCGCTTTTAACGGACCTCTGAGACTATCACAGTGCAGGTGCATTTATACGGAGACTTGATTACACACAGGTGGATTGTATTTATCATCATTAGTCATTTAGGTCAACATTGGATCATTCAGAGATCCTCACTGAACTTCTGGAGAGAGTTTGCTGCACTGAAAGTAAAGGGGCTGAATAATTTTGCACGCCCAATTTTTCAGTTTTTGATTTGTTAAAAAAGTTTGAAATATCCAATAAATGTCGTTCCACTTCATGATTGTGTCCCACTTGTTGTTGATTCTTCACAAAAAAATACAGTTTTATATCTTTATGTTTGAAGCCTGAAATGTTGCAAAAGGTCGCAAAGTTCAAGGGGGCCGAATACTTTCGCAAGGCACTGTATATATTCATTTATTTCTAATTCTGGAAAGTTTGGTCCTCCATATTGGTGAGGCTCAAGGAGAAAATGAGCAAAGGAAAAGAAAGAGGGATGTCACAGCTGTATGGAGGAGGGTGTATTCTGTGATTACCACAGGGGCTTTTATTGAACATACCTTGGGACATACTTGGAGAGGAGCATGAGAGGGCTTATTATAATTTTTTTGATCTCCTCACTTCACCTCCTCTGTCCTCCCCTCTTCTCTACTCTCCTCCCTTTCCACTACATCTAACCCAAACCTGACAGGCTTGTCATATAGCTTTGGGAGTCTCATTCTAAGACACACTAATAGAATGGTAATTACAGGTATGGATGTAGGTATGGAAAGGTAAAGGGAATTCGCTACCTGGATATGTGAATATCAACCATTGTTTGTTTACTAGATCCAATTTCATGTGTAAGAAGTAAAAATGAAAGGGTGTTATTTACCCCACGCACGCACTCATTCACTGAACAGACAGTCCCCTCTAAAAGTATTTTAAACCATATTCATTCAATGTTCTTGGTGAGACGGTCTCATTCAGAGGATCCACTACTGTACAGGTTGTCTGAATTGTAGTCACATTTTGAGGGTTGGCTCTCAAAGACAGGAGAGAGGAGAGAGAACGCTAAATTACCAAAGCTGCACAGGCAACAGAGCAACAACAGAGCAATCAATTACAGATTGAATGGACAAGGCATCTGCGTTTTCAAGGGCCCAGAGTCACATATGGGGGAGAAAGGGACTGAAAGTACTGTAGCATGCCCCGCCACCCGAGGATCTGTCTTTTTCAGCCGTCTATGTTCTGGGTTTGAGGGTGCAAAATCCACTTGTCACAAACAGTTGAGGTCGGAAGATTACATACACTTAGGTTGGAGTAATTAAAACTAGTTTTTCAACCACTACACAAATTTCATGTTAACAAACTATAGTTTTGGCAAGTCAGTTAGGACATCTACCCTGTGCATGACACAGATACTTTTTCCAACAATTGTTTACAGACAGATCATTTCACTTATAATTCACTGTATCACAATTCCAGTGGGTCAGAAGTTTACATACACTAAGTTGACTGTCACTTTAAACAGCTTGGAAAATTCCAGAAAATGATGTAATGGCTTTAGAAGCTTCTGATAGGCTAATTGACATCATTTGAGTCAATTGAAGGTGTACCAGTGGATGTATTTCAAGGACTACCTTCAAACTCAGTGCATCTTTGCTTGACATCATGGGAAAATCAAAAGAAATCAGCCAAGAACTCAGGAAAAATGTGTAGACATCCACAAGTCTGGTTCATCCTTGGGAGCAATTTCCAAATGCCTGAAGGTACCACGTTCATCTGTACAAACAATAGTACGCAAGTATAAACACCATGGGACCATGCACCCATCATACCGCTCAGGAAGGAGACGCGTTCTGGCTCCTAGAAATGAACGTACTTTGGTGTGAAAAGTGCAAATCAATCCCAGAACAACAGCAAAGGACCTTGTGAAGATGCTGGAGGAAACAAGTACAAAAATATCTATATGCACAGTTAAACACGTCCTATATCGAAATGACCTGAAAGGCCGCTCAGCAAGGAAGAAGCCAATGCTCCAAAACCATCATTAAAAAAAACAGACTACGGTTTGCAACTGCACATAGGGACAAAGATTGTACTTTTTGGAGAAATGTCCTCTGGTCTGATGAAACAAAAATAGAACTGTTTGGCCATAATGACCATCGTTGTGTTTGGAGGAAAAAGGGGGAGGCTTGCAAGCCGAAGAACACCATCCCAACCGTGAAGCACGGTGGTGGCAGCATCATGTTGTGGGGGTGCTTTGCTGCAGGAGGGACTGGTGCACTTCACAAAATTGATGGCATCATGAGGACGGAAAATTACGTGGATATATTGAAGCAATGTCTCAAGACATCAGTTAAACTTTGGTTGCTTATGAGTCTTCCAAATGGACAATGACCCCAAGCATACTTCCAATGTTGTGGCAAAATGGCTTAAGGACAACAAAGTCAAGGTATTGGAGTGGCCATCACAAAGCCCTGACCTCAATCCTTTAGAACATTTGTGGGCAGAACTGAAAAAGCTTGTGCGAGCAAGGAGGCATACAAACCTGACTCAGTTACACCAGCTCTGTCAGGAGGAATGGGCCAAAATTCACCCAACTTATTGTGGGATGTTTGTGGAAGGCTACTTGAAACATTTGACCCAAGTTTAACAATTTAAAGGCAATGGTACCAAATACTAATTGAGTGAATGTAAACTTCTGACCCACTGGGAATGTGATGAAAGAAACAAAAGCTGAAAGAAATATTTCTCTCTACTATTATTCTGGCATTTCACATTC
Source organism: Oncorhynchus mykiss (assembly GCF_013265735.2). Taxonomy (NCBI): domain Eukaryota; kingdom Metazoa; phylum Chordata; class Actinopteri; order Salmoniformes; family Salmonidae; genus Oncorhynchus; species Oncorhynchus mykiss. The sequence goes on from NC_048579.1 coordinate 25,466,795, forward strand.
TTAAAATAAAGTGGTGATCCTAACTGACCTAAGACAGGGAATGTTTACTCGGATTAAATGTCAGGAATTGTGAAAAACTGAGATTAATTGTGTTTGGCTAAGGTGTATGTAAACTTTCGACTTCAACTGTAATCTCTCTGGATTGATTGCTTTCATTTTACTCCTGTCACTTTTATACTCTTGCTTGTGCCTGTAGTTTTTTCCTGTTACGTTACGATCGCGGAAATGTTTGTAATGACATGTCAAACACAACCCAGTGATGTCTGAAAGGGGCTCGATGCAATACATTGTCTTTCCATTGCATCTATAAGAATGTTAAAGCTTCATCTGGGATTTAATGCCTCGTCTCGACACTAACATCAAAGGAAAGAGAAGAACGAGAACTTTATTTTAATGGGTGCTCATATTTTTGTGGAATTGAAAAAAGTAATCATTGAGTACAACGGACATTTTTTGAACATGAAAGCAACTTTAAAAAATGAACACTCGGTTTATAGTGATATTATGTCTGATCTTGCAAACAGTGTATAGTATGTATCGATATGTGTAATCTATAGCCAAGCGTGTTGGTTTTTTATCCAAGGGTATCCTGGTATTGACGTACTTGTTGAATTATGCAACAGAACATGACAACAGCAGTAATTAATGAGGCAGTCTAGACAGCTCAGATGAGTGCAGGTAGGCCTAGATAGAGGTAGGCCTAGAGAGAGCAGGTGAGTGCAGGTAGGTCTAGATAGAGCAGGTGAGTGCAGGTAGGCCTAGCTAGAGCAGGTTTTCGGAAGTTGCAGACCTGTTCCACTCCTTTATGGTAATGTATTCATATATGCAAATACACCCAGTGTATTTATGCGAATAAGGCACATATAATTGTATTTATTTTAACACAAAATGTATTTTAAAAATATCTGTTACCATTACAAAATGTATACATAAGTGCATTCTAAGAAATAATTGTTCAATAAATTGAATACCAGAATTCACACAAAAATCCCTGCACTTTTGAGTATCTTCATCCATTCTTCAAATGTTGCATTTATTAGAATTGTTTATAAAGCATTTTAACAATTTTGATGAACATTGCTACACTCTTAGAAAAACAGGGTTCCTTGGTTTGTACGGGAACCTTTTTTTGGTGCTGGGTAGAACCTTTTGCAGAGGGTTCTACCTAGAACCCTAAACAGTATGTAGTGTTCTTCAAATAACCCCCTGTACATGGTTTTGCCAAAAAACCTCCATGAACGGTTCCACCAGCCTTACTAGCTTTTAAAATTGTATTATTGATGACAATATGTTACATATGTTATAAGGCCTTTCTTTGAGGGCCTAGTTATACCCTACCACAGTGGCATTAGGAATATCCTGGTTTACAGGCCACATCAGGCCTGCAAGTCACATTATGCTAGCTTACAAAGTGATGTGTAATTCCTATTGGAATCCAGACAGAGTAGCATTGTTAATCACCCACAACTTTAATTCAGAATGACCGCCAGGGTAGGAATGACTGAGACTACCTCAATCATCTAAACTGGAACAACCATCTCAGTATTGGGTGCAGTAAATTAAATTCTAACAGAATGGATTTGTTTAGAAAACTCTGTTATTTATCTTTGTGTAGCATAAAATGTATCAACCAATCAATGTACATGCAAAAACACAACCGCATTCTCCCCAATTTCGCAGTATTCAATTGGTAGTTACAGTCTTGTCCCATCACTGCAACTCCCATAGAGACTCGTGAGAGGCGAAGGTCAAGAGCCGTGCATCCTCCGAAACACTACCCAGCCAAGCCGCACTGCTTCTTAACACAATGCCCGTTTAACCCGGAAGCCAGCAGCACCAATGTGTCGGAGAAAACAGCATTCATTTGGCGACCGTGTTAGCGTGCATGCGCCTGGCCCGCCACATTAGCTGCTAGAGCGCGATGAGACAAGGAAATCTCGGCCTGCCAAACCCTCTCCTAACCCAGACAACGCTGGGCCAATTGTGTGCCGCCTCATAGGTCTCCCAGTCACAGCCAGCTGTGACTGTCATGTTGTCTTGTCTCTGTCCTTTCCCTTCACCCTGTCTCCCTCTGCTGGTCGTTGTTATGTTACCTTTTCTCCCCCTCTTTTCCCCAGCTGTGCCTTGTCTCCTCCTAATTACCCATTCACCCCGTTCCCCACCTGTTCCCTTTTTCCCTCTGATTAGGTCCCTATATCTCTCTCTGTTTCTGCTCCTGTCCTTGTCGGATTCTTGTTTGTTTGTTTGTGTGTCTCATGCCTGAACCAGACTATCATCGTGTGTGCTGCAACCTTGTCCTGTCCTGTCGGAATCTACCTGTCCATCTGAGCCCACGTATGTTCGTCATTAAAGTACTCTGTTTGTTAATTCGCTTTTGGGTCCTCATTCACGCACCATAACAGAAGAATCCGACCAAGAATGGACCCAGCGACTTCGGATCCTCTCCACTCAGCCGTCGAGATCCAGGGAGCGATGCTAGGCAGACACGAGCAGGAATTGTCTGCTGCTCGACATGCCGTTGAGACCCTGGCCACCCAAGTCTCCAACCTCACAGAACAGGTTCACCATCTCCGCCTCGATCCACCGGCCACTTCCAGGGCTTTCGAATCTCCGGAGCCCAGAATCAATAACCCGCCGTGTTACTCTGGGGAGCCCACTGAATGCCGCTCGTTCCTCACCCAGTGTGATATTGTGTTTTCTCTCCAGCCCAACACTTACGCCAGGAGCACTGCTCGTGTCGCCTACGTCATATCTCTCCTTACTGGACGGGCTCGTGAGTGGGGCACGGCAATCTGGGAGGCAAGGGCTGAGTGTACTAACCAGTATCGGGACTTTAAGGAGGAGATGATACGGGTTTTTGATCGATCTGTTTTTGGGGAGGAGGCTTCCAGGGCCCTGTCTTCCCTATGTCAAGGCAATCGATCCATAACAGACTACTCTATTGAGTTTCGCACTCTTGCTGCCTCCAGTGGCTGGAACGAGCCGGCTTTGCTCGCTCGTCTTCTGGAGGGTCTCCGCGCAGAGGTAAAGGATGAGATTCTCTCCCGGGAGGTTCCTTCCAGCGTGGATTCCTTGATTGAACTCGCTATTCGCATTGAGCGACGGGTTGATCTTCGTCACCGAGCTCGTGGAAAGGAGCTCGCGTTCTCCGTTGCCCCCCTCTCCGCATCACTACCATCTTCCTCTGCCGGCTCGGGAGCTGAGCCTATGCAGCTGGGAGGTATCCGCATCTCGACTAAGGAGAGGGAACGGAGAATCACCAACCGCCTCTGTCTCTATTGCGGTTCTGCTGGTCATTTTGTCATTTCATGTCCAGTAAAAGCCAGAGCTCATCAGTAAGCGGAGGGCTACTGGTGAGCGCTACTACTCCTGTCTCTCCTTCAAGATCCTGCACTACCTTGTCGGTCCATCTACGCTGGACCGGTTCGTCAGCTTCCTGCAGTGCCTTAATAGACTCTGGGGCGGAGGGCTGTTTTATGGACGAGACCTGGGCTCGGGAACATGACATTCCTCTCAGACAGTTAAGGGAGTCCACGGCCTTGTTCGCCCTGGATGGTAGTCCTCTCCCCAGGATTCAGCGTGAGACGCTACCTTTAACCCTCACTGTTTCTGGTAATCATAGCGAAACCATTTCTTTTTTGATTTTTCGTTCACCTTTTACACCTGTTGTTTTGGGCCATCCCTGGCTAGTTTGTCATAATCCTTCCATTAATTGGTCTAGTAATTCTATCCTCTCCTGGAACGTCTCTTGTCATGTGAAATGTTTAATGTCTGCTATCCCTCCTGTTTCCTCTGTCTCTTCTTCACAGGAGGAGCCTGGTGATTTGACAGGGGTGCCGGAGGAATATCACGATCTGCGCACGGTGTTCAGTCGGTCCAGGGCCACCTCTCTTCCTCCACACCGGTCGTATGATTGTAGTATTGATCTCCTTCCGGGAACCACTCCCCCCCGGGGTAGACTATACTCTCTGTCGGCTCCCGAACGTAAGGCTCTCGAGGATTATTTGTCTGTAGCTCTTGACGCCGGTACCATAGTCCCCTCCTCCTCTCCCGCCGGAGCGGGGTTTTTTTTTGTCAAGAAGAAGGACGGATCTCTGCGCCCCTGCATAGATTATCGAGGGCTGAATGACATAACAGTTAAGAATCGTTATCCGCTTCCTCTTATGTCTTCAGCCTTCGAGATCCTGCAGGGAGCCAGGTTTTTCACTAAGTTGGACCTTCGTAACGCTTACCATCTCGTGCGCATCAGGGAGGGGGACGAGTGGAAGACGGCGTTTAACACTCCGTTAGGGCACTTTGAATACCGGGTTCTTCCTTTCGGCCTCGCTAACGCTCCAGCTGTCTTTCAGGCATTAGTCAATGATGTCCTGAGAGACATGCTGAACATCTTTGTTTTCGTTTACCTTGACGATATCCTGATTTTTTCACCGTCACTCCAGATTCATCTTCAGCACGTTCGACGTGTCCTCCAGCGCCTTTTAGAGAATTGTCTTTTTGTGAAGGCTGAGAAGTGCACTTTTCATGCCTCCTCCGTCACATTTCTCGGTTCTGTTATTTCCGCTGAAGGCATTAAGATGGATCCCGCTAAGGTCCAAGCTGTCATTGATTGGCCCGCTCCTAAGTCACGCGTCGAGCTGCAGCGCTTTCTCGGCTTCGCGAACTTCTATCGTCGTTTCATCCGTAATTTCGGTCAGGTGGCAGCTCCTCTCACAGCCCTTACTTCTGTCAAGACGTGCTTTAAGTGGTCCGTTTCCGCCCAGGGAGCTTTTGATCTCCTCAAGAATCGTTTTACATCCGCTCCTATCCTTGTTACACCTGACGTCTCTAGACAGTTCGTTGTCGAGGTTGACGCGTCAGAGGTGGGCGTGGGAGCCATTCTTTCTCAGCGCTCCCTCTCTGACGACAAGGTCCACCCATGCGCGTATTTTTCTCATCGCCTGTCCCCGTCGGAACGTAACTATGATGTGGGAAACCGCGAACTGCTCGCCATCCGGTTAGCCCTAGGCGAATGGCGACAGTGGTTGGAGGGGGCGACCGTTCCTTTTGTCGTTTGGACTGACCATAGGAACCTTGAGTACATCCGTTCTGCCAAACGACTTAATGCGCGTCAGGCGCGTTTGGCGCTGTTTTTCGCTCGTTTCGAGTTCGTGATTTCTTACCGTCCGGGCTCTAAGAACACCAAGCCTGATGCTTTATCTCGTCTCTTCAGTTCTTCAGTAGCCTCCACTGACCCCGAGGGGATTCTCCCTGAGGGGCGTGTTGTCGGGTTGACTGTCTGGGGAATTGAGAGGCAGGTAAAGCAAGCGCTCACTCACACTCCGTCGCCGCGCGCTTGTCCTAGGAACCTTCTTTTCGTTCCCGTTCCTACTCGTCTGGCCGTTCTTCAGTGGGCTCACTCTGCCAAGTTAGCCGGCCACCCTGGCGTTCGGGGTACGCTTGCTTCCATTCGCCAGCGTTTTTGGTGGCCCACCCGGGAGCATGACACGCGTCGTTTCGTGGCTGCTTGTTCGGTCTGCGCGCAGACTAAGTCCGGTAACTCCCCTCCTGCCGGCCGTCTCAGGCCGCTTCCCATTCCCTCTCGACCGTGGTCTCACATCGCCTTAGATTTTGTCACCGGACTGCCTTCGTCAGCGGGGAAGACTGTTATTCTTACGGTTGTCGACAGGTTCTCTAAGGCGGCTCATTTTATTCCCCTTGCTAAGCTTCCTTCTGCTAAAGAGACGGCACAAATCATCATCGAGAATGTTTTCAGAATTCATGGCCTTCCGTCAGACGTCGTTTCGGACAGAGGTCCGCAATTCACGTCTCAATTTTGGAGGGAGTTTTGCCGTTTGATTGGGGCTTCCGTCAGTCTCTCTTCCGGCTTTCACCCCCAGTCTAACGGTCAAGCAGAACGGGCCAATCAGACTATTGGTCGCATCTTACGCAGTCTTTCTTTTCGCAACCCTGCGTCTTGGTCAGAACAGCTCCCCTGGGCAGAATACGCCCACAACTCGCTTCCTTCGTCTGCGACAGGGCTATCTCCTTTTCAGAGTAGCCTCGGGTACCAGCCTCCGCTGTTCTCATCTCAGTTCGCCGAGTCCAGCGTCCCCTCCGCTCAGGCTTTTGTCCAACGTTGCGAGCGCACCTGGAAGAGGGTCAGGTCTGCACTTTGCCGTTATAGGGCGCAGACTGTGAGAGCTGCTAATAAGCGTAGAACTAAGAGTCCTAGATATTGTCGCGGTCAGAGAGTTTGGCTCTCCACTCAGAACCTTCCCCTTAAGACCGCTTCTCGCAAGTTGACCCCGCGGTTCATTGGTCCGTTCCGTATTTCTCAAATCATTAACCCTGTCGCAGTGCGACTTCTTCTGCCGCGATATCTTCGTCGCGTCCACCCGGTCTTCCATGTCTCCTGTGTCAAGCCCGTTCTTCGCGCCCCCGCTCGTCTTCCCCCCCCCCCCCCCCCATCCTTGTCGAGGGCGCACCCATCTACAGGGTCCGTAGGATTTTGGACATGCGTCCTCGGGGCCGTGGTCATCAGTACCTAGTAGATTGGGAGGGGTACGGTCCTGAGGAGAGGAGTTGGGTTCCCTCTCGGGACGTGCTGGACCGTGCGCTGATCGATGATTTCCTCCGTTGCCGCCAGGCTTCCTCCTCGAGTGCGCCAGGAGGCGCTCGGTGAGTGGGGGGGTACTGTCATGTTGTCTTGTCTCTGTCCTTTCCCTTCACCCTGTCTCCCTCTGCTGGTCGTTGTTATGTTACCTTTTCTCCCCCTCTTTTCCCCAGCTGTGCCTTGTCTCCTCCTAATTACCCATTCACCCCGTTCCCCACCTGTTCCCTTTTTCCCTCTGATTAGGTCCCTATATCTCTCTCTGTTTCTGCTCCTGTCCTTGTCGGATTCTTGTTTGTTTGTTTGTGTGTCTCATGCCTGAACCAGACTATCATCGTGTGTGCTGCAACCTTGTCCTGTCCTGTCGGAATCTACCTGTCCATCTGAGCCCACGTATGTTCGTCATTAAAGTACTCTGTTTGTTAATTCGCTTTTGGGTCCTCATTCACGCACCATAACAGTGACACAGCCTGGGATCGAACCCGGGTCTGTAGTGACGCCTCAAGCACTGCAGTGCAGTGCTACTCGGAAGGCCCCCGTAAATTGATTTTAACAAACAATTGGTCCTCCAAAAACTGCGTACATCCGTTGAATTTCAAAATCCTGATGTTGCCCATGAGCCAAAAAGTTTGCCCACCCCTGTTCTAGGTCGAACCCTTTGCCTTACAAATAACCCTTGTCTTCCAAAAAGGGTTATTCTGATCAAAACTGTTCTAGGTAGAACCCTATCCCTCCCCAAGAGCCCTTTTGGAAACCTTTTTCTAAGACAGCGAGAGTGGAGTTTTTGAGAGAAATGAGAGAAAGGATGAACGGTGTAGAGGGGCCCATATAAAAAAAGTGCAATGTCTTCCCATATCAGTTTCTTGTTAAAAATGTGACTTTTAAGCATCAAACTTCAGAGAAAAGCCTTGGAACTAGGAAGGTTTGCATTTCATTAGTGAGATGCTGTGTAGCTTTCATCTGACAATGTACTAGTACCCGGTTGCCCTTGAGATACTCCCAAAAACGGTTTCAGCGTAGATCTCAGAGCAAAAAAAAAGACTTAGTCATCAAATAAACTCTCAAGATTATTATTAATTTGTGTAAACTCAGTTGAAGGTGAAATACTTTCCATGACATTAAGCGCTCGGCAAGCTGTTGTCTCCGCAGATGTGCTAAGTGTGGATGTAGAGGAAACGGCCTCATTATATTAAATTCAACATTAATCCATGTTTTCTTATCTGTATTCAAATGTGAAAATAAAAGCTCTCTTTTAGGGGTAGTTACCCACACACCCATTGGAAAGTTGCCGGTCTAATGCATTTTTACTGCGTCACGTATGTTAGCTCCACATACTGTACATCAGAAGAGAACATACACAAGCACATGCACACACACAGCCTCACTGAATCACGCTAACACATCCCTTCCACCCACAAACCTCCCCAGAATGTGTCAGGGCAATGTGGGAGGCTGACTGACTAAGCGCTGATAGACGAAGTGGGAAGTGAAATACAATTTAACTATGAACACCCCTGAAAGTACCTTCAGTCTGTCAATCACCCAGCCTGCTGTATTCAGACAGTCTTCTGTAATGAGATCTCTGGGCATACTGATTGAATTATTCTGTTGGAATTCAGGGGGCTAGTGCTTAGGGCACTGACACCCCTCAACGAAAAGCCCTGGAAATGGAATAGGCCTGCAAAGAGACTGCACGTACAGTACAATGTGAGGATGGTGTACTTGCTCAGGAGCTAACAGGTCCCGAAGATGATGGCTAGGTCCAGATTGGATTAAAGTGGGGAAAGGTTCTGTTTCAAGTCCAACACTTTGTTCCGTTACTCCAACTTTATCACACAGTTTGAATGCTGGTATCACAACGCTTAGTCTTTCTCCCATAATGCCATCACCAGTACTAGCATAACTAATACAGTTGAAGTTGGAAGTTTACATACATTTCAACTCAGTTTTTCACAATTCCTGACACTTAATCCTAGTAACAATTCCATGTCTTAGGTCAGTTAGGATCACCACTTTATTTTAAGAATGTGAAATGCCAGAATAACAGTAGAGCAAATTATTTATTTCAGCTTTTATTTCTTTCATCACATTCCCAGTGGGTCAGAAGTTTACATACACTCAATTCGTATTTGGTAGCATTGCCTTTAAACCGTTTAACTTGGGTCAAACATTTCGGGTAGCCTTCCACAAGCTTCCCACAATAAGTTGGGTGAATTTTGTCCCATTCCTCCTGACAGAGCTGGTGTAACTGAGTCAGGTTTGTAGTTTCTAGGCCTACCTGCACTCACCTGCTCTATCTAGGCCTACCTGCACTCACCTGCTCTATCTAGGCCTACCTGCACTCATCTGAGCTGTCTAGACTGCCTCATTAATTACTGATGTTGTCATGTTCTGTTGCATAATTCAACAATTATGTCAATAGCAGGACACCCTTGGATTAAAAAAAACTACACGCTTGGCTCTAGATTACACATATCGATATTTACAGTACTTTACACTGTTTGCAAGATCAGACATAATATCACTGAGTGTTCATTTTTGAAAGTTGCTTTCATGTTAAAAAAAAGTGTCCGTTGTACTCAATGATGACTTTTTTCAATTCCACAAAAATATGAACACCGATTAAAATAAAGTTCTCGTTCTTCTCTTTCTTTTGATGTTAGTGTCGAGACGAGGCATTAAATCCCAGATGAAGCTTTAACATTCTTATAGATGCAATGGAAAGACAATGTATTGCATCGAGCCCCTTTCAGACATCACTGGGTTGTGTTTGACATGTCATTACAAACATTTCCGCGATCGTAAAGTAACAGGAAAAAACTACAGACACAAGCAAGAGTATAAAAGTGACAGGAGTAAAATGAAAGCAATCAATCCAGAGAGATTACAGTTGAAGTCGAAAGTTTACATATACCTTAGCCAAACACAATTAAACTCAGTTTTTCACAATTCCTGACATTTAATGCGAGTAAACATTCCCTGTCTTAGGTCAGTTAGGATCACCACTTTATTTTAAGAATGTGAAATGCCAGAATAATAGTAGAGCGAATTATTTATTTCAGGTTTTATTTCTTTCATCACATACCCAGTGGGTCAGAAGTTTACATACACTCAATTAGTGTTTGGTAGCATTGCCTTTAAATTGCTTAACTTGGGTCAAATGTTTCAAGTAGCCTTCCACAAACTTCCCACAATAAATTGGGTGAATTTTGGCCCATTCCTCCTGACAGAGCTGGTGTAACTAAGTCAGGTTTGTAGGCCTCCTTGCTTGCACACGCTTTTTCAGTTCTTCCCACAAATGTTCTAAAGGATTGAGGTCAGGGCTTTGTGATGGCCACTCCAATACCTTGACTTTGTTGTCCTTAAGCCATTTTGCCACAACTTTGGAAGTATGCTTGGGGTCATTGTCCATTTGGAAGGCCCATTTGCGACCAAGCTTTAACTTCCTGACTGATGTCTTGAGATGTTGCTTCAATATATCCACATCATTTTCCTTCCGAATGATGCCATCTATTTTGTGAAGTGCACCAGTCCTTCCTGCAGCAAAGCACCCCCACAACATGATGCTGCCACCCCCATGCTTCATGGTTGGGATGGTGTTCTTTGGCTTGCAAGCCTCCCCCTTTTTCCTCCAAGCATAACGATGGTCATTATGACCAAACAGTTCTATTCTTGTTTCATCAGACCAGAGGACATTTCTCCAAAAATTTCAATCTTTGTCCCCAAGTGCAGTTGCAAACCGTAGTCTGGCTTTTTTATGGAGGTTTTGGAGCAGTGGCTTCTTCCTTACTGAGCGGCCTATCAGGTCGATATTCAGGTCGATATGTTGATATAGGACTCGTTTTACTGTAGATATAGATAAGTTTGTACTTGTTTCCTCCAGCATCTTCACAAGGTCCTTTGCTGTTGTTCTGGGATTGATTTGCACTTTTCGCACCAAAGTACGATCATTTCTAGGAGCCAGAACGCGTCTCCTTCCTGAGTGGTATGACGGCTGCGTTGTCCCATGTTGTTTATACTTGTGTACTATTGTTTGTACAGATGAATGTGGTACCTTCAGGCATTTGGAAATTGTTTTCAAGGATGAACCAGACTTGTGGAGGTCTACAATTTCTTTTCTGAGACTGATTTCTTTTGATTTTCCAATGATGTCAAGCAAAGAGGCACTGAGTTTGAAGATAGGCCTTGAAATACATCCACAGGTACACCTCCAATTGACTCAAATGATGTCAATGATGTCAACTAAGTGTATGTAAACTTCTGACCCATTGGAATTGTTATACAGTGAATTATTAGTGATATAATCTGTCTGTAAACAATTGTTGGAAAAATCTATTGTGTCATGTACAAAGTAGATGTCCTATCCGACTTGCAAGAAATGTGTGGAGTGGTTGAAAAACGGGTTTTAATGACTCCAACCTAAGTGTATGTTAACTTCTGACTTGAACTGTAAGTCTTTGAAGAACAGAACAAAAGTCATAATTCAAGCTAATGATTTGGTGATGAACCTTGAATGAAAGTCATGCACTCAGACTCATTGGTGACACATAAGACTACATGTACATTGAAAAGTATGAGGACACTAGAAAATGCTAATTAATATTTGCTCACAGAGAGCATTAATCACGGACAAATAAACCAGCTGTCTCAGACACTAAGCAGCAGCACTAGAAATAGGGTTTGGTTCTTACATTTGAGTAAATGAATGATTTAAGCATAAGCTTACTCAAATCACCCACCACATCTAATCTTCATCAAGCCAAGCGCTGTTGGATGCAAAAATGAAAGCAAATTAATGAACTAATCTAAAACTTCAATGCGCATTTGGAGGTGGATGCATTTCTACATTTAGCTCTGGTCTATCTGATTGTTTCTAATCTGGCATGATTTACGACATTGCGTGTACAGCTTGCTGGGTACTGTACAATGGGGCTTTGGCCTAATTGAAAGAGTTATAAATCAGTATCTATATGCAGACACGGCAATGCTGGGAAAAGACACTCCTTCATGCAGAGAGGCACATAGTGATTCAAAAATGATTAATTCATTGGATTTACACATTCTGATATACACCAATATCATTCAAGAACTAAATAGAAAATGTAATTGCTTTTGAAATAGTCTCTTTGTGCACTGAGTGACCATATTACTTCTATGTATTCATCAGAGTATAAGTGTGTAATTGTTGTGACAAACTCATATGGAAATGTAAAAGTCACATTGGCAGTTAACACATTTGAATTTATAATAAATTCTTAAAATTCTTAAATTTTGTTTGTAATGTGAAATAATGACATTGTCAGGTTTCGTTCACTATATAGCACATTCAGTAGGATGGATAGTAGATAGTGACACTTTCTGTTTCAGTCTGCTGCTACACCGACAAAGCAATCAATTACTGACAAATAATGGCCTTCCTCTACCTTTGTTGGGCACAGTTTAAATCAATGGACACAGCTTGAGGGTTCGCTGAATGAAAACGGAAATGAAATTGCACTGAAGGCAAGGAATTGTGAATAGCCCATACACTCACGCACATTGGCCTCCAAAACATGCGCACGGGGGTGAATACACACACACACGCACATACACACACGCGCGCGTGCACGCACACACACACACACGCATTATTTTTCTGTTGCATTGGGTGAACATCCATTCACAGTAATACATTGTCCCAGTCATATTCATCATCATCATCATATAGAGACAAATCAATTTGCATATGAACCCATTTGAGTTTATGGCTTAGATATTCATTAGTGAACACGGAAAAAAAGAACAATAAAAGGCCAAAATGGTCACTTTCAACACACACCACTAGGCGTCTCAGCAAATCAATAAGGAGAGTGGAGTCTTGTATACACATGACACCTGATGGAATATGGCACACTGCAAGTGGTCAACAAGCTATCAATACCCCAGAGAATGACGGTTGTGGTAGCAAAATGGGAGAAAATAATGGCATTTTACAAATTGCCAGATCGAGACCACACATAGACCACTTGGATGCTGCACTCGAGGCTTCTTTCTCCGCACTCCACAGACCTCAGAAACACAGTTATCAACATCACTTGGTGTGAAATAAAATCACACCACCCCAGAGTGACCCTAGAAAGAAAAGGTTCATAGAGGAGTTGCTTTGTGGACATGAATTTGCCCTCAGGAGTAAAACAATACTAACTCACCACCTTCCTCTCTCTCCATGGAAGAACCTCTGTTTTCCCGCAAGTGGTAGACACTGGAAATTGAGGTCACGCTCCTCGTGAGTAGATAAATCAAGATTCACACATCTTACTCTGGGAACAGCACTCTTTTGTTTATGTGTCCAGAAACAGCTTGCATAGCTTGGTAGGGGAATGTAGTGGTAAAGTACATTGTTTTGGTTCAATGGAGATTGTATTTGGTAGTACTTCAGGTCAATGTGGGAACAGAGTAGTGTCTATTTTCCTGTGTACATACATTTTGTGAGTCTCCTCAATGGTATTGTGTAGATCTGTGAGTGATAGCACATCGTGTTTCAGCAGAAAGATTAAGTTAAGGGGTTATCCATGCATTGTGGCTTATTTAGGAGTTAAAGTGACGCAGCAGTTTATGAGCAACACATGCAATCTGATAAAAATGGAGGCAGATAGTGAACATTGATACAGCTGGGCGACAACCTGCATGATCCACCATAATACTGTGTGACACCCACCCACCGTAGCACATTGTGTGGCAACATCCCCAAGACAGAAACACATGGATAAACCAGAACTGATGCACCATGAAAAATCTCTCTCACCCTCTTAACAGCTCTTTAACTCGCCTCCTTTCACTCAAATGCTAACAAACACATTTAGATGTAAAGTCAAAATGTGAAATTAAAAATGGATAAGTTATGAAATTGTGATAAACACTGAGGAAAACTCTTCAATAGTAGTGATGTTAAAGGTAATGGGGTGAGCTCTTGAAAAGGATGACAAATAGTCACTCAACACAACTCAAACCTACGCGAGAGTGAACTTTACTTCAGTATTGTATTTGTGGACACATGCCAATTATTAAAGTTTGTGTAACATGCTTTCCAGTCACTGAAAATAGTCGAGGGTAAATTAAAACTACATCGAAACTATGCAAATGTAGGGCCCCAAGGTCATCTACGGAGCCAGGCAGGGCATTATCTACTTCAGTGTATCTCTGCAGCATCTGTAGGCCTTCACCACCGGCTCTGCAGGGCCACAGACCGCTCATCTGCCTCCTTGTTGGTTTGTTTGTTGTTCTTTGTTGTCACTTAGCCATGTCAGGTACGGTATGTGCTTGAGGACACGGATCAAGTTCGTAATTCTGACAGGAATTATACTTCCTCTTGTCCTACAAGTTCCAATTCTGAAATATTGTGCTTGTTAAATCTCTAAATATAATCTCTGAATATGAAGAGCAAAAGTTCACCCAACAATTTCCCTCAAAGTTGCTTTCAATCATTGAATAAAGCTGATTGCACTACTGATTTACAGGAAATGCATCTGAAAGTTTGAGTGGTTTACAGGATGAGCACTAATAATCAATCACCTCTGACAGCATTTTAATCATGGTGAAGAAATATTGAGACTGAAAAGCTTCCAGAACAACCAGTCTAGTTTAGGTATGAAGGCACAAGATGGCCAAAAGGCCAGTATCAAAGTGACAGACAGAGAGGTAGAGAAAGGCAGAAAAAAATGAGGACAGCACATCTGCAACATACTGCGTCGCTATTATCGATGCTTAGAGCACTCACATGCGATAAACAATCTGCGTGAAGTGGCCATCTCATTTCACTACACTCTCAGAAAAAAAGGTTTCGAATTTTACTTAAGGGGCACCAACGCTTGTCATGTAGTCATACATTGTAAGGTACGTCCTTTGCACCTTTAGTTATAGGTAAATAATTTAAAGGAGACAATAATGTACATTAGGGGACAATATAGTACCATTTTCCACAGTGTCATAACTCTCCTGTGAAGATCTGAAGGATCAGGTTACAATAAGTCTGCTCTACAGCACCCTCTCTCTCCCACAGAGGTGGAGGGGGGGGGGGGGGGACTTTACTGCAGTCGTAAAAATACTCTGCTTCTGGGCTCTGTAGTATCGAGATTGGAATGTGACTGGAACACAGAGAGATACTTGGACATCAAAAGGTTGAATAATTTAACAGTAGTTCTGTATTCCAAGCAGTTGGAGTGGTCCGTGGACACTTAAGGAACAGTCATGTCGAGTTTGTTTCATTTGGTGACCTCATGAGGGACAGGAGAATCACATTACTGTTTCTTTGTTTGTATAGACTTCTCAATTATGGGGTTTGTATCTGAATGTTGTATAAAATAAATTATTGAGTATAGGAATACTTTTAGAAAGATAACAATGTGATCTTAGTCTTCTAAATGAGAATTGCTCATCATAGTAACTTAGGATCAGTCAGTGGCCATGCCCCCGTGAGCACAGATATTACACGGGGTCACGGAACGCCCCCCTTTTTTTACTAAAAGTATAAAAGCCATTTCTGACTAAATGTACATGCACAATGTACCAGAAAACATGGAAGCTGTCGCTACATGTTGAAATGGTTGGTAACTCTACCAAAGGACACGACCAGAGAACGTGGAGATCATTCCCATGTTGAAATGGCTAAGAAATCTACTAACTAATCTACAGATTATAACAAGCTACAACCACAAAAGAACTTGGGACTTCTGGGGAACGCAACCAGAGACTCTCTGATGAACTATTATCCAGCAGACGGACCGGAGCTGTCCCCACCCCTTTCCTTTGTCTACCAAGCCGTCATATCCGTTTCGTACACTAGGGACTTTCCTTTGTGTCATGTTAGTGACCAAAGTATGACATATTGTGTGTGTTTATGTAATTCTGTGATTGATTAGTTAGTTAGTAAATACAGAATTTAGCCAATTTGTATATCGCTGATTTATGATGCTATGGTTCATGTAGGTATCCAAGGGTTTGCGACATTCAGGAATGAGATTGATTAGGTAATAATACATTAATTGAAGACTGTAATCGATGTCATAATAAAATATCTGAAGAGTTATATTCGGGAAATTGCAACTCCATAAACAACATTTTCCCGTGGTGCCCTGACTTCCTAGTTAATTACTACTAATTACACATACAGAATTGATTTGATCATATAACAACAGATACACAAGCATACCTTTAGAAAAAGGGTACCACCACAGTGACAAAACAGTTTGTTCCCTTTTAAGTGGCAAAAATGTATTTATAAAATGTTGTTTTAACACTGTGGGTGTAAAACCTTTCTCAGTTTGCCTTTCGAGTGAATTTTAAAGTTACCATTACCATTACCACTCACTCCTGTAACCTTCACCAAGTGGGTGCCTAAGTGAATATTTTAGCATTGAATTTAAACTCTTTATTACGTGACATATATCATAAGTAGGGTCCTGTGTTTTTGTTAATCATATCACAGGGCCTGTATTTTAACCTTTATTTAAAGCTTTTTCATCAAACTGTGTCCTTTTTTATTTTGTCAGACAATACCTTTCATTTTTGGTTTAATTCTCATTTCTGGAAAAGTCATAAAATAAAAGGTTAAAATCCAGGTTGTGACAAATTCACAAGGCCATTCTTTGACAACCTAGTTTGACTCTAACACAGTGGTCTGAAACTCCTGGTTTGCAGGAAACATCGGGCAAGTCACATTATGCTGGCGTACATATTGATATGTAATTCCTATTGGAATCCAGCCAGAGTTAGGATACATGATGGGACTTTGATAAATGGAGGAAATCACTAATAAAAATAAGCATTCTATCAAAACGACCATAGTATTTTTGGGAGGCTAATTTAATTCTGAGTTCAGACATTTGAAGTTTGTATGTGAAAATTATAAGATGCACACTTAAACATTTTCCGAACTCATTTCACTCTCTCAAAAGAGAGAAGCTGCTCATGCTAGCACTTGCACAGATCAAATACACAACTGGAATTTCGATTAAGGTATTTGCATGTCCTAATAAGATTACTCAATAATCTAGTTTTTTTAACCAGTGTATGCTTACTCTGATTATGACCTTACATCAATTAACATAATCAGAGTAAGTTGTTTACATTACCCATGCCATACTCAGCCTATTCACCATAATCAGTTTAATATTTAATTATAAGTGTGCATTTAAACATACTCACTGTCTACTTTTTCTTGACACGTAAGTGTAAGTCTTTCATACTAATCAAGATGTTCTGCAAGCAGTTATGATGAATTGAGAAAGGTAGGCCTAAATACATTAGAAAAGCTTGTGCACCCGAAGCGAGACAAATCCTTCTCTAAAATGACATTCAGCCTGATCTTGGAGGGGATGCTGTAGAAATAGGCTGTGAAATTGATTCCATGAAGTGAATCACAATATTACCTGGCAGACAAGAAGGTAGAACTGTTCCAAGATAAAAAGATCCAAACACAAACAGATAAACACACATTTAAATATATGTCATCCAGTCATTCTTCTAAGTGGTATGCTAGCTTAAATTAGCTATGAGCTGCATATCATTACATAAAAACAGAATAACTGATTTATTTCCCAGGCACTACTACACTATCCAAAGGCAGCATATGAAGCACTCCATGGTTCTGAAACTACTGCAGCACTATCATCACGCCACTGTCAACGGTTCTGAAACTATCATTGCCACTGAACCACTGTCCAAGGTTTTTAAAACAATACACTACTTCTGTAAACAATGTGCTTGCTTACTCCACATGAAAACTCAAACAGAAAAAGGATGAAGTCGATAGTTGGCAAAAAAAACACAATTCCATCTGCAACTTTGCACACACATAATGAAGCCTCCCTTTATCATGGAGAAGGGCTCATATTTTTAAGTGGAAAAGCATAACTCAAATGGTTCCGCATAATTGGCACTGAAAAGTTGTTCAGACCAGTCCAATTCTTCATATTTAATTGTCTAGAACATGATTACTAAGTGAGAGATCCTTTCACTTATCAAATGAACAGCTCAGAAGTGGACCTCCAGGTACTTAAAAGTTATAAAAGCGGAATGGGTCATGCCAAAGGTAAGCTGTTTATCTCTTCAAAAGGGGAATGGAACGGAGAACGAAACTGAACACCTCATTAAGAGACAAAAGGTTAAAAAAAATGTATTCCTGACATAATCCAACCAGTCATTAAGATATTAGAAAGGGGAAATAGAGTCCTATTAGAAAATAATACTGGAGTTTGATTCAGTCAGAATTCAAAATTGCATTATGAGAAATACATTTACATTCTGAGAAAACACAATTATCCAGAGCAACATTTCAATACTTTATTGCTCTGCTCCCCTGTAGGAATCAAACCCACAACCCTAGCATTGCAAGTGCAATGCTCTACGAACTGAGCCACACTGGACCAATGACAATGGTGACACATAGACAATGTAGCTCTAAGATAAATAAGAGTGACAGTGTGCGTGAGTGATGCAAACATGCGTATGAGCTTCCATATATCAAACACTCACAATAACAATCTCTGTGAATCTGAAGTGACATGGGACTAAATGAACTAGTATATATACAGTTGAAGTCGAAAGTTTACATGCACCTTAGCCAAATACATTTAAATTTAGATTTCACAATTCCTGATATTTAATCAGAGTAAAAATTCCCTATCTTTCGCCAGTTAGGATCACCACTTTATTTTAAGAATGTGAAATGTCAGAATAATAAAAGAGAGAATGATTTATTTCAGCTTTTAGTTATTTCATCACATTCCGAAGTGGGTCAGAAGTTTACATACACTCAATTAGTATTTGGTAGCATTGCTTTTAAATTGTTTAACTTGGGTCAAACGTTTCGGGTAGCCTTCCACAAGCTTCACACAATAAGTTGGGTGAATTTTGGCCCATTTCTCCTGACAGAGCTGCTGTAACTGAGTCAGGTTTGTAGGTTTGTAGGTTTGTAGGCTCGCACACGCTTTTTCAGTTCTGCCCACACATTTTCTATGGGATTGAGGTCAGGGCTTGTGATGGCCACTCTAATACCTTCTGCAGCAAAGCACCCCCATAACATGGTGCTGCCACCCCCGTGCTTCTGCGTTGGGATGGTGTTCTTCGGCTTGCAAGCCTCCCCCTTTTTCCTCCAAAACACAACAATGGTCCTTATGGCCAAACAGTTCTATTTTTGTTTCATCAGACCAGAGGACATTTCACCAAAAAGTACGATATTTGTCCCCATGTGCAGTTGCAAACCGTAGTCTGGCTTTTTTTATGGAGGTTTTGGAGCATTGGCTTCTTCCTTGCTGAGCAGCCTTTCAGGTTATGTCAATATAGGACTCATTTTACTGTGGATATTGTACCTGTTTCCTCCAGCATCTTCACAAGGTCCTTTGCTGTTGTTCTGGAATTGATTTGCACTTTTCACACCAAAGTACGTTAATCTCTAGGAGACAGAAAGCGTCTCCTTCCTGAGCGGTATAACGGCTGCACGGTCCCAAGGTGTTTATACTTGCGTACCTTTGTTTGTACAGATGAACGTGGTACCTTCAGGCGTTTGGAAATTGCTCCCAAGGATGAACCAGATTTGTGGAGGTCTACACATTTTTCCCGAGGTCTTGGCTGATTTCCTTTGATTTTCCCATGATGTCAAGCAAAGAGGCACTGAGTTTGAAGGTAGGCCTTGAAATAAATGTACACCTCCAATTGACTCAAATGATGTCAATTAGCCTATCAGAAGCTTCTAAAGCCATTACATAATTTTCTGGAATTTTCCAAGCTGTTTGAAGTCACAGTCAACTTAGTGTATGTAAACTTCTGACCAACTGGAATTGTGATACAGTGAATTATGAGTGAAATAATCTGTCTGTAAACAATTGTTGGAAATATTACTTGTGTCATGCACAAAGTAGATGTCCTAACCGAATTGCCAAAACTATAGTTTATTAACAAGAAATTTGTGGAGTGGTTGAAAAACGGAGTGGTATGTAAACTTCCGACTTCAAATGTAGTAAAATAGTCAAATGGAATCTCATAGCCAATCCAAAAGGCAAGCAAAACATTGTGTCAATGACTCCAGTGCACTGAAATTCCTAAAGTATCAATCTTGCACTCAAACATTATGTTCATTCTGACATGAAAAAAAGATGCCCTAAGTTCCTTTTCATGGACTCCGATATTGGTTACTTGTGGCCAATC